>NC_139234.1:30531418-31131418 GCF_977018435.1 Lepisma saccharinum
TTTGATGTTTTAGTTAGGAATATATTGATTTTCAATTTTCCGTTGCTGCGTAATGACCGGGGGGGGTCGAAATAGAGCGGCATCTGCCGCCACCTCCCAGGGAGGCAAAATGACTAGCGCCGGCCCTGGTTCATAACAAAAGAAAAAGCCGCGCAGCTTATCGTCTAGTGGCAGTATATGTACTTGTTATTGTTGTGGAAGCCGGCATTCTTTGTAAATGTACAACAAAGGCAACCGACTGTTGCCGATCTCAGAGAGGAAATAATAATAATACTGCTTCAGGAGGAGTGTTATGGTGCAATTGTAGCGGTTTAACACGTTGGCATGTTATTATCTGCCGTTGCAGTTCCATACCAGTGTATACGGGTTTTGGAAGTGAAAAGTTAGAACGCCACCAGTGCATTAATGCAATGAAAAATAATATATATATTTTTTTATTTTGTTTGAAATCACTCAAATAAGGAATCGTATGAAGAAGTCTTCTTTGCAGCATTTTTGGTAATTTTACTTATGTGTTAGTTCATATTTTGCGAATTTTTAGTCCATATGTATGTAGCTACATACAAAGTCACTTGTTAGTACATATTAATCCTAGTCCTGGTATAATGCATGACGTTTAAAACTCAACGTTAGATAGACCTGAATTCTCTAATTTTATTGTTGTACGTAACAGCTGTGCATCGGCGCACTGCAGCGATTTTTCTATCTGCTCCATTAGCAACACTGCTTCTTTAGTTGTTTCGCGCATCGCACGGCAGAATTATCTGCGCTGGACTCTACCCAGTGCGGCGACCCGTTCACCCAGTGATGCGTCTCTGCTCACGAACCTTTCGAAAGCTGCGTGCTCTAACTTTCTGTCTGCTTCGTGACGTGCATCCAGATCCGTCTGCGTGGTGTTGTAAGCAATGTCGTGATTTTTGCATGCGGCGTCCAACGGATTCACACCCTTGTCCCCTCTCTCCAATTTTTTCTCAAGTTTGGTACCCGGTCCGCAGTACTGGTAGCCAGGTAAATGTACGTGTTCTCGAAAAGTTTGGAGCAATCCAAATACCAGCAACTGATGAAACTGTACGATGGTCTGGACATTGCAACGTTCGCCTCGGAAATAAAACCACTCGACGATTGTCGTGAAAATTCAGTCGTTGTGTTCGACGACGCCATCCTGGAAAATCAAAATGAAATTCGCAACTTTTTCACGCAAGGTCGTCACAAAGGAATGGATTGTTTTTACCTAGCTCAAACGTTTTCCCAAAATTCCAAAACAGTTAGTACGCGACAACGCTAATTTCATATGTTTGTTTCGTCAAGATCACACCAACCTCAAGGACGCGTACGATGACTACGTAGGCGGAGACATGAACTACAATCAATTTTCGGAACGCTGCTGTTTTTCTTGCTGGAACGGTGACGAAACGACGTTTATTTATAAACGTTTATAAATAAACGTCGTTTCTCACAACGTTGCAACGTTTAGAAAGTCGTTGATTTTGTTTCTGTATTTTCCGTCGTTGGGTTTCCTCGTCATGTCGATCGTCACGAATCCGAAATCGTCACCGTTCCAGCAAGAAAAACAGCAGCGTTCCGAAAATTGATTGTAGTTCATGTCTCCGCCTACGTAGTCATCGTACGCGTGCTTGAGGTTGGTGTGATCTTGACGAAACAAACATATGAAATTAGCTTTGTCGCGTACTAACTGTTTTGGAATTTTGGAAACGTTTGAGCTAGGTAAAAACAATCCATTCCTTTGTGACGACCTTGCGTGAAAAAGTTGCGAATTTCATTTTGATTTTCCAGGATGGCGTCGTCGAACACAACGACTGAATTTTCACGACAATCGTCGAGTGGTTTTATTTCCGAGGCGAACGTTGCAATGTCCAGACCATCGTACAGTTTCATCAGTTGCTGGTATTTGGATTGCTCCAAACTTTTCGAGAACACGTACATTTACCTGGCTACCAGTACTGCGGACCGGGTACCAAACTTGAGAAAAAATTGGAGAGAGGGGACAAGGGTGTGAATCCGTTGGACGCCGCATGCAAAAATCACGACATTGCTTACAACACCGCGCAGACGGATCTGGATGCACGTCACGAAGCAGACAGAAAGTTAGAGCACGCAGCTTTCGAAAGGTTCGTGAGCAGAGACGCATCACTGGGTGAACGGGTCGCCGCACTGGGTAGAGTCCAGCGCAGATAATTCTGCCGTGCGATGCGCGAAACAACTAAAGAAGCAGTGTTGCTAATGGAGCAGATAGAAAAATCGCTGCAGTGCGCCGATGCACAGCTGTTACGTACAACAATAAAATTAGAGAATTCAGGTCTATCTAACGTTGAGTTTTAAACGTCATGCATTATACCAGGACTAGGATTAATATGTACTAACAAGTGACTTTGTATGTAGCTACATACATATGGACTAAAAATTCGCAAAATATGAACTAACACATAAGTAAAATTACCAAAAATGCTGCAAAGAAGACTTCTTCATACGATTCCTTATTTGAGTGAGTTCAAACAAAATAAAAAAATATATATATTATTTTTCATTGCATTAATGCACTGGTGGCGTTCTAACTTTTCACTTCCAAAACCCGTATACACTGGTATGGAACTGCAACGGCAGATAATAACATGCCAACGTGTTAAACCGCTACAATTGCACCATAACACTCCTCCTGAAGCAGTATTATTATTATTTCCTCTCTGAGATCGGCAACAGTCGGTTGCCTTTGTTGTACATTTACAAAAAATGCCGGCTTCCACAACAATAACAAGTACATATACTGCCACTAGACGATAAGCTGCGCGGCTTTTTCTTTTGTTATGAACCAGGGCCGGCGCTAGTCATTTTGCCTCCCTGGGAGGTGGCGGCAGATGCCGCTCTATTTCGACCCCCCCCCCCCCGGTCATTACGCAGCAACGGAAAATTGAAAATCAATATATTCCTAACTAAAACATCAAAATATAAAATAAATAATGAGACTTCTTATGCTATTTCAATACTATTCAGCGCAAAAGAATATCTCGCTCGATCACAGTTTTCAATAGGCTTATCACCCATCAAAGCATGGCAATTTTAACACAGAAAACAATATGTATCGCATTAAGCAGCAAAAATGACAGCCTCCTCTATGCAATTTCTACAAGAACACGTGCCGGAGCCAGAGTTGAAATGATGTTGGAGCTACATAATTTATTTATTTTGAATAATTCCAAAATTATGAAATATGAACAATTTGTTGCTGCTGTTCGCTGCTCTCTTGCCAAAATGCTTTATTGGGATGCTAACACCATGACTGGCTTCCTCCTTCATGAACTCGTGCACGTTGCTTAGAATTTCCCGAGCTTGGCTATGCAAGGTTTTTGATTTCAACTTCGACAGAACTGGAGGCATTATGGAATTTAACGTTCATTAGCAAACACACACTTTTACATACGCACACGCAATACACGCACACAACGTCAAACCGGTCAAATACTTAGTATAAAATAAAAATATGGTGCTTCCAATCCAACAAAACTCACCGCCACTTTACCTGCCTTTTCCCCTTCCATGACAGAAATAGTGCTTCATTATTACAGTTGGCAACACTAGTTACTAGCTAGCCAATGAACATGCACTGCATAAAAGAAGCAAGCACTACGCCGTGCTATATTGCCACATTAGCGTCCCTACCGAACGGTGGGAACCGCGAGCTAGAGCGCTATTCAATTGTTTTCAATGATGTTTGCGCGAGTGTGTCCAGGAATGGAATGACAATGTGGCAACAATAGCGAAGGTTATCGAGCAGGGTAGAACACATGATGCTAAGAGAGAGGGAGACGAAACGAAAATTCGTTTCTACGCAACGGCAAATTTACGTGTGTGGCACTCTACCACCATCGCCATGAACACGAAACAAAAATTAGGGTGGGGTATATAAATAACAGAGTGAAAAATAATAATAACAACATGTCTCGTATAACTGATTTGCCGCCCGAGCTACTATGTAAAATATTTAAACACGCAGTAAACGGAGATTGTGAGGATGTAGGGAAACTTGTAATCATAGCAAGAACAACGCCGGAATTTCGCATCCCTTGTGAAATGGTTCTCAAGGACCATCTTCGGGAGATCAGCGGCCTGAGGTGTGGTGATCTCAACATTCTGCTTTCGGCTGCAGGGGAAAAATTGAACGAGAGGTTGGACGAACTAGACGAGGCAATGCAGGGAAGAAGACGGTACACAGTAGATTGGTACAAGTCTATGCAGGAGACGGAAGATATCATTACGCACATCATCGCGTTTTCCGAAGCACGGACTTTCTTCCTCTGTTAAAAAAATAATAATATATATACGTGTCAAAAAAAAACAACTTGAAGTTGGCAATAGAAATATTTTTTTCCACACTTAGAGCACAGTTTGGTCGCACATATTCGCTTTCCCGGCACACAAGTACGACAGTGCCTTTGAAAATGTTTACTTGACACAGCAGTTTGGCACGTAGGGGCAATTTTTTACAGAACGCATAATGCAGAGATTTTTTGGGGGTATGTTATTTAATACCTAATGCTGTGCAATGCAAAATATAATTGCTCACTTTTTTTTTAACTATTCTCTATTTTTTTTTTCGCCAAATTATATGCTTCTAGTCTCCTATACAATACAATATACAAACAATATTGTCAACAGTATCATATTTGAGCAGGTCGCTTGTCACCTAAACACTACAGCTCACAGGTTGGTAAAATCTGACATGAAAGCAGATAATACGCTTAAGTCTTATTTATATGTAATTTTCACGGACGTACAATATTGTCAACAGTATTATATTTGAGCAGGTCGCTTGTCACCTAAACACTACAGCTTACAGGTTGGTAAAATCTGATATGAAAGCAGATAATACGCTTAAGTCTTATTTATATATAATTTTCACGGGCGTACAATATTGTCAACAGTATCATATTTGAGCAGGTCGCTTGTCACCTAAACACTACAGCTCACAGGTTGGCAAAATCTGACATGAAAGCAGATAATACGCTTAAGTCTTATTTATATATAATTTTCACGGGCGTACAATATTGTCAACAGTATCATATTTGAGCAGGTCGCTTGTCACCTAAACACTACAGCTTACAGGTTGGTAAAATCTGACATGAAAGCAGATAATACGCTTAAGTCTTATTTATATGTAATTTTCACGGGCGTACAATATTGTTAAGAGCGTCAGTTTCCGTAGAGCTCTCTTTTTCCATCTTCCCTCTATAGACCGTGTTAAAAATGTAAACATAAACATTGGTGAGGTCTTGCCCGGTCCTCCCGTAACTTCCGGTTTAGGTCAGTCCCTGTTGTTGCCAGTGCAAATTCACCGGCATACGAAGTAAGAAATGAGCGCTTGTTTTAATCAGTTGTGCGACGATAGTCAAGAAAGGCATTTGTTAAAGTTCTACTATGAAGAAGTGGACGTCTAGAATCCGTCGAATGATCAACTGCAGAGCAGATTATTAAAATATGACTTGTCTTTGTGGCCGCCAGTTCTATAGCACACTACGTACATACAAGTATATCATGTACGACGAACGTTTATACAGTATATTAAATTATTTTGTAAATGGAAAAGTGAGGGAAAGATAATTCTATAAAACTAATAATACTATTATATGATATAAAGTATGCTTAAGTGAATCTTTGCCAACAAATCTGCAGCTGTAATAACACATAACAAATGCTAGTAAATATATATGCTTTCAACGTCTCCTTTCTGCATAAGAGATTTAGGAAAAATCTATAATATGGCATGCCACTTTCACCCGCACGAATTTACTTCAAGCAACAAGGGAGTTTTCAGACTGAAGCGACAAGTGATATCGGAATTTCGCACAGAAGCATTCGATCTAAAGCAAACAATTCATCAGTCACGCTTGCGCAAATAACAGGCCGGGGCAACACAATGCAAGATATTGATAAAACGGTCTAGTCCGAGCAACAAGCGACACCTGCAATTTGTCGTTCGGAAGGTGTTGTTTATTTTTTAATGTTGGTTTCCAAGAGAGACGTATCGCTGCAGTCTGAAAGCTTCCTTTCGAACCAATTCACCACGAGAAAATACACGTGTCGCTTGGACTGGACTGTTGTTTTCTCAGTACAATACATCGTGTCGCCTCGCTCTGTTGTACTCATATGCAAGGTGAATTGTTTCATTTAGAGTAAAAGGGCTGTTGCTTGTCGCTTCGGTGTGTAATCGAAGCACGACAAGCTGCACGTGTCGCTCAGATTCCCAATGGCGTGTATTGTGCCGCCTGAGACTTGATTTACCATGAGTGGTAAATGCTTATTTATAGACTAAATGGGCCTGTGTCGCTTCGGTTTGAAACCTCACTAAGAGGCGTGCTTTTCACCACAACACAATACGCAGATAAACAATCAACATGCTTGTAACAAAATGCAAGTCGCAAATATTCTTTCCCGGGTACCAATCCTTTCTCGTTTTGCTTGTATCAACAGGTTTCGTCTGTCTACGTCCTTCGGAAACCTACGAAGTGATACTTGATTCAATAAATTTGTTCCCGATCGAACTGTACAACCATATGCTACACAGCTGACACCCTATTTCCTTGTAAAAAAATCTCCACTTTGCCCTTTCATATTAACGTCCATAGTATTGTAAGCGTAACCGGATGTTCGAGGGGGGGCCAGACGAGTGCGCATGCTCCGCAGTAGCTCCGCCTTTAACACCGTCTATACAGTGAAGCTGTAGAAGACACAATTAGCTAACCTGGCATACAACATACTTTCCTAATTAATATGGATATTGTCACACATTCCTCTTATTTTATACTGTTGTAAATGGAAAAGATTATGTACGGTAAATGTTTTGTACATTATAGGGAAAAAATGCAAAATATCCCCCAACTCGGAGCCTGCTATACTAACACTCTTTCTGTCTATTGAAAGCGAATGTTGCGTGCATGCGGAAATAACACAGAAAAAAAGAGCGGATGGAAGCAATTTAAAATCAGTGGGCAAGGTCAGTATTACGAGAGCGTAAAAACACGTGCTTCCATTCAACTTCGAAAAATAAGAATAAATGTGTGCATACAGAACACATATGTTTTCTTTTCACAGTTGTAAAATCATATAAATTTTACATGAAGTAAGTTACGGGAAGGCTCTCTCTTTTATGTCTGTGTATATATGTTGTACAATTAGGTACAAGTAGTTGTACAATTAGGTACAAATTGTTGTACAATTATTCCTAGGCCCCCAACAGTGTTGCCAGACATAAAAAAATACATGGACCCCTCAGACCCTTTGATGAAAATTTACAGTGAAAAACCCAGTAGGTTAACAACACTGTCAAAAAATCTACGGTAGTGTTGCCAGATGTAAACAGAGGGCAATAAACCCCCCCCCTCATAAAAGGCTACAGTAAAAACCCACAGTGTCGCCAACTCTGTGCCCCTCAAAATATACATCATAAAAGGCTACGACGAGTCTCAAATAATGATTCGAGCCTCAGTGAAAAAAAAAACCAGTAGGTTAACAACACTGTCAAAAAATCTACGGTAGTGTTGCCAGATGTAAAAAGAGGGCAATAAACCCCCCTCATAAAAGGCTACAGTAAAAACCCACAGTGTCGCCAACACTAGGCCCCCCAACAGTATTGCCAGACATAAAAAATACATAGGCCCCTCAGGTCCTTTGATAAAAATTTACAGTGAAAAAAAAAACCCAGTAGGTTAACAACACTGTCAATCTACGGTAGTGTTGCCAGATGTAAACAGAGGGCAATAAACCCCCCCCCATCATAAAAGGCTACAGTGCCCCCACAGTGTTGCCAACTCTACCCCTCAAAATATACATCATAAAAGGCTACGACGAGCCCCAAATGATGATTCGAGCCTCAGTGAAAAAAACCCAGTAGGTTAACAACACTGTCAAACTACGGTAGTGTTGCCAGATGTAAACAGAGGGCAATAGACCCCCCTCATAAAAGGCTACAGTGCCCCCACAGTGTTGCCAACTCTGCCCTCAAAATATACATCATAAAAGGCTACGACGAGCCCCAAATGATGATTCGAGCCCCAAATGAGGATTGTGAACCCGGACACTTGCCCTTCTTTTATTCATTAAATATGTAATTAAAACTGAAGTTATTAATTAATTTGGATTATTATGTATTTTTTCCGTTTTTAGGTCCTTCTTTTGATAGTTGTAGGTCTTTTTATAGGTCATTTTTTTGGCAATTTATATGTCTTCAACTTTCTAGCTCTAGACATTACCTATGAACTAAATAATAGACAAAAACAACACAGTGAATCAATAAGTCAATAGTTGGAAGATAAACAATGCATTACAATGAGAAATCCGTTGTAGTTTTTGCAATGCGTACAGGAATGACGCAAACACCTTCGCTCCAAACAATGCCACATTCACTGTAACGGTTACTGGCTGCAGTGCGAGCCGTTCATTCCACCCGAAAATTGTCTTTCATTAATTGGCTTATTACACGAGTTTATAACGCACGGACGAGAGGGCGAGCAGCGTTGTGATGGGTCGCCACAGCAACGCGTTTTTAATTAGCTGCTTAGCTTCCAAGGTTAATTACGAGGCTTCATCTGCGCTCCCAGCATCATTCAATTCCGTTCCTTTTTCCCTCGTCGCTAGCTTTTTCTGTTTCCCGCTTCATCTCACGCTGTTTCACTGGAATTTCGAGTCGGAGGCCTGCGTCAATAATTATAGGCTTCATTAGCTTCTGATGAGTGGCTCGGCTGGACCTTGTAATTAAATTGTGCCACTTCTTTCACACGTTTTGTGACGGTGGCTAAGGTAACTGCCACTTCGGGATCATGGTTAGTTGCAGCGGGGAATAACTGCGGGCTCAAATGAAGCATCAACTGAATCATTGTTGTTTGCTTTGCTTTTGTCATTGTTGTAGCCCACTTGAAGTAGTTTCCCGTTTATTTCACTGTTGCTGTAGTAGGTTTTGAAAATGTAGTGGTTGTATTTCTAATTTGAAAGTATAAAGATACTTAAAGTATAATTATTATTTGATTACATTATTTGTGCTATTCGTGTTGTGCGTAAAATGTAAAATGCATGTCCCTTCTGCAATTTGGGAACACATCCATAACTGAAACATCAACCTTATACATATCAAATCTTGACTTTTCGATAGTAACAGGGATGGTGCGTCACCCCCAGAGTAATTATTTTCTTTTTGTTGTTATGTTGGTATTCCTGCGAAAATTTTCAAGCATGATTACGTAATCGTTCTCTGTAATGATTATTATTATTAGTAGAAGCTGGAAAAAACATTGTTGGTGCTAATAATCGACCCTCTGTGTTGGTGTATTACCCCTGGTACCTTCCACGTATGCGAGAAATTCGTTCTACACTTTGCAATATGCCATTCAAAAAGGTGAGCGACCATGAATTCGCTACATTAGTGTGTCAAAATTTGATAGAAGAGGATGACTTCGATTATGATGACTATGGAGAATCTGAAATTGAGGACAATCTAAAAGAGCATGTGAAAACTCTCTCTGGAATTGTGTATGGATCCGGTCGTAACCCGGCCTCGTTCAACTGAGCAATTTTATTTAATTGTACTTTCTAAATTGTAAAAGTTAAATTTGTGTTACCAGGCGAGACAATTTGTGAATGTTTCTTTGAATGAATGCTATCGTTCTGTCTCTAGTAGACCGCCTAAAATTTACAAAACAAGACTGAACACTTGGAGTTCAAAATGGGAAGCGATTGCAATCCAAGCGTTTTCCCCCTTCTTCACATATCTATAAAGTTATGTAATTAAATTCCTTTGAAGTAATATGGCCTGGTTCGATTTGAAGGTTTCGGGGGGAAACAAAACAGGCAAGGCTACCTATAACACAGCCACATGCAAACAGATGCCCGCATAAGAAGGCCAGAGAACTGGCGCAGCGAATCGAAACCAATTAACTGATAGGGGCTTATTCAAAATGAGGCATTTAAATTCGTGGAAAGAATTCGTATCCGTTAAAAGATTTTAGGAATTTTCAACTTTTCCTAATGCTCTACAAATTCCACACTGGCCTCAAAGAACAATTTGCATAAAATTTCCAAATATAAAACTCAGGAGTAACTCATGCTTGTAGGCTGCGACAAAATAAGAACAAATGTAAGAAATTTCATGTTACATTATTATGGGAATAATTCATTAGTAAAACATTCATTTTCTTATTTCGGCTTGTGTCCCATCGTTCAGTTAAGACGTTTCTAAAACTATGTTCTTGCAAGTTCGTGCTGTATGGTGCTAATTGATATAGCACCTAGCTAGGAACATCCAATCTGGAATAAACACAGATGACCATTGCAGTAATTCGTTCGATAAATTTTGAACTGTACAGACACAGGAAGATGAATAGCTTAACGTCTTCGGTGCATGGATTGCCACAAGACTCATTCTTTCCAGTTAGTCACCCACACATCTCCCAGTCGGTCAATCTCCAAATTATCTTCCTCATCATACGAGAGCCGCGTCCGAAAATAGTAGGTTGGAATTAGCCTCAACCTGGAATTAAATACTTGGACAAATCTTTATATATACGAGGGTAGGTCAATAAGTATGTGTTTTTTAACTTCTTAATCCTATCGCACACACTTGTGATGGAAGCCTTCGTTGAATTTCTGTTCCTGGCAATCTCATCTCTGTGAGCTGAAGTTATCTTGTCTACAGCTTTTCAAACTTCTCTGTGTGTTAAGTCACACATCTTGAGGTGCTGATCGTATTGTTCTCTTTCGACTTTATTGTTCTCTCATTAGGTCGAAGCTCGATTGTGGATGTGTTGTGAATTCCTCGGCCCGTTTTTCTCAACTTCGCATCCTCAACGCTGTTCATCGTGCTGGTATTCGTCTGTATTCCAGTGCATTTCGTACCGGACCAATCGTCTACTTCTTTATGGATGAATCGGAGCCCCCGTTATCTCTGCAAAGACTACTTATTCTTCATTATTGCCACCATCTGCGTTCGATACCAACCCATCCATCTTAGCACAGTCTCTGACGAGAAAAGGTTTCTGTGTATTGCCTACATCCCCGTTGCACAAGGCCACTCTGTTTATTTGACGTTTTTGTTCTAATAAATGAATGAATGACTTAATTTATTTTACTTCGCATTTCTGCCACTTTTGGCTAATTGCGAAGATAAGGATGATTGGTTACTCTGAAACTCGTACTTTGAAACAACGCAGTCCACGGTGTACTACGTGGAAAATAAATTGACATTTGACTGTCTTTAGAAGGTCACTACTTACACACCAATTTGACGTTTTTTCTTCGGAAGTAATTGAAATCAACTCCAGAATTATTTCAAAGACATGGTTATTACTCATTGTAAAGTTTACTATTCCCTTAAGGTCCAAGTACGCTGGTATTGTTTAATATTATTTCTCCGGCTCTGTAGCCGAGCGCGTTAAGTGGTCGACGTTAGGACTCGTCTTCAAAGTTTCTGGGTTCGAATCCCTACGTGAGCATGGGTGGTATTCGTGTCCATTCAACAATTTTTCTAACCCTTAAACAAAGACAGGGTGGAATAATAAAATATTAATAAATAGCAAAAATACCAGAACTAAATATTCCTATTTACGACTATCTTGCATTAGGAAATGGATTACTTCTCCGTTCCTTACAAACACATTTGAAAACTTGTCGAACAATGACTAAGTTACAGAACATACATTGTCAGATTAGCGCTGTCCATTAGGATTTTTTTTTAGCATTTCCCTTTTTCGAAATTCTCAAAGCCGCGGCTTTTCTTCACCGTGAAAGCTGCTTATTCGAAGCTGGGGATCGGAGTTAATGAAATCCGCTGCGGAAGGATATCCTCCACATGTTTTGTAAAACAAGCGGTCGATATCCGTTGAAGGGCGAATATCGGAGTTACCGTGACTTCCACTCTAAGTGATTAAAGGAAATCTCTGGATCTCCCTCAAAGGTCGCGGAGAATGTTACATTCGAGGCTTCCTCCTGGAACAGGGAAAGAGGCAAGATTGTAATGGAATTTCCCATGGCTTCTGCTCCAAGTGATTCCTCGATCAGTGATTCTTCTGCAGATCGTTGAAATCGATAATTGCGCTTCCTTCCATGTGCGTTCTGTCCGGAAATGACTGGAGCAACCAAACGTATTCAAGTGTCTGCGCAAGTAATGACTCGAGAGGGCTCCACCAATGAACGCACGAGAGAGGAAGTAAATGCATGGAGGGAAAACGGACTGCAGCTACCAGCAGTCTGCAGGTAATGGAAAATAATACAAAATCAATTTTCAATGATGTCGCACCCTGAATATCCTGTACGTATCAGTACGATACTGCCCGTTGAGAAGTACTTCGAGGTATTGTAAACAGAAAATGATCAAAAATATTTTTTTTAATTTCTTTGTCTTTCTATTATTTTACCTCACTTTTCTACCTCTTCGGTGAATCACGACGAAAATGATCAATGATGAACTGAGGAACAATCGCAATGATGTATCAATGCCTTAACCTATTATAGTTCGAACCGGAGACTTCTTGCTTGGCAGCGCGTTTAGCTGACATCTCAGCCACAGAATACTTTTATAACAAGTCTTGACCAAAATATGACCTCTATCCAGAACATGGTATAAAATGTGAATTTAGTTGACCAATAAAACGGATAACATACTGTTCACAAAAGTTAGTGTAATAATAAGCACGGATAAACCAGATTTTAAAATATGTAAAAAGATCTGATCGCCTCCCATTTCGCTTAATGGCTTATCAGCACCCTTCAATCTGATCTAACAGCAATCTGCCGGTTGGAAAGAAATTTTGACGATGATCAACGTAAAGGCAAACAATTCGGAATTCGGATTCTAATTGCACATGAGCCAAATAGTCAGGTGTTGCTCCTCAGAAGGAGCATTATTGCACAATCCAGCAGCTGAAGGAGTTTGTCGTATTTTCCATAAGATAAAAGAAAATATGAATCCATTTCTTAGTGTCTTTTAGTGGGCAGAGACGATCCTTAACATGTCTCTTCAATCTCTGACGTTTAGCCGTATTGGCAAGTGCAAGTAGCTTCATTGACGCTTCATTTTCTGCCTGTTCTTGATTTATCTAACCTAACCAGATGTGTGACATCAATGAGAGCTAAGGATGAATTAACAAAAGAAAGCAGAGCACTGTCTCTCTGTTGAGAGACTGTTAAATTTCCCTCATTTGAAATATTTCCCTTTCACCAGTTTAGGCAAAATGGGATTTAGCGAAAGGGGATATCACGTTTCGCCTAAAATGGCGGCCATAAATCATATTATATTATGCTTATGCAGGAAGATATTAACCTTGTTTTGCTTTCCGAGTCATGAACCTACTCAATATGACAATGCGTTTGGAGCGAATTCAATAACTGTAAAAGCATGTAGCAGACGTGCGATTCACGTACACGAAGATAATGTGCATAGTTTCATAGTGGTAACTCCATGTCAAATAGTGCTTGTATCCTGGGACTGAGGTGGAAGTGTTTGTTTTCTCTCGAGTAGTAGTTCCTCGTATATGAATTGCACTGGAATGTTTCCAGAGCAGTCAAACGGATACCAGCCGGGAATTGAGGAAATGGCCAAACTGGAATCTAATATTTGCCAGTCCTTCGTGAAAGAGCAAGTACAGAGCCTAAACCTCGGCCAAATTTCCTTAACAGACTCCGTTGAATACGCTTCGGAAAGCGTAAAAGCACCCGACTGCGAATGTTTGCTCTGCGCCGGTAGCTGTCTGCTGTGGTTTTGGATTAAGGTGTAACGAAATAATTCCGTCCCAGAATAACCTTCTGCTCTCAGACACGCTCTGCCGATTCCTTCCCCCGGAGCCAACCAGGTTCAAAGCTGTTCCTTTCCTTTGCAAATGTCCGCCCTCTTGTTCTCGTCTCCGCGAAGGAGATAATGGAAGGAATTAGATGTTGAATTAATCCGAATTAATAACAGGAAAACACGTTCGTGTTCCCCTTCAAGGGAGAAGATTAATTTGTTTGCTGTGATAGGTTTGATACTATGTGACAAAGTCTTAGGTGCGAGCATTTTTGCAACATTTTTCGATTGTTTCTTCGCTTGCCTTTGTGATACTCGAGGCTATAAAGTTAATCGGAGAACAGGAAAGCTTTTTTCATGTTCACGACATGTCCAGAGAAGACTTTTGCATCTGGAAGAGTGAATTCACGAGACATTGAGTGAATCGATAGAGCAGGTAGTTTTGTAAGTAGAGAAGGATTATTGTCAGAGCTCTTGGAGATTCTTTATGAATCTAGAGAGCACTTTCAAAAATAAGCTAAAATATATATATATATATATTGAAATAATAGTAATTATAATTGGCCTCTTTGGCCGCTCTTATAACCAACCATTGTCCATAGGAAATTGACAACATCATTTAAAAAATACATTTAAAAATGTATAGAATTAATAAAAAGTGACAATAATATAAACAAAGGAAAGTTACATTAATACTGATATTGATATTTTTATGGTAAAAATAATAATGATGATAATAAAGAGGAATGAAATAAGATAAATAAAATTAAAATAAAAGTGTGCAGGATGTACTTCGTGGAAGAGAGGTTGACATTTGTGTATCAGAGAGATCATCCCTTGCACCATAATAAACGTTCGAAATAGCACTTGTACTTTATTAGAAATTAATGCGTTCATATATATAGTTATCTTAACATATTTAAGTCATTAAACATTAAATCTTAGCGTGGCGTAACATTCTGAGTGGGGAAACCTTCTGCGGACAAGAAACGCAGGGAGAATTGTAAAGCGGAGACTTTTCGGACTTCAAAGGGGATATCGACCAGAGGGAGAGAGCGAATATTTGGGAGCCTCCGAGTTCCTGTCTCGTGACAAGAGACCATTAATTTCCATCGCTGTGGTCTGTAGAGGACTCAGAGAAAAACAGCCTGTGGCTTCACCGTCTCTCTATTAGAAGCTGTTAACGAGGAAATGAGGAAAAACGATGACTTGTTTGTAGCTCGCAGTCATGCAAGCCACTACGGCACCTCACGGAAATTTCGCTACGGCGACTTAACTCTCCGAGCCGAAGAAACTATTATTTAATAATTGCAGTTTAGATAAACGATTGTTTAATGAGTTCGGCTCAGTGGCCGAGCGCGTTCCCGTGTTCGAGTCCCGGTCATGAACATGGGTGCACTGCAACATTTTTATTTCATCCTCATGGTCACGATAATGCAAAAGTAGAGAATTATAATATGAAAAATACAAACGACTGTTTTAACATGTCCTTCATTTCCATTCACGCCTGTCGTCTACTGGATTTCTGCATATCGCATTGTAATCATATTGCCAAGTTGAATAGTTCTCAAAGCTGGAATATTGGCGAAATAATTAAAGAACATATTTGATTACGCATAAATTCATGACACTTCTTACAAAAATCTTTAAGATAGTTAACGAGAGAGTTTTCTTTTACAAAACGTCAGAAATGGGGAAAATAATGATATTCAAGGGCATTTATGAAATAGGGTTATGGAAATTAACAATAGTTATAATTTTCCTCGGTTAATCGATTCTAAATTTCACAACTTGAACAAAAGCTTAAACATGCGCAGATCCGTGGATGGTTAACGTTACTCACTGAAAGTGGTTCGAATATTGCGTAAGGCATGGATTGTGTATGTAAACACACGCAGATTATACTCAATGTGTCGAATTTAATTCAAAATAACAAACACCACATGATGTTAAACTATTTTTTGTCGACATAAAAGTGCAATTAATCTATTGTAAGAATCTCCATATTAAAAACAAAATATTCATTCCTACAACAGTCTCTCATCTTGTGGAATTCCCTTAACGGAATCAGTTGATAGCTAATACATATTAGATACCTCTGTGTATGGACGACCGCAGGAATAGTCAAGGTTGTCATTTGATCCCCCGGATAATGGATAAATGTATTTCTTTTTAAAATGTTTACTTTTTTTCCTTCTTTGTTTTTCCTCTGTTATCTAGATACTCGCCTATCTTCCTGTATCATCTTAGAATGCTATTGTTTATTCTGCCAATTTTATTAGTTTCCTGTTCTCTTCCCTGTCTCGTTTTCTCTCCTATTCTATATTTTCTCTCTCTCTCTCTCTCTCTCTCTAGTTCCTTCTGTTGATACTTCTCTCTCTCTCTTTCTCTTTCTCTCTCTCTCTCTCTCTCTCTTATTCGCTTTTATCGTTTTTCTCTTCTCTCCTCTACATTCCCCTAAATTCTTTTAACTCCCTTCCTCCTCTTAGAACATTTAATATTTTAAGATGATCATGATTTGGTTTTGAATCTTACTCAGAGAGCCGTTAGTGGATATTTGAAAACAAAATCATTTAGTAGGGAAAATAATTGGTTAGGCTAAAACTAAAGCTCGGAGCTCAACAGTTGCTCCTTATTGATTTCATGAACGTTTCTGCCATTTATTGGCAACACAAGTTGTTGGCAGAGAGGAATTTCTCACAGCCCAAATACCCGGTGTTTGCACATTAACAAACCAAACAGGGGGAGTTGCCGGTGGCTGTGAACTTGTGGGTTTGTTATTTATATCCGCTGCCACGTCGCATTTACCCTGTCGCCGTGCAAATATTTACTTCGAACGATTGTTTTATGAAGTACACACGCTTCCGATAATGCTATTCTTATCAGTTGCTCGCTTCAGACTGCGAACACGCGAATAAATCGCAGCGAGCAAATACGACCCTGTATTCGGTTTTCAGCGAATGGTGTGCTGAAGCAATTAATTAGCCAGATTTGACGCGCCCTTCCATAGGATATGTGTGGGTGTGGGAAAAGGTTATTCTTTGGTAAACACTTGGAATACAATTTCTGTGGTAAGCATTAGCGCTCGAAAGCAGACCATTTCACTTTTGACTGTTATATTTAATTTAAATCAGATCGCTCGAAAATTACTTTTGTAACGTATTTAATTATTCATATTTATATTTTTTAATAATTTTTATGAAATTGATAACTTCTTACTCATGTAATAACAATGAAGTGAAGTGACTCTCTTAGTGTATTTGGATATTAAATTTCTTATCATATTCATGGCATAATTCAGAAATAATACTTACTTCGAATATACAACCCGTTAAAAATTAGCAATTTAAAATGAAAGTCCTATGTAAAATTGAAGAAAATGTCATATCTTTGTAATATAGGTAAATGTATCTTCTGAAAGGATGTTTTACACTCTACAACTTTTGTCATTTTATGTTCTTGCATCAGATATATTGTAATTTTTAATCTCGTTTTCTGGAACAGGGGTAATTTTTCAAAGTGACGGTCATATGTTACATATGATGGGTGTAGTCTCCGAGGATGGCATCCTAGTGACTATTTCCACGTTCATTAGGCGAAACTAGCGTAAAAATATCCATATTTCGTTTTGGATACACAAGAAAATTAAAATTGTTTCTCAGTGCTATATATATATGCAAACGAATTGTGATGTCTTTTCAGTTTCTAGAGGGAATTATTAGCAGATCGCCTTCGTTGTTTTCTAGTTACTTGCACGCCTCCCAGATGCCGTGCTGGTAACGTCATTGCCTTGTAATCAAGGGGTCCCGGGCACGTGGAAGCACATAGTCGTTCGGATCCCATTTTGAACTGTAGGCCCAGTACCCATCAGCCTATATGCGCATAGAATGGGCTTTAACAAACTCAACTCTAGTTACTTGCATTTCGAAATTTCGGTAATTACATATTTGTCTCGTATAACTGTGGAATAAACGGAAAGTTTTGGGTTGCATATGCATGAGTTTCAGAAAGTACAAGCTTAGGACTTCTAAACTCAATTGACGGTCCAACGTCTTGAGTGCACTTTGCCCGAGGTTGGGTTGGACCGCGACTGGGAACGAGATGCATTATTAATGCGATTTAATCGAGGAAGGCCGGAAGCATCTACGCCAACTTCCCGTTCACTTTCACGAAAACGCTTTACCTTTACATCTTTCGCGCGTTAAATCACCCGGCAAGAATATTTACATGGCCCTTTAATAACCTGCTTCATCAGGTTCAACACTCTTGGAATTGTTTGAAACAATCGAGATTTTCATTCAATGATTTTTTTTTTCTTATTTGATGTTTTGCTGCCACTTTAGGCTGATCGCGACGATGAGGATGAATGGTGTGCTGTTAACGTCGATGTTTAATAACGCGTGTACTGTTATTGCACTGAAGAATATCTTCCAGGATTTGCTAAGGTGAAGCTAAACTTAGTGGGTTGAGTGTACCTAAATTTACACTTAACTGAATATTTCTAGAAATGAAAACTCACCAAATCACGTTTTGGTAGCAACATTTTTCACTATCTTTTACAACTGTTATTTCTGTTACTATGGCAACGTCGATGTTGCCAAGCACTTTAACGTAATACAAATTTAACATAATTAGGAAACAAACGTTATTGAACAGCAACTTGGACATTAACAATAACTAACATTTGAAGTTTAAAAATACATTGAAATGATACATTGTACATTAATAAAGGAAATTAAAATATAAACTTTTGCTGTAACAGTCACAATGGTAATGGTGAAGCTATAGCCCCACAAGGATTCGATCCTGGGTCCCGTCAGTGGTGAGATCGAGTTCAGTAATGGATGTGCTCGAACACCCAGGCGACTAAAGCTAATGGCGAACAATGTTTTTTCTTCAAATTTCGGAGAACTCCTCTTCAGAGCTTGCCTTTCAGTATGCGAATAGTTGCCAAGAATATGTCGATTCCTACTGTGTGTCTTCACTTCATTCATTCATTCCTAAATGATACTAACATGCAACTTTCACCCGTTTTCTATCAAAATATCTTCGAGATGGAAATGCATTAGCTGGATATGTCATGTACGTACATAATAAAATTATATTTTTGTTTTATTTTGAGCGAAGGAAACTAAACCGAAAAGTTTTCTAAATAAAATTATTAAATAAGTGTTTCCACCGTTCAAGAGCCACAGACGACGAGGACTGTAAAGATTATATTATCCACAACTGCTTCCTTCACCGCCCACCAGATGTATTTTGTTCCCATGTCGCGTTGAAAAACTATTAACACTAAACTTTACATTTGCCCTATAACAATTTCTCAGAATTTGCTATTTTGAAGATGATAATTTTGCTTGTGCGTCTAATATATTTAACAACTAAGGTGCGGATTTCCTTTGGGCATAAATATATTTTCCTCCTCGAAAGTTCTGTTTTGAGATGCATGAACACACTGTCGCGACATATATACATGCATTGTGTATAAGTAGTTTGATTGTATATACAGAAGGTTGTTCGCTTTATATCCGACCATGTTTGACTGGTACTCGCCTTAAGAGATACCGAGCCGCCACCACCGATCATGTTCTATTGGACCCCCAGCATTGTGGACTATCGCCCGGCATCGCAGTTTCCATTGCAGCAAGCTCCGGCGCAGGACAGTCATGGGAATTCTGTCCCACTCCTCACTGCAAGCTTTCCATAGACCATCCAGGGTGCGCGGGCGGCGATGTTGAAGACGTCGTTTCAACAGTCCAAATGCGCAAAAATCCATTGGACTGGCATCTAGGCTTTTCATAGGAATGTCTTCAAACGAAATGACACGGTTTTCCTAATTCCTCTGCCATTTCCTGATAAAAAGGTAGTGATGTTCTGGCGGTATGACTCGAAGCCTTGTCCATATGGATCATCACCTGGTTCACGTCCATTCCATACAATTGTGGGATGTCTCTCCGATAGATAGGTGTCAGAATGGAGTCTTGGAAGTATCTGGCATTCACCTTCACGTTTTTGTCCACCTTGTTTATCATCAACTTACCCTCATATCCGAATCCCATCACAACCATAAAGCCACGAGGGAAACTTTCCCTGCACTGACGAACAAAGCTGCTGCGCCCCTTGCCGTCAATGTCACGGTATGTGATCGCCCGAATGTGACCACCAGCAGTGAGATGGACATATGATTCATCCATTGTGACAACTTTCTTCCATTTGGAACCCGTCAGGTACTTTTCATACAGTTTCCTGCAGTTCGTCTTACGTTCGGCAATGTGACGCGGTAGAAGATGGTGTACACGGGCCTTCCACACTCACTTCAACTTGAGGCGCTTGCGAATTGTTTTGTTCACAGTTGACGGTGCGAGGTAAAATCTGTGGGCCATATCACGTTTTCTTGGCACGCCAATCGACGGATCCCCCTTAGCACTTCGGGTGACACTTTGCTTGCAGCCCTTCTCCTGGTGGTTTTCGTGGGTGAATGTTTCGCAAGGAGAGGCTGTTGTGTGTAACGGGTCACAATAGCTTTCGCAGTAGTCACCCCAAGTGTTAACCCATTCTCCCGACACTGTTTCACAATGCGTACGTATGACAACTTAGCATGGAAAAGGGCCATTACGTAACCCTCCCAATACCGGTTGATTTTCGGCGCCATTTCATAACATTCACTACCAACACTCACGCACCTACAAGGTCAGACACAACACTGCTCCCGCCAGCAGACCCATAGTTCCAGCATGATACGCCAGGTGGCAGCACCGAATCGACAATGGTCGGATATAAAGCGAACAACCTCTGTATATATTGCATATTTATTATTATTGAAATTTTCTATTTAAATTCTGAGCTCAGACATGCTTAAATAAGATAAATTGAAAGTTGTTTTTAACTTCACTTTATGCATAGGTAGGCTAAACTGGACTGGGCCTACAGTTTAATGCCAGATCTGAACTACTATGTACCTGCAGTGGGTATCGAACCTAGGACCCCTTGATTACAAAGCGACGACGCTACCACTACGCCATCGACGAAGCACTGGAAATTTGAGAAAAATTTAGCTGCACCCAAAGTATAACTACGATTAATTTACTGTTACGTGTGCATTCAAAAGAAGGGAAAATATGTTTTAACTTCACTTCGGTCATACATAGCAAAAATCAGCATTGGACTTTTTGAAAGTTTTCAACTGGGTCAGAATATTGGAACTGCACGGCCATCGGGATTCGAATGTGGTGCTTTTCACTCGTACGACGTTAAACACCGTAAAACTTGGATACAGACATTGAATTATTTCATACATTTGGTGGATGGTTTCTAAAGTCTAAGGAAAATGGTATTCATACCAGCGTGTAGACGGCGCTGGTGATGGCCGCGTGGCGTGCGTGAAGGCGGCAACATCCTCGTCCATTGAGGGCTTCATACGGAGACAGAAGACTCGCACTCATGGTCTACATCACGGACGCTCTCTGGAAAGAGATTAAATTACATTCTTCAGTGACAGAATAAGTCAAGTACGAACAACAGAAAATAATTTCTATTTTACTCGTAAACGACACTGGAAATGAATATTTGGATATATTTTTTTACATTAAATTTACGTTACGCAAATATACGAAATAAAAATTACTACACTCTGTCCCTCGAATTTCTGGAGCAAGCGAACGAAAACAAGTCCCCTGCGCAATTATGATTCGAGAGAGCTCGATCAATAAACGTGTGGTAGAGGAAGTGAGTGCGTGGAGGGGAAAACGCGGTTACAGCTACCAGCCGTTTGCAGCAGCGCGCACTGCTTTGCCCCGCCTACTCGCATTTCCGCTTTTATGGTGGCCTTACTCTGCAGATTCGCGAGACAGAGTGTAGTGCACTCGCCTCACTTAGTACTCTGGTAGTTTGTTTCTTTATACAGCATATTTGCAGAAGATACAATTCAACCTGCAAGTGTATCAATATACGCTGTATAAAATACACCTTATTACTAAATTCATTGAGTAGTCGAGTTGATATGCAAACTATACGTTTAAACGATATCCCAGAAGCTGCAACATTTTAACTTTTATATCATTCTTATAACAGATGTATTTTGCAACTTACCAGGTTTTATAAATCTATGATCATTAGTAGTGTTCCAATTCAACATAAAACTTAGAGGGGAAGGGGAGACTTTACAGTTCGTCGTACATTTGAGAAGTCACAAACCATTTTCATTTTTTAAAAAAATGCAATTTTGTATTGTTTTCTATTTTAGGAATTCTGTTATTTTCAGTAACAGATGTGACATACCTGTGGAACTGTTATCACTTTCTCACCTTAAAATCGAGTTCTTATGCTTAAAATTCTTGATGAATAATAAATTAAATACTATTATAGTACATGTATTCAAGGAGAGAAGGGTAGGGATGAATTATTTCCTGGCTTCCTCATTCGATTCGAAAACCCTTTGAAAGTTTACGCTCACGATGAAGCTCCGAACCACGCCGTGCCAGCGAGAATAAATTTCCGTTGCCTGCTTCGTAAAAAAACAATCAACACAATATTATGCGCCTCACCGAACGCACATGTGAGATTTCGATGCGAGAGATCAAGGGAAGTTTCTTATTTTTTTTCCCCTTTCGCCTGTTCCCTCTCGTGTAATTCCGGCTGTCTTCGTGCAGTTCCGGCACACGGCAGTTTCGGGCGGAACGCTATATGGGCAAACGAGGGCATAGATTGTTGAGCGAGATATTAGAAGAAGTTTAATAAGAACATGAAAGAAGCTATAGTAACGAGCTGGTACTTGCTGGAATCATGTATTTCCATCTTCTCATGACCGACAACCAGTAATAATTGCTTCAAAGTTTTGAAGGAAGAACCGACGGAATGAAAATAGGATAGTTCGAACTTGCTTCTTATATTTATTCGAAGGTCTTTCAGCTAGTCGAACAGTTGAAGAGATTGTTTAAATTATGCTTCCTTTCGATGCATGTGAAATGGGGCAAACATGATTTAAAATCCTGAGCGAATGGGTAAACAGGCTCCGAATGCTGAATGGAAACCGCTCGCACCAACAGTTGTGATTCGAGAAAATCCCCTCCGAAAGCTTTCTGGAAGAGGCTGATCCCCTGGGAGCGCTCCTCTCATCCCTTAGCTTCCTTGTTATGAAAAAAACGTCGTACGAAGTAATCGTTACTCAGACCTGCTTATTTCTCCCTTCTGCTTCTCTTTTTTTTAATGCATTACTCTCAGCGAAGAGGGATCTCGGAACGGGAAATTGGAGTTACTCCTCTTGCGTCTCGATTCTGTTTTCGCTTGTTCTTGTATTCCCGAGTTCTAGTTTGCTTGTTAGAAATCTTACGAACCCAATTTACCATAAAATTCCCTTAATCCCACACTTAAACCTGAAAGACATCCAGAAGAACGTTGTTTCTGTTGGTTGCGTTATTTTTTTCCTCGGGGTGACCTTCGCTGAATGCACTCAATTGTGAACCTCCCTTCCACGTATACTCTGTCTATGGTATCTCTAGAGCAAGCGAACGAAAACAAGTCTCTGCGCAAGGAGTGACGTTAGACGGGTCTACCAATGAACACGTGAGAGGGAGAAAAATTGCGTGGACGGGGAAGCGCCTGCAGTTACCATCCTTCCCAGCGGCGCGTACTGTTATACTTGGGGCAGCATTTTTGGAGGCTAACGGGGCTCTGGCCCCTGGACTCACAATCAGTATAATTCTCTGTGGGGTTTCTGCTGTGTCATCCATATATGCTTGTGGTTGTCCCTTCGTCCATTTCATCTTAATACCACTATTCATTTACATCGTTGCGGTTAACCAAAAGTTGAGGAAATGCGGCGATAAGCAAACTAAATCAATCAACGTGTGTAACAGTTAATATTCAAGGAGGCTTTTTTTTTAAAATTAAATCCTTTACTTTCTTCCTGCTGTCCTTTATTTATATTTTCATGGCATATGAATAGTCAAATTTTATTTGAACGTTTTTATTGGCCATATAGGTACCTTATTTGACATTTGTAGAAATTCAAATATACATAGTATATGTGTTACTTCTACATATGCTCATCTCAACGGGTTCCAGGCTTGTTGTTTCACGGTGGGTACAAGTCTCAGTGGCTGGGAAACAACTTTAAATTGTAGTTTGGTTCCGACTTGCCTATCTGTGCATGAAGTCGATTTAGAACAAACTACTAAATATTAATCCCAAAAAGTATGAATATTTTGTTGATTGCTTGTTTTGCATTTCTTTTTTAAATCTCGTCTTTCTATCAATGGCGAAACACAATGATGCACTAATACCATTGCCAGGACCAGAATTCAGAACCATTTCTGGCAAGATGACGAGCCACTGATAGGTTACCATTCAGCATTCGAAGCATGTTTACGCATTCGTTAAGGATTTTAAATGATGTTTGCCGCATTTCACCTCCATCGAAAGAAAGCACAAACTTTCGCCTATACTCTGTCTCAGCTAACTGTGGAGCAGGCAAACGAAATCAAGTCTCTGCGCAAATAGTGACGCGAGACGGCTCCACCAATGAATACGCGAGAGGAACGGAATTGCGTGGAGTGGGGGAAAGCGACTGCCTTCCCAGCAGCGTGTTCTGCTTCGTTCTGGCCAATAGATTTCCTTCGTTTCTCTAACGCTATGCGCGGCCTTGCTCCACAGTTAGCTGGGACAGAGTATAGCTGCAATTCCGATAATATTCATGTCACTCAAAAACGTCATACTTAGAAATTTTAGCCTTTTATAAAGGTTGTTTGTAATGCCAAAAATTTGTCTCCAGCAGAATTCGAAATCGGTTAACACTATTATGTTGTTATGAGATTGAAACAGAATCTCTGTATTTTACCTATCAATGATTGTTGCGTGTGTATTTTCTCAAAAGTATGAGTTGTAAATTGCAAACTTTAAGCAGTGTTTTGCAATATATGTACTTTATTTTATGTACATTTCAAGGCCTGCAGTTGTTTATACCTTAAAGGTGGATACTGTTGGTTGGTTGGCTTAGTACTATAAAAGAAATATTGATAGCATTATGCTACAGTGTACAATAAAATGATCAAGCAATCCTTTTGTAAATAGTCTACCAATTGAGATAAGATTTATTAACTTAAATAAGTCGACACCGGAAATCAAATCCGGTCTTGCTGGTTTCAAGGCAATAACATTAATTGATGGACACAAAGTGAACTTTCCAGGTCAAATATCTCCCATGTTTGAGACAGTTTCGCCTGAGAAAATCATTTCCCAAACTGATCCCTTTCTCTAAAAAATAACGTAGAACTACTTCTATTACACAAAAATTACTAATGCTGGCACCTTTTAATCAAAGGGCCCTGGGCTGGTTTCCTCGTGAAGGTACATTGTGCAGTACTTCGGATTCCACTTTGAAGGTCAGTCGCGATTAGTTTATCTGACCACAAGTTGGACATACTTGTCTCGATGTGAATATTGTGCCCATTGCATTCCCAGTGCCCATACCAGAAAATAATTCTGGGCCCACCTATGATGGACCAACTGAAGGAACACATCAAGTTCGTTACTTTAGGTTACAACTGTAATGTTGATAGGCTCATTTCCTTGAACGTTTAAACCCAGAATGTGTCAATTGACACAAATATGTTGACTCCAGTAACACATTAAAACGCATAAAATGTTAATGAAGCACATGTTGGTAAATCAAAAAACAGTGCGTTCATTTTGGCCCTGGGCCGAGATAGCGCGTGACATGGCACAGATGTCGGCATTTTCGTCCCGTAACGTCTTGCGCATAACGAGTACTACCCTGTGTTATAAGAGTTCTTCAAAGTTGTTCACGCACTATATCGGCGCAGGGCCAAAACAAACTCACTGTACACTCAACGGCAAAAGAAATAGTAGGCAAATTGTCCACCACCATTTTAATTCAGACCGTTTTCCATAATATGACAATCGTGAATTGGAATAAAACGTCAATAGGTAGAGGAGAACGTCTACTTTGCATCAATAGAATTCCATTCCTTAAAACAACACAGGATGTGGAAAAGTAATGGAAATAGCGATGGACAATTTGCCTACTATTATCTTTGCTGTTGACTGTACGTACAGAAGTGCATTAAAGGGTAGACTACTTTTATCAGCTCCTGCATCGATTAACAAGATCAGGCACGATCGTTTCAAACAATCCCAAATTACACGTGTAACTGTGTCAATTAATGCACCAAAATACACGAACCTTCATTTTGTGCATTTCCAGTTCTGTGTGTACACTGATGATGAATTCTGCAGTCATTCCGCTAATCACTCTCGTTCTCCCAGAACACGCTTCAGCTGTTCCGTTTCCGCAGCGACGAGGCGGTCTTTGGAGCGACCTTTTCCTGCAGGAAGGGGATTATCTTGGGAGCGTCGACAAAAGGGCATCGACGTCCAGCCTAATGCACGACGATAAAGCGTTCCGTTATGCCAACCATCAAATCACGGGAGGACACAATAACTAGCTGGAAATTGCGTTTCGTATCCAATATCCGGCACGTCAATTTCCCTCGGATATCTAGGTGGTCGCCTCTTTTCTCTTTCCTTCTCCACCGTTTTATCGACTTCCTCCGCAACGTCAGCCCTAAATAATAACTCCGAAGCTAACGGCCAAGATTAGATGTCACTGATTTTGGCTTCATTGTGCTGGTAGTGGTGGGGAAGCAATTTCGATTATGTGCGCTGCCGTTTTGCTTTAACATGCATCAATTTTATGTGAATGCCGTGAGATTTTAATATATAAGGCTCATTCAATATATAACCGGAAATATGTTGTAACAAAAATTTTATTACAAACACCAAAAGAACTACAATACTATGTTTCAACACAGTCTCCCCTAGTTGAATGCACCTACGCCAGCGCTTGATAAGGGCACTGATTCCACAGGAAAATAATAATTTTGGACGCGTGCGTAACCACTCATGCACCGCTGACTGGACTTCTCGTCATTCTGGAACCTCGATCCACTTACTGCATCTTTCAGTGGGCAAAAGGTGTGGAAATCGGAAGGTGCGAGATCGGGCGAATATGGAGGGTGGGGTAAGCACTCAAAAATTAGGTCCTCATAGTAGACCATGTGATATTGGCAGTGTGTGTGGTCTCGCATTGTCATGGAGAAAAAGTACACCAGTGAACATCAGACCACGTCGTCTTTGCAGAATGGCTGGTTTCAGTTTTTCGCGCAAAGGGTTGGCCCCGTGTGGTCCCAAAACAAAGTTTCCGTGACTGCAGTGACAGAGCAACCTGGACGTGGAGAATCTTCAACACTGGTCCTGTCCTGTTTGAATTTCTCAGCCCACTCGTACACTTGTGATCGACTCATACAGTTGTCACCGTACTGAACTGCCATGCGGCGATGAATTTCTACCGGCTTCACGTCTTCACTCAATAAAAATCTCACGATACTTCGCTGCTCCAGCTTAGAGCACTCCTGTAAGGGTGCCGCCATCTTGTGTAACTGTTTCCCAGCGTCCCGTGCACGAGGCAGGCGTGCTAGCCCCATCTATGAATAGTTTACAGATACCTTCACAAAATAATAAACATATAAGAATCACGGTCGTATTTTAAATTTGTTATACTACTTTCCTGGTTATTTATTGAATGCACCTTGTACTTTTACGATTTAAATTATCGACGTTGGTGTTGCATTTATACTAATCTAATTGTGTCATGTTGGAGATATATCATTTTTATGTTATCTGGTTTTTAATTCTCGTCTTTGCAACAACTTTTACCTTCCCATCGAACAACATGGAAATTGTCAAACAATAACTTACTTACTCGCCTTTTCCTCAATCCTGTTCTTATGTTGTACTAGTAATATTGCGTATGCAGAGTATTAAAAATCATTTGGCAAGCTGTCGCAAGGATAATCAATGTGAGTTTTCGTAGCATATCTTTTCTTTTACTCTACACACAAGAAAGTCTTTATTTGAAAAAATCACAGCGTTTAGTGGAGTCTCTTGCCAAAACTCTTTCCTAAATGTGGCAGTTTTTAAATTAATTGGGAGCTGTCCGATTTGGTGAACAATCCTTTGTTGTCTATTTAAACTAACGTGGTTGGAGCACGTATTTTGCCACAAATGCAAACAAACAATCCTTTCAGTATAACACTGCATTATTCTTCTTGAGGTCCATTATTTTATCGTTTTTCATTGGTCATGCGATAAACAGTATACTACCTCACTTTGCAAAGTTCTATACTCATTTCGGCTCCATATAAGCCTCTGTTTTAATCTGTTAGCTAAAACTAGAGAAAAATGTTAAAGATAAGGAACATTTAGACAATTTATAATGTCCAATCCTTATTGAATGCACACACAGTTTACTTTGGGTTATGAATGTGAAAAAATATCTAAATACCCAACATTGCACTTGTTGTATCAATGCACTTAATCACTCAAGCCTATAATATGAGTTGCATTTTATGAAGTGTATACCAAAAATGTTATTTGCCAAATGTTAATTGTTTTCTGTCACATGTGTACCCTTTCTCCCTGAAAATTTCAAGCATTGTCAGTATACTGGTGGTTTTTAATGTTGTTAGCACATTCGTCGTAGCCTTATCAATCGTAACACTTCTTATTGGAGATTGATCGTAACATTGCAGAAGCAAATACTGCTCGCCCTTTACTATCACGTTTCCACATCTAGAAACTTTTCAGGTAAACCTCTTGCATTACGTTGCAAACATTTAAGGGCCGTCCTCCGTGGCGGAGTGGTTAGTGAAGCACGCTACGACGCTAGGGGTCCTGGGTTCGAATCCCAGGTGTTCTCGTCAGTGTTCCTTCACCAATTTCATCACATCATCACTCATTCTCATCTTCGCAATTAGCCAAAAAGTGGAAGAAAAGCGAAGTAAAATAAACCAAATGAACCATGTGAACATTTACGATGTAGCATCGCGAAGCGATCGTGAAAGTAAATACACTGTCTGTTACTGGTCCCTGGTATACAACGGAAGTTTGAAATGGGTTTCCATTAAATGCGAGATACTTCTTGATCGGCTCCTCATCCGAGCGACGGCAGAGATGGTCGATGATGGTATTTGAAGAAGCCAGCGAATGCCGGCGTCATAAATATACGAACCGTCCTTCACGCTCTCCGCTGTATCTGCATGGCATTTGCGGAGAACGCGAGATTCCCCAGGGACCTCAACAAACCTCCATTATTGGACTCTGGGCGATCGTCTGTTCTTGCCAAGGAGAGATCGGCAACCGCGTCACGTGCGCTTTTACAACTCCCTTCGTACGCCGTCCGTCGGAGGAGAGTTCCCAGTTTGCGCTGCGGTTGTCCGTCTCTTCTCTTCACCATCTGCAGGCAAAGAAAGGATCAGCGTTGCCAGTCCTCGTCTTATTCTTAATGTGTTAATTGATTGGTTATTTTGCGTTGTTTTCCTGGCACTTTGCGTTAGTCATGACCAGTGTTGCCACATGAAGGGAAATTTCCCTTTCTGAAGGGAAATTCTGATCGCATTTTTTGAAGAAAAAGGGAAATTTCGATTAAAAATAACCAAAATTCATGGAAATTTGAAGACATCAGACTCAACATTTTTCAGGTTATATTATATTAGGTGCCAGTTTCATATCTATAAATCTTATGTGTTACTTGTTATTTGTACTCCTTTGAGTATATGCCTAATGTACCTAGGTATGTATATATTTTGTTCATATCACGTCGCTTTTCTACATCTTCAGTTAATAGTGACAACAGGTTAGAACCTGTACATCTGGTACATCCGGTACAAAGAAAGGTTGGCTTAAGCACGTACATGATGAATTTTAATTGATTGCTTTATTTTACTTTGCTTTTTGTGCCACTTTCGGCTAATTTGCGATGATGGAGATGAGTGAAGAAATTGATGAATGGACACTCACAAACAGGCCGGGATTCGAACCCGGGATCCTTGGCGTCGTAGCGCGATGTGCTAACCACTCGCCACGGATCCGGCTATATGATGAATCTCTTTAACATTCTGCACGTATTAGAACGTGGACCAACGAAATCACTACTGTTGCAATTACTATTATTACTTGTATTATTAATCATATTATTACTATTGTTATACGATTTCTTTAGATGATGGGGAAAATTGAATAAAAAAGGGAAATTTTGTCACTTGCAAAGGGAAATTTTACTCTCAGATTGTAGCAACACTGGTCAAGACGATGAGTATCCATACCCTGGCCGATATTCGAACCCAGGATCTCTGGTGTTGTAGCGCACCGTGCTAACCACTTCGCCACGGAGATCGGTGATAATGGCTTCATGTGTCTTATCCAAACAGAAATATACATACATTATAACTAATGTACAGTCATGGAAAGTAGTTCTTGGGCCACGAGACCTACGATATCGTAACATCTTAAAGCCTGTTGTCTATGCAACCCAAATAACAAAATTGTCGCTTGGGTTTGCCTGGCGGACCTGGATTCTCGGGAATGATTGAGTATTGACAGCAGCGTGAGTCATACCCCCAGGCCCAGCCATAACAAACGACAGCTGGGTGCCGTGAGACCACCAGAAAAAGTTTCAGGAATTGGTTTCTTAACAACAGCTATTCGTAAGAAAATGTTCTCTTTACTGATATTAGAGTCATTGTCAAGAAAGTTCACTGAAATGGTGGTTGTCGTCGAATCATCCTCGCGCAACACACATGCTGTCAACCCAGAAGTCCTTGAAAAAGATTGGAGTTAAAAGTAACTACTTGACAAATGATAAGACAAATCGATATTCATTAGTCCCAACAAGGGTCCCGGGTTCGAATCCCGGTCGGGCTTGGTTGTTTGTCAATGTCCATTCATCAATTCTATCATTTCATCACTCATCCCCATCTTCGCAAATTAGCCAAGAGACACAAAACGCGAAGTAAAATAAACTAAATCAATCAATCAATCAATCCATCATTAGTCCCAACTTAGAATTTTGTGTAAGACATGGATCATCATGTCCTATCATCCATTTCATAACTTCATTAATCATGCTCATCGTCTTTGTTGACGCAAGTGGCAGAAAAGCAATATAAAATAAGCAAAATTAAGAAATTAATAAATTACATTTTCAGCGATTTCACGGAGCGACTCAGTTGCATGTAGACAAAGTTTCATTAATTGGGAACCAAGGGCCCCCTCGTTGTGTTTCATTGTCATTTTCCCTCCACTTTGTCTGCCGCGATTAACCTGATGTTGATTAATGCACAATCCACAAAGTGCACCAAAGCGGCGCATATTATGAATAGGTAAACTATGTGATATTATGCTAATTTAGAATTTAGTAATAAAATGTGAATTTTGGGGGCTTCAGTTAAGTGGCCGCACATCCATTACGTAATCGCGATATCATCAAATTGTACGAAGCGTGTCTACACCTACGTAAAGTGTCAGTCCCCGTCATAGGTGTGCTCAGACCCTCTGATTAGGGGGGGATAGCCTTAATGATAGTTCAGGCCGGAAAAGAATAACGTAATTTCATCTCACTTGTTTAAATTTTATTGCATTGATGGGTGTGTTTATATATACACCCCTCCCCCGTCCCCCACACACATATAAATACACACATATATATATATATATACACACACAACACACAACATATACTTATATACCAACAGTAAAAATCATATAAATTGTCTCTCAAATCTGCGCGTTCCTTTTCCTCCAAACAATTGTTCATGCACTTAAGAGAAAACCTTTTAGCAGCAGTACTTCTCTCCTCGGTAATATAAAATGCATTACAGAAAACAAATTGCGAGCGAAGCGACCAATAAATTTTCAGATCCAAATTTTTGCAAAATGAAAACAATGTCGATTTAATATGGGGAAAAAAATTCATGGAGCGCCATATTATTCTCTTTTTACAATTTTTTTCATTTAGATCGTTTGGCGTCCAGGGTTAACTCCCGTCGACCCCTCTGAACTTGACTAGACTGCAAGAAAAGCAGACATTGCGAGCGAAGCGAGCAAGAACATTTTACAAAAGGTATTTGTATAAAATTTGAAATCAAGGGGGCAATTGCAGCTCTGTCCCCCCCCCCCCCCCCAGCAGGTGCTCTTGGCAGTCTGGAAGAAATAATGCAAGAAAGGCGTGAAAACAAAATCCATCTTGCGTATCCTTTTGTCCTGCTACTCTTAGATTCTGCTACTCTTACTTTCCTTTACTTCCATGTTTGCCCCTAAAATTGATTTCCGTTCAAGGTTGTGTGGGGGCTGTGGATTCGCCACTGAACCCCCTTCCCCCGTAGTTGCTTTGAACTTTCATCGGCTTGAAAATACTTAATTTTCTTTAAGAGTATAATATAGTTTAATAACGGCAATAGGATTCATCTATCCTAAATTTCTAGGTGAAAATATAATAATATAGGGGCATAGATGTCTGGAAGGGGAGCAAGTATTGCCACATCTTTCCCTTAGAAAACGAATGTCAACCAAAAAGTACGTTTTCACATGTATAATTTGATTTCAGTCATAATAATTTACATTAATTATTATAATGAGGATGCAGGAATGCGATAATGCAACACTATTATCGGGGTAATATGCCACATGGAAAAATACCTTGCTTGTCCCTTCGTGGAAAAAATTTGCAGACGTCCATGATTAGGGGGGCATTTGCCCTCCCCCTGGCCCCCTGGGCGCACGCCTATGATCCCCGTGATGGAATATGTAGCGCAAAGCCAGGGCTTTAAGATCAAATTTGTTTTGTTATTATTTTTATTAGTAATTACCTCAGTTTTCTTCCTCTGAAGTTAAATTATTCATGACGACGATTTATGATTACATTAAAGACAAGAATGAACATACACAATGAACCCATTTTGGTCGGAACTCGAACTCGGAACCTTGTTCGGCAAGAAATACAAATATCCATAAGGCATGAGTGTTTCATTGGAGATGTTCCTCTACTTCCGTCATTTTATCACTAATATATTTCTTTAATATACAATAATAAATCACAACTACCTAAAAATAAATATTATTTTGCATTTTTACATGCATATGTTTTTTTACGGTTAGAGTGTGAACTGGCACCTGTTTATTTAGATTGTTCATTATGTTTCGTGTGTAGTTAAAGATAGGAAAAATGCTTGAGGAACGATTAGGGCTATAAGAATTCCGTCCGTGACAGAGTGGTTAGCACAGTGCGCTACGATGTCTGATGTCCTGGATTCGAATCCCGTCGTGCGTATGGGTGTTCTTTGTGAGTGCCCCTTCATCAATTTCATCATATCACTCATCCTCGTCGTCGCGATTAGCAAGAGGTGAAAGAAAAACGACGCTAAATAAGAAAATAAAAAGACTTATAAGAATCATTCTTATTTCCGGACGTGTCTTACATTTTATAGTTGTGTCTGGCCTCCGGAAGGAATTTGAAAGAAATCTCAAATGTCTTATACGTATTTTGGGCATCACGTAACTTCAAATTAGATGGAGAAACAGAAAAACTGAGGGGAGTCTAAGATAACGTGATTCCTTGGAGAAGTATGCTTAAATCAAAGAGTGTGCATGGTTGCTACTGGATGTTCGGAAAAGCTCAGAAATTACTTCACGATTTTCTAGATCCGGAAAGTCCGGATATATGTATAAAAATGCTTACTTTGTGAAGTTCTATCGATATAGCCTAAGTGTCGGTAATTTGTTCGAAGTAACAAGTAATTATTCTACTTATTGGAGAAATAAGGCACACAATTCTGTTTTTTCCCAGTGTATAGTAGTTTTTTACATATTAATAAACAAGAACTTCCAGACTTTGTTTACGACATTGTGAATTTTTTCCTTCCCGAATTCATGGATTGTTTTCTCTTTCTGGTCCACATCGACGAAAAACGTTCTGTCTTACATACACAAGTTGAAATCACATACAGCCGTGCTATTAATTAGCAGTTGAGGAATTTTGAACTCAACCGTTCACTTCAACATTAATTTTTCAAATGAAGATGTGTCATATTCTCGTTATATGCTAAGATGTCCTAGTAACCTATTATATTTACTGCAAATACGATCGTGTTCAACATTTTGAGACATTTTGTCCTACTTTCCGCTGAAGAGTGATCTGATAGCCCTATGTGTGATGAGAATTGTTTTTGCTCAATTTCTGATATAATTTATTCCAGCATGTCCTTTAACTTCTATTACCTTGTTATTACCTCCAATGATTACACAACTTGTCCTTCGTGCTCGACCTTTGGGTTCAGAAATATTTACAACACCCCCATCTCCCGCTTGTAAATAGCAGGCAACAACACTCTGGAAGACCATAATGTATACAACTTGTTTACTACATATTTTACGAAAATATTAGAATGTTAGCTTGATATAACTGTGGATTAGAACGAACGAAATAAAATACCTGTTTTATACGCACACTGGAACGAGCGCAGGCCAGCTGTGAGTCACTCTGGCAGTGAAGGTCAATGATCGAAGCTGTTAGAGCTTGCTTCCTACAAGCAGACGCCTTATCTTTCCTCAAGGAAACACGGAAATCTTCGTTACTTTTTTTCGCCAGACTAACGGTGAACATTTACAGGAACGTAAAGAGTAGTATCGTATTCTATTGGAATTAGATTTTGTGGTGTTTAAAAGATATCATAACAATATGTAAATCTCTTTTGTGACCTACACTGAACGTATTTTAAAGTTTCATTGACATGTGAAAGCGGAAATTTAGAGATCCTTCTTCCTTACGATTTCTAAACAACCGAAGAGTGTGGTGAACGTGAAACTACTTATTGTTCGCAACAACGATATGTATTATACAAATGGTCTCTAATCAAAAACCCTATTACATCACATGAAGTGATATTTAAAACAATTCTACCACGTATCCAACGTAACCAATATTCAGATTGATTCCAAGCTTCTGTTTGGTTATTTTGTGTCGCATTTTTACCTCTTGCGATAATCGCGACGATGAAAATTATGGGTAATGATACGAATGCAATGCTACATCTATGCCTCAACAGGTTTCAAAAATGGATCCTCTGGCTTTGTAGAGAGTTACGGTGATTTTTATTTTTATTTACATTTGGTATTTTAAGTCCACTTTATGAACACAAAGGCTAATCGAGACTGCATCTACAGTTTAAAGTGGGATCCTAACCACTGTGTCTCCACCGGGTATCGAACCGGGGACTCCTTGATTACAAGGCGACTCCTCTACTACAGCGCCATCGGGAAGGATGAGAGAGAGAGAGAGAGTTACGGTGACTACGATAATGAAGAATTGAAAGTAGTAGAACGACTAAGCTATTCTTTTGTCAATATTGGGATTGTTAATGAATGTTATGAATGTCAGTTCAAATTGAAAAAAAATAAAGTAAAAAATTTCCAGAGTGCCGTTACAAATCGTTAATTTTTCTCTTTCCACACATTACTTTGCTACTATGTAGATATTTGCATGCTAAGATGTAGAAAGTGCTTCATTTTCAGTGTGTGGAATTGAGATTTATTTCTGAGAATGGAGTGAGTAGTGGGAAAAGGATCACCTCACATGTTAGGATTATACCCCCCCCCCCCTTACACACACGCACACAAGATATGTCGGCTGTTGTTCTTATAAGGAAATATAACATGTATGAATTGTGTCAAGGAATATTGGAGCCTATTCACATCCCTACGGAACTTGGAAGAAAGCCCACGTAGGGATTGGGAAGTTCTGTTCCGACAAAAACGGGATGTATAGTAAATTAAAAAGCAAAGTGCTACCTTGTGCTTTGCACCAAGCCATGAAGGCGTATAGGGGGTGTGGAGTTAGTGGAGTTGGGGCCCCACGCTTTCTTCATCAGGCCGAAGGTGGGAATGATGTGATCAGCACCACGCCCCTGGCCGCCTTACCCCTCCCCTTTCCTCAGAGTTTCCTCCAGGTACCCACTTTATACGACGCTGGGTTGCCACCGAAGCAGCTTGAACAGGTGGACAAAATCCCGATTATCCCCCGTCGGGGATCGAACCCAGATATCTCGCATGGTAATAAAACGCCCTAACGACTGTGCTACTGCGGCACATACAGTAATTAAGGCAAGAATTGTTTTAGCGTTTCGTTCAACGTTTTTAGGGGAATCATTTTCGGAGATATAACGTGTAGCTCTTGTCGGTTCTGCGACCTGGCTTGAGAAAAGACGATTTTCTGACGAACAACATTCCACCTGACAAGTCACGTGACTTTCCTACATTTCCTGTGCCTGTTGGCTTTTGCATGAAAGACGAGTTGCTCTTGAGACAGACATAATCACCCGATCACCTAATGGTGCAATGTGTGTTGCCTACCCTTCCGGCATTATTTACTGCCATTAAAGTCTTATGGGGAAGAACTTTTTTCCACCACTGTACGTATATATGGTGAGTCAAAGGTTTGGTCGAAGCCGGCCTCCTTGGCGGAATGGTTACACTTCTCGCTACGACGCCAAGAGTTCAGGGTTCGAATCCACGCCTGCCATGGGTGTTCTTTGTCAGTGTCCTTTAATCAATTTTATGATATCAATAATCATCTTTGTGATTAGGCAAAAGTGGCAGAAGACCGATGTAAAATAAACCAAACCAATCAGTCTGTCAAAAGTTTGGTCGCATAGGAGAATTCCATTTTAGTGTTCATAGCGAAAAATGGAGAGGGGAAAGTTGTTGGAAATATGTAGGTTTAAATGTAAGTGCTTGAATTTTCAACGTAGCATGCACCATTGAAGGCTGTACACTCCTACGAGCCTCAATGGTAGCCGAACCTGTCACGTTGCCATGTTTCGTCCGGAATACCACACGTCATCACAATACCATAATGTTATGGGTGAGAAAGTATGATGATAATTGCAGGCAAAGTTTTAATAAATAGACATATGACACGTGAAGAGGTTAAACATGCACAAATTAAAATCTGGCTACGGCCCTGGTCACTAACATCAATCAGTGTCTGCATAATCGCTGGCGAAGACAGTTTACGCCATGCAAAGCTACAATTACAAACTGAAACCCTCACCGCCTTTTCTAGTGGTCTCTACGATTGAGGATATTTCTAAAACATGTATGTGACTATCAAACTGTTCGAAATTTGTATGGTTTTATGACTGAACTTTCGTTTTATTTACCTAACGTCTCGAGAAACTATTACAAGTTGTGATTATTTTCTGGTATAGTGAGTATTTGTCGTGTACCGTGGTTATGAGGTTAGATAAAGTGGTATATAGTTCATTCCAAGAAGGCTTATAATGCTTGAGTTCGTAGTTTTAGAATAATGAACACACACACACACGCATACACAGAATACCAACGTTATTCGAATAAATATTCTTGATTAGCTTATCTTCTTTTGTTTTGCAACCATCAATCATGGACGGCCGCAGGAATTTTATCAGGGTTAAGCAAGCAAGGTAAGGTGTTTTTTTTAGGGAGGGAGGGAGGGGGCAAGCGAGACACATTTTCACCCATAATAGTGTTGTCCCCCTTCAAAAACACTCCTTCAGCTTGAAGTTATATTCATGCAATGCTCGTCTAATATTAATTTACAAGAAATTACTATGGCTGAAATGAAATTATATGTGTGAAATATATTATTTTAAGTTGAAATTCAATATCCGGGCGGGGGGAGCTATGCCCTCCTTCCGGACGACAATGCCAAAAATCGAACCATTCGATGCCTGTTGATAACTTTGAAATGTAAACTTTTCTGAATGATCGTCATACCACTTTATCTCGCATAGACCAGTGGAAAATATAAATAACGCATCGCAGTTCTTTTATTTGACCAAAATGCATATTTATAGTTCGAATCGTTGCCGTGATGTTAAAAATGTTTTTTGTTTTTTTTCCTAATACTTTGTTCGCTTGTTACAGATGGATCGAGACGATTCAGCTGTGTGTGGTAGGTGTATCCGTCCACTAAATCACACCCTCTTCTTTTTTTGCATTTGTGAAGAATCTGTAGGTTTAAACTTAATAAAGTCATTAAGTTTCCTACATGAATAATTATATTATGAAGGGTTCGGGTGTAAAACATGGTAAGTGACATTTTGGTCATTTTTGAGTTGCAAATAAAATGTGCCATCCTTCAGTTTTCAAGTGAAATTGCCATGTCATACAATTTGCATTGGACTCAGTGAAGCCTTCTGAAATTGGTAAACATAACAAACAAACAATTTATCTACAATATAGCTTCTAATAACCTTTTTTCCTAATGAACTCAGGAATGACCAAAATGTCACGTACCATGTTCTACACCAGAGCCCTTCATTTAAAGACTCGTGATAACTGACTGAGTATTCTACATTGTACTGGAACATTCATTGTTTACAATTTTCTCATTTGAACTTGGCCCAAGTCACCGAAGAAATTGTCTGTTTCGTCTTCCTCCACTCTCACTCATTGCATCTCGTTTTCGTTCGACTAACACAAGTAGATCTGCTCAACTCGTTACGCAGTCGATTTCAGTTAACAATTGGATTGCGACCGCGACTGCGGGAAGAGACAAGCGGAAGAAACGTCCAAATTGTTTGCATGTTCTTCGAGTTTTTAAGTCCACTTAATTCGCATAGTGCACGGGATTACATCTACAGTAAGTGTGATTCGAACTACTATGTGCCTGCATGGGTATCGAACCCGGTACCTCTTAATTACAAGGCGACGACGTTGCAACTTAAACATCGGGGAGGCTTGTTTGTATGTTATTATCATACAAGTAAGCGCAGAATCGGTGTTCACGTAACGCCTTTACTACCGACATCACTTCCACAGAATAAAATATAACCTTTAGCCGACCTCTTTGGCGGAGTGGTTAGCACACCGCGCTACGACGCCATGGATCCTGGGTTCGAATCCCGACCTGGGCGTGGATGTTCTTTATGAGTGTCTCTTCATCAATTTCATCATATCATCATCCTCACCTTCGCGATTAGCCAAAAGGGCAGAAAAGCGGAGTAAAATAAACCAAATCAAGCACTCATAAAATGTAACCTTTTCGTTGAATATTAGATGAATCTTGCAAAGTTTTCTTCATCTTTCTTGATATGAAATATGTCAACATAATGTAGTGCCTGTGGTTATAACCCATGGTTGCAAGTTCTTCATGAGTTTAGAATGAGTAAACAAAATCTCATACCGTGTTAAGCAAGCCTTCGGGATATGAGAAAAACATCAACAGGTTCCCCACAAGTTTCTTGGCCACAGAAGCTACTCTTCATTTTCTATGAAAGCGTTCTGAACGTGAGAGTTTTTTTTTCGTACATAACCAGTGTTGAAAATTTATTCAAGACTGAGGAAGAGTGTAGTGCGTGCAACTAAACGAAGTTCTCGTTTTCTACTCAACCCCTATTTTTTCCTCGCAGATCTGTTACGTCATTAGCTTGTCTTACTTTTGTTCGAAGTATTTGTGAATGCTACGGAATATAATTGATCATTAAAAATATTAAGAAAGGATTCCTTCATTGGGCTTAGTTTGCGAAGATAATGAGTGCCTCTTGTCCCTGTCGTATAACGAGGAAAAAGTCGAAACAGACCAACAAAAGAATTTCAAGGATTTGGAAGTTCCTGCTGAATTCAAAGTCTAATTTCACAACAGCAATTACGAACACCCACGCTCTAGCCTGATTTAAAGAATTTACAACACTTTTTCTCAAACTGAAGCCAGATTTTCCAGATTTAATGCGTAGAGAATAATCCTTTCCACGTGAATTTGTTTTTCCTTAGTTATATTCAAGGAAAATTCCATTGTTCCATGTTCTATGGTACAAGCAATTTTGTGTAAGTTTTTTTTTTAATGCTATGCAGAAAATCTGCGGGATGAAGAGCTATTGGTACGATCGATTTTCTCTTCTGTTAGTACAAGAGTAACTGTGTGTCTATAAATAAAAAACATTAGATATACATAACCACTCAAGGTAGCGGCTACAATGTCTGATCGCATATTGTCAAAAAAAAACATTTCGGTCTATCGATTATAACCCATTGAACAATTCGTGACTACGTACTATAAAATAGGCTCCAAAGTGTTTTAAATTGCAGTACTTCAAACCTCTTTTTAGAGTTGGGTTTAAGGGGTGACATGCACTGAAGGCACCTAAATTCAACACCACTTCCATATAGTACAACCAGCTTACTGCAGGCTTGCAGGTCAAGAAGCTCTGGCTGCTGCACTCACAGCCAGTATAACCCTGTAGGGTCATGCTGTCCTGTGTTTGTCCTTCTGTCTACTGAGTGCCCCTGTACAGCCTCAGCTTTTAACTAGATGGAGATTTTCTCCTCAGAGATAGTTCAGTTTTCGTTTCGTTCATTTTGGGCAAATTAGCAATCTATCTAGTATTCGCACTAACTAAAAACACAACAAATTGAGTACTTTGAAAACCGTAGCTTTACCGATGAAAATAAATTATTTTGTTTTAACACAGTAACCGAAATTGATGTGCACAAAGCAGTGCATAACATTAAATCAAACAGTGTTGGAGCAGACGGCATAAACACTAAGATGTTAAAGATTGCACTACCATATGTACGGACTCCATTAACTCATATAATCAATTATTCTTTGTTTAAAGGCGTGTTTCCAGAAACATGGAAAGAAGCGCGAGTCTTGCCTCTTCAGAAGAAAAAAGAGATCAGTTCATCCGATGGCTTAAGGCCCATAAGCCTATTGTCAGTACTCTCTAAAGTACTAGAAAAAAATGTATTTTCGCAACTAACATGTTATGTTGACGCGAACAACTTGTTACCTACCTACAGTTCAGTCTGGGTTCCGTGCACGGCATAGCACAGCAACAGCTTTAACAAAAGTTACAGATGATATTGTTTGCGAAATTTGACAACCGTTGTTCTACACTTCTCGTATTACTGGATTTTAGTAAAGCTTTCAACACAGTCCAACACGATTTGTTAATATCTAAACTCAAATACTATAATGACTCTGTATCCGTAAGGTGGTTTGAATCCTATTTACTTAATAGAAAACAGAGAACATTCCTTCAAAATTCACCCTCGCAGAACTCCGAAGCTGTAGTTTTAAAAGCAGGGGTTTCTCAGGGATCAATTTCAGGGCCTCTCCTTTTCACCCTCTACACCGCGGACTTAAATAAAGTTATAAAATTTTTCACACCACATTTCTATGCAGATGATACACAACTGTATTTTCGACTAGACGTACAGCACTAGAGAGTAGTATTTCCTCACTCAACACCGATTTAAATAATATTTACACATGGTGTACATCAAATGGACTTAAGATAAACCCTAAAAAATCACTTTATATGCTAATTGGAAAGAAACAATCGCAAAAAAATTCTATTGTTCAGCCAATTGAACTTAAAATTAATAATGAAACCATTCCATGTAAAAATTCAGCAAAAAATCTTGGCTTGATTGTTAACGATACGTTGGACTGGACGGACCACATCAATGCACAATGTAAAAAAGCATATTTTATTCTGAGAAACCTCTACCGTTTCCAAGATCAACTACCTGCAGAATGTAAACTTAGACTAGTTCAATCTTTAATTTTTCCACTATTTGATTATTGTGACACTGTGTATGGGTCCAAACTTGCGAAAAAACTCAGCAGAAAAATTCAAATCGCACAAAATGCATGCATCCGATGTACTTTTGGTCTGGATAAACGCGATCACATCCTTCCCATCTTAAACAGATATAATATTTTAACAATGGCCAACAGGAGGCTATTGCACTATCTATCTTTCATTCATGATCTGCAAACTGAACGAAAACCCGCGTACTTATTTGAAAAATTATGTAATCGCAACACAATTCACAGACATGGGACACGTCGTCACAACGATCTTGACATCCCTCACCATTCGACTACGCTATATACCTCATCCTTTTCTATATCTGCCCGATAGCATGGAACGCACTACCAACAAATGTTAAATCCATAAAACTCAATAAGAGTTTCAAAATTAAATTGAACGAAATGCTTCTACAGGAACAGCAGCAGAAGAATAGCACATACTAGAAGTAAACTGGCACTCAACAAACCACAAAACAGTGATATTCTATAACTGTAACTTTTGGAATTTTATTAATATCTTCACATTATTATCATTATCATTATTATTATTATTTACTTAAATGCAACCTTATGTTAACATTTACATTTATATTTTTCTTTTCAAATTTGTATTTTTTTAAAATATTTTCTTGTTCTTTCACATTTATATTATCTTATGACTAATATTACTGAAATGAGAATATTCGTAATTGTAGGTAATGTGAATTTCTTAATTTCTCTTTAGTGTAATCAAGCTTTCCATCTGTACTCATATATTATATTTTATTATATATACACTTATATTTTCTTATGTAGCTCATGACAAGGGTTAGGTGGCAGAGCAGCCTACGGCTGAACCTCGACCGCTAAATAAATGAATTATTATTATTATTATTATTATTATTATTATATTAGTTTTAAAAAGAGAGTGAGGAAGTTTTTAACATAGTACATTTTCTTATGATCCTGTACTCAGTTTTGTTTTAGGGCCTCCACGATGGCGCAGTGGTAGCGTCGTTGTCTTGTAATCAAGGGGTCCCGGGTTCTATACCGTGTGGAGGCACATGGTGGTTCGTATTCCTCTTTAAACTGTAGGTCCAGTCCCAATCAGCCTTACTGTGCATAAAGTGGAGTTTTGTTTTAGTTAAAGGGCTTATCCCCGTATTGTGTGACAGGCAAAAATAGCCTATGTGCTGATGTGTCCATAATTCCAAAAGGTTCAATCAAAAATCAGTCAGCCTCTTTTTAAGAACGTATTTTACGGAAAATGTATGAAAATTCCTCAACCTGATGATGATTTTACGGAAAGTCTTACAAAACCTGCACCTAGTTGCCTAAAACTACGAACATTGCCACTTTTACGCAACTTCCCGATTATTCAACGATTCCATCTTTATCTGACCATATTCGGGTCTTTGTCCTAAGCGTGTTCAGATATTTTGTCTTTCTTTATTTGATTGATTGTAAAGACAGATACGCTTCTGGATTGTAACGATACCACTGAAAATCAAAGCTGTAGTTACAAGCCAAAAGTTGATTGATTAAATGGTTTGGTTACTTTTGATTCGCTTTACTTCCATTTTTACTAATTACAAAGATGAGGATGATATGATGAAATTGATGAAGATACACTTACACAACATCCATGCCCAGGACGGGATTTGAACCCGTGACCCCTGGCGTTTTAAGGTGCTATGGTAACCACTCCGCCACGGAGATCGGCACAAGTCGGACTGTAGTGTAGGGTTGTCACGTAAATAACATTACTTTTGCAGCACCTAACAAGGAACGGGGTACAAAAAAGAGACATTACACTTGTATAACTAGTGGAAACTTTGAATAATTCCAACACAAAGTAATAAAATAATAGAAATAGTCGGTAAACCCGGGTGACATTTGGATTTTGAAGCCCTTCGTCTTGATATAAGTGATAAGCAGTGTCGGATCTACAAGCCGCAAAATCCCGCAGTGCTGGGGGCTCGGAGACAAGAAAGCCATTAGGGGGCCCTCAGCCATTGACATAGTAGAGGGTTCGTATATGCGTATGTAAAGAACAAACTTAGTTACTTAGGGGTACAGGAACGAATACAATATATACAGGTAAAAGAAAAGTTAAAATCCTTGTGCACATAGCACCGTGCCATGAAGGCACATTTAGGATACGTGGGGGTAGAGTCCCTCATATTTTCGATGTCTACCATCTTGGAGGTAATGTGATCAGCACCACGCTGCGGTCACCTTTAAACCCCCCCCCCCCCACAATACCATTTGATTTGAGGCTGGGAGGGCCCTAGAACAGCTTTATGCTGGAACAAAGCCGGAAAAATTCCGACCTTAGACCACCCGCCCCAGTCTCCGGCGTGGTAGTCAGACTAGAATCAAATCAGGATAGAATTTCACGAGAAATGCAGAGGTGAAGATTTCTTCAACTTATCTTTAATCAGGATAAAGCTATGACTGCATCACATTAACCCCTTCCCATTTAAAAAAATTGAGTTGGGTGGGTGGGTGTGTGTGGGTGTAGGTAGATGGGGCCTTTGGTAATATTTTGCGGGGGGGAAAGACTTGTAGACCCGGCACTGGTGATAAGCAGTCGTGTTGAACTCTTCAGTGCAAAAAGTGCGAGTTAAAAGTAAATGATAAATGTATGCCCCGCTAAATTTGTCGTTTGGTAAGCATGAAGGTAGCTAGAGACTGTAGGAACTTATGTTTGATTCTTTTTAATGCGATTGTTGGGACGCGTACTTTATTCATTCAAATGTCCAAAGTCAGAGCCCTTTGAAATTCCAGACTGCTGCCTGTTTTCCTTATGACTCCATTTTGTGTGATAATTTTTATTCCAGGATTGCTGCTATGATAACTATTTTCACTGCAATTATTCCATGGCTTCTCTTTTTTTTCAATTTATTTTAACGCTTATCTGATTAAAGACTATTATTTTAAATATAAAAAATGTGATGGTATTATTGTTCTTTGTTTTAAATTTTAATATTAGTCATCTTTATTCCGCACCTTCAATTTTAACGCTTCTTTAGAAGACTTGATATTTCAAACATATGTTTATTCTCTTTATTGAATCACAAGATTTTTGTAGTGTTTGGTTTTGTTTAAGTCTTTTTGTCAGTGCTTGTCGATTTTTCTTTACTCCAATATAATATGAGGAAATTGCTACTTACTAGTACAATATGAAGTGTGTTGGATTTTCATATTCCTATACTTCTAGAACTTTTGTACTCAAACTCGTAGCGTGATGGATTTAACATATTGTATTAATTCAGCGATGAAGTCAATTAATATTTTTAGCCGTTTCTTTTCTTGGGATTGTAATTTAAGTGTTTCAAATTACATTCAGTGTGGCCCTTTGAAATTTTGTAAATCAGCTAGTATCTTTTTTCCACTAGGAGCCTCAACATTTCTAATGCTTATATCTCTGGCCCTAATAGACGTACATACGTATATGGTTTAAACGTCAGTGTAGACTGATCTTTGCACTGAACCAAATTTCATCCTCCTACTTTCTTTATTTTTGATTTTAGACTTGAGATTTAACATTTTTTTGAAAGATCTCGATGCGCAGATTCAGAACCAGCAATTGCTTTCACCCTAGCTCAATTACTACCGGCGCTATGGCTAGTGGAAAAAAATCCTTGCTGATTTACAAAATTTCAAAGGGCTATAGCGCCGGTACTAATTTAGCTAGGGTGAAAGCAATTTCAGATTCTGAATCTGCGCATCGAGATCTTTCACAAAAATGTTAAAGCGCAAGTCTAAAATCTAAAATAAAGAAAGTAGGAAACCGTTAGCACTAGGAGAATGAAATTTGGTTCAGTGCAAAGATTCGTGTACACTTACATTTAAACCATCTACGTCTATTAGGGCCAGAGATTCAAGCATTAGAAATGTTGAGGCTCCTAGATCAGCCTTTGTCGATTAACCTCTCTTGGTAAATGCATGACGAATGAGAAGTAAGGAAACACATGTCCATTGTTGGTTTATGTTTCTTGTTTTAATGTTGTTATAGCGTCTGAAATACTGATACACCTGGAAATCACGAGACAAAGAGAGATCTGAATCAGTGAACTAACTACCTCTCTATGCTTACATGGAAATCTGATGGAACGAAGAATTACAAGCATACAACTGAACTTATCGTTCAAGGGCTAATGAAAAATTCTAAGAGCATAATCTGCATCATCATAAGTAATAGGAAGCTGCCGTAAATACTACACATTTGCCTTCTTCCAGTTATGTTAGGCTATATTCACAGGATAACGGAATGATAACTTTCCGAATACTGCGATCACCATGTCATTCGCGTTTTAACGCTGCCATGCTTTTATTCCTATAATGAAACCATTTGTAGTTAAGTGAATTATATTGATTTTTGTTTACTGTGTTAATTAGTTTCTTTCAACAAAAATTTGAACAATATTATTTCAATTTAAAGTACATGTAGATAGATTACCACAACGTACATATTTTCCGAAACTATGTTAATATAGAAATTATATAGAAAAATATATAAGGAATGTTAATTTGATTGCAGAATTTCTTTGGAAGGGCATTTATGAATTGAGGAAGAAGTTCTACAATGATGATCATGTAGTTTCATGAAAAATTCTGCTCTCATCAAAAGCAAAACTAATGTCATTTTAACATGATGTCAGCATTGTAAATTCAGCATGCCAAGACATGAAAGAATACGTTCAGTGAAAACAATTAGTTGTCGCTTTGGAAATTTGAAATTATTACATTATCATCATGTGGAAGGTCTAACCAAAAGTTTACAATACTGAAAATCGGAAGACTATTTTCAGGATGAAACAATGTTCGGTTCTATACTTGTTTCGCCTTTGATGTGAAAGAGCTATAGATTTCGTCCCGGCTTCGATACCCGGTGGAGGCACAAGTGGTTCGGATCCCACTTTAAACTGTAGGTACAGTCCCGATTAGCCTTACGGTGGATAAAGTGGACTTAAAACAGCATATCAATCAATCAATCAAAGCTAGAGATGTCCAAATAAAATATTATTAACTATATCAAAACCTGAAACTGATTATTTGTGAGGAAAATGGTAATCTTATAGGAACCGTTTGCGATTAATTTCGACAATTGTTTTTACTAAAGTTACATGTTGAGTAAAAATGGAAGTTATAAAATTCAATTTAACAACGAATGACGGAGATATCTTCCCATCTTGGTAGCATTAACACAACACAGTGTAGATTGGAACTTAGTATTTTAAATGAGAAAACCGCAATGTTCATTGAATAATGGGCTTCTCGAAGGAAAGAAGATGAAGAGATCAGAATCGTAGGCCTCACTTCAACTTTATAGATAAACATGCGATTATATTAGTCATCAACGCAAAATTTCATTCCAGGGTTATTTTTGTGCGGTGACACTTTTTAGCGGTAGCAAAACTTTTTCCAGAGCTACCATGATAAAATAGTCACTACCGTGACGTGCATTCAGTTTTCGACTTCAGCTCACTTACCGATGAGATGACGAATCACAAGTCGGCCACTGCAGGGGCAAAATCTCCATCCAACGACAGAAGCGGCTGATATTTCGCCGACAGCATCACCGTCCATCGCTTCATCCGCGCGACACAGTCTCTCGAGCAACCTGAACTCGCGGCTGCCACCACACGACTACGCCGAGAGCTGCTTCGCCCGCCAAGTGGATCGCTCCTCGGCGCCGGCGCTTGCCTGCTCGCCAGGGACGTCCGCAACAAACCTCTCAGTCGTCAGAAATGATGACAAGGGGACGCTAAAGATAAACATACATTATCCTCATTGTTAACACTTAATCTTGGAACTGGAAAAGTTGTAGAGTATAGAGGGGTGCACTTGGTTTTTGATTGCATATCTAAGCTACCAAAGCAATCAGAATCTCAAAATTTACACCTAAAAAAACTCAAGCCTTATTCTTTCAGTTTCTCTAGGCCTCGGGTTAACGTTATGAATATATTTGTTGTGCTCAATGATTTACTGAAGTTCATTTCTTGTTATGAAATACACTTTGCAAGAAATCAAAATATTACATTAGGAATATGATAAATGAAACTTCCCCCATGGTTACAACAATCTTTGTTCCAGATGTCTGTAACTACATCTGATTACATTCCGTCATGGCACCTTTCAGGCTGACTCATTGTTTCCAGCCCAACTTCCAATGGAACACTGATATTTGCACTGCGAACTTTTATCCGCCACGCACTCTTACCCCACTCCACTCTAATGTATTAGAGTCATGCTTTTTATCCTTCTGATTGATTAAAATCTAATTTGTGGCCGCGTCATCACTTATGACATTTGGCGCCAATTGATTCATTAATATGGTTTATTTTACTTAGCTGCTGTGCCAATTTTGGCTAATCGCGAAGATAAGGATGAGGATGAAGGAACACTCATGCCCAGGCCGGGAAGCGAACCCGGGACCCTGCCGTCGTTCCTTGTGAGTGAGGACCAAAATCTTCTTAGTTGTGATAAAAGATGAGGCTGTGAAGTGTCCCCCAGCACACACACACACAAAGTCTAATCCAAGTTTCTAAAATGTTTTCTTAGTTTTACTAAACAAGTGACAGTCGATAAGTGTTTCCCAACACTATGGGGGAAATTTCCCTTTGCAAACCAATACTGAACACTCTTTGCCTGCACAAAAACTGTTCAAATAGTTCATACCATATTATTTGGAACATCTGGCCGAGGGAATACAAGTGAGTTCTTCTAAATAAAGCAGTGTCAATAAAATATTATTGATAAACTCAAAGGATCGGTAGCCGACCTCTGTGGCGGAGTGGTTAGCACAGCGTGCCAGGGGTCCTGGGTTTGAATCCCGGCCTGGGCATGAATATTCTTTGTGTGTCCATTTATAAATTTAATCATATCATTATTCATTCTCATCAAACAATTAAGCATAAGTGGTAAATAAACCAAATCAAAAATTTAAGTAAAAATCGAAGGATCACTACCAAAGTACGGTAGCATAACTAACGACAACAATTAATTAATGTTGTAAGGGCATGTTTTGAGCCAGTTTACTTAGTGGCTAATGGTTAACCGCACACGGATCTTGTGATAATTTCTAAAAAGGGAGGCTTTTGTTCCGTTAAAAAAACTCATTAAAATGTAAGTTGTAAATATACTAGATTCCTTCGGGCAATAGATAATTTGGGTTGCTGTATCAATCACGTGTATCTATTCTAAACTCTGCATTAAAGTAAATAAGGAAAATGAAAATTACAACGAACTTTCTGAGGATCATAGTTTTGGAAATGATTGGATCTCGATCTGGTCATGGCAACTGCATCCTTTCAAGCTAATGACGCTGTACCCTAGCCTGGCTCTTCACAGAATTCAAGCGTTTCCTGCGAGAGTCTTGTGCCTCTGACTGAAATATTCACGGAACAGAGCCGTCTGTTCGATATTGACTTCTGCGGTTCTGTCAAAATGTTCCGCAGTGTTAGCAGCGATATGCTAGAAACATCATCTCATGCATCTGATCTTCATTCGACTCCTTTGAAGCGGCTGTGGCGTATTGGCGGCGGAGGATCATGAAGTAATGTTCATGGACCATAACCTATCGCAGTCAACATCGGACAGTTGAAAAATAAAAGTTCAGCACTGTCAATTTAGTCATTGGAAGGGATACGACAGATTTCCAAAATAACAATGATCTTTATTGTAGCACGGTTGCCTCAAAATGAGTCACGTTACAGTAAACAATAACACGTCAATAAACTCAAAGAACAAGGAGACAGTTTATGCCAATAGCAATTTCAAAGAAACTTTTCCAAAGTCGCACAGTGTAGGAAAATTATAATGTATCCCGGGAATCTCAGGAGCAAGGCTGCGCGTAACGGTTAAGAAGGGGAGAAACGAATGGGCGTAACGAAGCGGTACACGATGCTGCAAACGGCTGATAGCTGCAGTCGCTCTAACTCTCCCCCTCCACGCAATCCTGTTCCCTCTGTTTGAGCCCCCTCGATTCACTACTTAAGCAGAGACTTGGTTTTTTTCGCTCGCTCCCAAAGTTTCCAGGGACAGAGTATAGACCGAAGTTAGACGGATAGTGGCAAAAATTCACAGAGATAAAGATATTCAGAAATTTGTTGAATATTGTTCCAGACAACATATTCGTCGGCCATACTGCAAAAGTGGCTTATCAAATGTTCTAAGACACAATTTTGACCAACAGTGAAAATAATTCATAAATGCATAAAAGCAATACTAACAGAAGCAAAAGTTATCTCGATGGCCGAACACATCGAGTGCTGGACCCACGATCTCACGCAGTGGTTAGCATGACACCAGGGACGCTTTCATCATATTATGACTCATCCTCATTGTCGCGATTAGTCGAAAGTGGAAGAAAAGCGACGCTAAATAACAAAATTCAAACCAAATCAGACGGCCTCCGGTTCGATTGCGTCCTTTCATCATTTTCACGATTAGCCTAAATAAGAAAACCAGCGTCGTAATTTAAAGAAAATAAAACTCGGTGCTGGAGGCTTGTACACATTTATAGTAATCATTACGAAACTCGAATCCTTCCCTTCCTGCATTCTCAGTGTTGATTTTCCTACACGGAAGCCAACAATGTGCAGACGGGAAACTTCTTTGCCATAAGCAGGCAAACGCAAATTGAATTCCAAGAAATTTCGGAAGAGTGAATTAGGTTGATTCACGAGCGACTGATATCTGATTTCAGGCGTTGCGAAGCAACCACTAGGGCGACCGCTGCGTTGCCTGGTGATCTACTCCACTTGCTTCATTAGGGAGACAAAGGACCCAGTTTATCACTTTGTGAGACTTCTTCTTACGAAAAATAGGTTTAACATCAGGAAGCAGGCAACACCAATCAAGACTTAACCCTTCAAGGAAGAAATTATGGAAGTGCCTTAATATTTTACTAATTATTGTTTGGAAAGATTTATCGGTATAATGAAACTGTTACGTGCATAAATATGAATTTGACTTCACTGTATTGATGCTCAACTTTGGTATTACGTCATGGTACTTAGAAGTACAGTCAGACCTTCTTCTTGCAAAGTTCTCACTCATATAATTAGGGAGCGGAAGTTGATGAAATGTCATCATTTTTTTGACATCTCTGACACGATGCCCATTAAATATACACAATATTACACATCGTCTTGATCCCAAAAAAAGGTAATTTTAAAGTGAATTTGTTTGCATTTTTGCCAATTTTCAGGTTTTAGGTCATTTTCGCGGATTTTCGGCATTTTTCCAGTTATTTTTCGCAATATTCGGTGTGTTGTTTCGTCATATTTTGTCACTTCTTCCATTTTATTAATTTTCTTGAGTCTATTCACCAAGGTGAAATATATATCTCGCAGGATTGCAATTTACAAGCAAAAGAAATGCTGAACTGGTGACAGTCTTTGTTGTGTCGGGGGAAACCACCAGGTGTCCGTCTGGGGCAAAACTCAAATTTAAGATCAGATAAGAAGATTGCATTTTGTTTAATTTCCTTTTCATTTAAATTTTTAACCCGAAACTAACAAATTTAATGGTCATTTTTTGTATTTTTTACGTCATTTTCCCCATTTTTAGGACATTCTATAGGCCATATACCTATATATTTTAGGACATCAACTTCCGCTCTCTAGATATAATTGTTTGTTTTTTAAAAATGAATATCATTTGCTGCTATAAATGCATTGCATGCTGATTTTACAAAATATGTGAATGAATACTACAAAATAATACAAATTACAAAATGAAATATGGGATAAGCAAGACATGCTTGTGCACTCATCTTAGCTTATCATCCGGCCCTACAGCCCCTGGGGTGCCTTGGCCTCTTCCACAACGTGCCTCCAATTTTCTCTATTTTGTATTCTTCTTCTCTCCCTTTCTCTAATTTCCATCTTCTTCAGCCCTCCATCTTGATTTGGTCTCCCTCTTCTCCTCTTTGAATACATTCTTTCTTTCATTATTTTATTTGGCAATCTTTCCTCTCCCATTCTATCGACGTGCCCGATCCATCTATATCTTGTCAATAAATTATTTCATCTATTTCTTCGTTATTTCTGATTCTCCATTCATCATTCGTCCTTACGGGTCCATAGATGTTCCTGATTGTACTTGTGCATTGTAAGTATATTTTACACACTTCTTTAATTATTATATTTTTTAATTAGAAATATAACACGTAAATATTACACTGTACCTGTATAATGAAATACTATTCATCTTTATATCTTTATAGATAGCCGGTGGAGACACGTAGTGGTTCGGATCCCACTTTAATCGGGCTTATTCCCGATTAACCAATATTTGCATAAAGCGAACTTAACACAAAAACTCAATCAATTATATCTTCATAATTGGTGACTCAATATGAAGACAGATCAGAATAATATATTTGTCTTGAGTATGCAATGTGGACATTATATGTAAAAAAAAAAAGTAAAGTGCTCCCCATGAAGGCGTATAGGGGGTGTGGGGTAACGCCCCACACTGTATTGATCCGGTCGTGAGTGGGGGTGATGTGATCAGCATAAACAATAAAAAATATTACAGAAATATCAATCAATCTGGTCAATATAATGTATAGATTCACATTTTTTTCCTATTAAGGTCAAAGTTGGGTTACAGGGAGTTAACGGTAAACACTAAACTGATTTTTTTTGCAATTTTGTGTTTTTTTCATGTAATAGTATGCTATATTGAAGCTCATATAACTACACAGTCGGTATTATCTACAATTGGTTAAATTGTAGCAGTAATTGTAATAATTCTTGAAAATTAAATGGTTGCACGTGTTATGGTCCCATTCAAAAATATTCATTTTGTGTATTTTTTTTCATATTGAATGCAATAGTAGGTTTAGCAATTGTCCACAGCACAACATATGGTATATCTTGATTTTAATAGAAAACGTGTAAACATAAATGGCAGTCATGGTTGGGCAGAAAGGCATGTGATTCCCATGGAAGACATCCGATGCCATTGCTAGATATCATTGATAGAAATCACCGTGAGGTTCATCGAGGTTAAAATTTACCTCAATGCATCATTATGTGATTTTATGTTATAGTCGACACAAATTTGAGAAACGCAGTTTCTAAATCCACAAGTTCAAAATCTTCCCCATTCCTGGACAGTTGAAAGAACAGTTGCTTCTTTTCCCAACCTGCACTGGGGCAGAAGCAGATGAAATACAGTAGAGCGTCGATTATCCGAACGTCGGTCAACCGAACGACCGCTTAACCGAACTGTGTACTCGCTCACTTTCAGATATCTGTAATGTAAAAAGTACGTGACTTAGCTGCTCGTAAGCGTGTAGGCTTGCTTAGACAGACCAAAATAAAGGATTTTTTTAAACGTTAATTTTGTGTATTGTGTGTATTGTTCATGCAAAATGCGTATGTAATATGTACATATTTTTGTTTAATAAACTGTACCACATACTATATATTCCTACTAAAGTTGCCTTTGTACGTTACTTTGTAATACATACTTAAAGAGATGCCTGTTTTTATGAATAAATTTACTGTACAGTACTTCTTTTTGGCAAATAAACATGTACAGTTCGATTATCCGAACAAACCAGTTTTCCGAACACCCATGTCCCCCAATTACTTCGGATAATCGACGACGCTCTACTGTATGTTAAACATGCCGAATATTACTTGGAAATGCCGCAAAGCAAGGAAAGAAACCGTTGTCTCGCAGGAACAATAGCATTCTGTGTGAACGATTAGCGTCGGAGCAGAGACTAAGAAGATGTGATGCAGTGTCCGCGGGTGAGGAATCGCCCACCATCAATCTGGTCGAGAAAAGATCTCTTCCCATTTTTCAGATGATGATGGTAATAATCATATGGCTTATGCATACAGTGTACCGTGAATAATGTTCCTGGTAAAGATGAGCGTGGGAAGCATAATACTACAACAAACAAATTAAAACGGGATACTCTGAATACCATATACTCTCACATAAAATACCTTAGAAGCAGGAGATCTCATTATGGCCTTCATGACAGTGAACGTGTGTATCTACCAGAAGAATTGAAGATAAAAAACTCCATGCCATGAATAAGGGAAAAAACCCACGAGAGACCAGGGTTCAATTCCAGAGGTGGTTGATCTATGCTTGGAATTTTTCAGACCTTGTCCCCGCATAAAACGGTTCCTGTGCTCACCAAGCCTCAAATCAATGGGTAACTAGAGGCAACCAGGGGGATTAAAGGCAGCCTGGCTATTCTGCTTTACCAAACTTATTCCTGATAGCAAAGAAGGTGGCAAAGGCATCCCCAACCAAGGCGTGGCTAAGCGCTGAGTCTAACTGTCGCCGCAGGGTAGGAAGTGAATGTGTCTCCGATTCTTCTTTATGCTCCCCAGGTATTTGTCATCGTACTGGCAGCATAAACCAGGTTTTGCAAACGTAATTCGCACAGTGCGTTTATCCAGTCTTTTCTCTAAAAACAATCATCATTCACTTTCATAGTTTCGATTTACTTCGTTGCACAGAACAGCAGTGTGAAACTAAAATACAAAATTCACAAATTGCTCAACGCTCCTATCGCCTCGAAGATATTTAAGACCAAACAAGACGTACCACTTTCCACAACCACGATAAAGCTTGCTGGACCAAAAATGAGGTGTTACCTGGACTGAACGCTACACACGTCCCATCAGATACGTAGCAACACTCTCCCAGACAGCTGACTAAGTAACCATTTACTGAAGAGGCTGATATTCCCACTTTTCTCAAGTGTCTGTCTGATGTGAAAAAAACTCCCGAGTTTTACATTTGTGCGTGATATTTTACATGATATGGTGTCGTGCAATAGTTTCTAAAATTGGCCTCCCCGATTGCGCGTCTTTAACCTTGTAAACAAGGATTCTTCTTGAATAGCACGTCTTAGCTCTTCAATTGTTTCTGGAACTATTGCGCGGTTTCTGATATGTCGTTTCAGTTGATCCCATACCGACGTGCTCTATCGGATTTAGGTCCGGACTTTGTGGTGGCCATTCTAATCGCGTAATCCCAACTTCGTCCAGGTACTCCGTGACAATATTCGCAATGTGAGGACGCGCATTGTCATGCATAAAAACAAAATCTGGGCCTATGAATGGTGCATATGGTACTACATGATCTGCCAAACATTCTGTAATATACCTGCGAGCTGTCATTGCCCCATTCTCTTTGATTGATTTTTAAATTTTTTTGCCATGTTTGGCTGATTGCGAAGATGAGGATGAAAAGATAATTACAAACATTTATGGACGACACCATACGAGCTCCACAGAGGATTATATTTACTGGCTGTGACTCCAGATGCAAGAGCCTATTGCAGTCCAGGGTGTACTACGTGGAAGGGAGGTTGACACTTTTGTATCTTTGGAAAGGGCCATCCCTTTCAGTCCGCATCTTGAAACATGTTGACCAGTTTTTCTCGCAGACAAAACCTAAGGAAGAAGTTATCTAGAGGTTGTAAATATCTCACATCCGCATCATTGTCAGAATAGTTTGGAATTGCCCCGCACTTCCCTCCTCAATCACGAAATATGTTAATAAAAACTTCATATTAAGCTTTTTTTACCAATGTAGTCTGTGCCATAGTTTGCCACTAGAGTACTTCACTGGACCACTTTCGCTCGCTCAAACTCGATCGAATCTCCCACGCCCGAGCGAGATTCGCTCGAATATATAGAACATCAAATATAATTTCAATGTGACAATAATTTATTTATTTATTTATTTATTTAATTTATTTATTTATTTATTACTAAACACAACAGGCGAATGCCCAATTACAGTGTTCTACATTTCTTATTTATCTTTGCACTCAGTATATCAGATCTTTACCACCATGTACAATATATATAAGATACAGATATAATATATTATAAATTACATAAAATATGGAAATAAAATAAACAAGGATAAATCAAGGATAGAAGTTATTTACATTAAAGAAATATATTAATTATGTGTGTAATAAATTACCTGTAAATAATTGACACACTAGAAAGTACGTACATATATGTAATTGAGTATAAACTACGAAAGAAATATATATTTACAAATATTGCGTTTATGTTTACATTGTTGACATTTATTCTTCCATTCCTTGAATAACATTTTTGAATGTCCCAATAGGCATGTGAAATATGTCTAATTTTGGTTCCCTTTCGGAACATCTGTTGTACAGTTCACACATTCTCCTGATAGGTGATTTATTTATAATGTTCGATCTTCTGTTACTACAGTAAAAGAGGCCCCCTTTGGATCGTGTCTTGGAGATAGGAACACGTATGTGTATTTGTTCTAGAAGATGTTGCACTTGAATATTATTGTTCATGATTTTGTATAAGAAACAGAGCAATTGCATTTTCCTTCTTTTGCTGAGAGAAGGCAGGTTGTGGTGTTTACAGAGGGAAGTGTATGATTCATATCGGGGATATATGCCTGTTTCTTTATAAGTGGCGTACCTTACGAATTTAGACTGCAGCATTTCTATTTTATGCGTGTACTTTTTGTCCTGAGGAGCCCATATTTCTGCTGCATATTCTACTTTGCTTCGGACTAAAGCGTTAAATATTATTTTCATTATTTCTTTGTTCATAAACTCTTTACTCATTCTAATTGCGTACCCTAGGTTCCTGTGTGCCTCATTTACGACCCTTTCAACATGTGTTGCAAATGTAAGTTTTGAATCAAATGTAACTCCTAGATCTCTCATCTCGTTAACCCTTTTAATTTTTGTGTTATTTATTTTGTAATCGAATTCAATTTGCTTTCTGTTGCGCGAGTATGTCATCGTGCAGCATTTTGCTATGTTCAGATTAAGATCATTTATTTCGCACCACTTTGTTACTGTATTGATTTCACTTTGTAAGGATTTGCAGTCATCAATATTACAGATAGTCTTACCGAATTTCAAGTCATCGGCGTATAAGAGTCTGAATGAGTCACACAGGTACTTTGGTAAGTCATTGATTAGAATTAAAAATAACAGAGGTCCGAGATTCGAACCCTGGGGGACTCCTGAGAAAACTGCGAACTCTTCAGTTAAAATTCCATTATAAGATACGTTCTGCTTACGGTCTTTTAGATAAGAAGCAAAGAAATTTAGTGCTGGTTTGGAGAGGTCGTAACACGAGAGTTTACTCAACAAGATATCGTGGTTTACTCTATCGAAGGCTTTGGATATATCTGTATAGATGACATCTACTTGCTTTCTTTCTTCTAGATTAGTTGCTACGAAATGACTTAGGAGGGATAGGTTCGTAACAGTGGATCTACCCGGGACGAAGCCATGTTGGTTGGCAGATATTACTGGGGATACGTGTGACAACAATCTTTGATAAATAATACTTTCGAAAACTTTTGCGGGCGCAGACAATAAAGATATGGGCCTATGCTCTTCAATGTTACCGGTGCCACTATTTTTGGGTACGGGACGCACTGTAGATGTTTTCCATTTCCTGGGAAATACAGATGTGGTTAGGGAAAGATTGAATATTTTCATTAAGGGTAGGGCTAATAAGCTTGCACAACCTTTTAACACGTAGGGCGGAATGCCGTCAGGGCCACAAGATTTCTTTGGTTTTAACTTTTTTATTGCCTTTTCAACATCATCAATACTGATTGCGCTTAGTACAAATTCTTCGCCTACGTCTATCTTTTGGTGGTCTTCGATTAAATTGCAGTCGTAATTCGCGGGCGTGCTCTTATAGGTGGAAAGGAAATGCTGGACGAAGGCGTTCGCAATTGCCTCGTCATCGTCTAGTGTGGTGTCATTGTATTTGAGGGGCATGGACGTATTTTTCCTCCCTTTATTTTGAACGAAGGACCAAAAGTGTCTAAAATCGAGTTTTATATAATTTTCTGTTTCTGATATGTAATTCCTGTAAGCTTTTTCAATTTGCCTTTTGGTTATTTTGCGGAGAGTTTCAAACTGTGCACGATGAAAGTTGGTATTACCAATTCCACGTTTCCATTTCTTATGGTGGTGGGATTTGCTTTTAATGTTTTTAATTATGCCACTGGTGAACCAACTAGGATATCGTGATGTTATGGATTTCTTTTTGTACGGGACGGTAGCTTCGAAAACATACAAAAATATGTGTAAAATTCGTGTTGGTAGTTTCAGCCCATAATCATCTATTCATTTTCATATATTGCCATGTATTGGAAAGATAGGCTAAATTACATTTTAACATGGAGATGATGACTATGTTCACTTTAGTTTCTCTTTCACTGCGTCTTTCACTTCACGATCCATATTTGAGGGCCAACTACCACAGACAAATTACTGTTGTACGTGAACTTTGATTTAATTTGCTTTATTTTACTTCGCTTTTTTGTTCCACTTTTGGCTAATTTGCGAAGATGGTGATGAGTGATGATATGATGAAATTGATGAATGGACACTCACAAACATCAATGTCCAGGCCGGGATTCGATCCCAGGACCCTTGGCGCCGTGTGCTAACCACTCCGCCACGAGGGCCGACTGTACGTGAACTACTGGGCTTCTAGCGTATACCGATGTTCGAGCGTTATTCGCTCGAGCGAAGAAACAGTAAATTCCATAAGCCATCTAGCGTCATCCGTGCGAACTATTAGACGATCGAGCAAAAAAAGCCTTCATGCAGTACTCTATTCCCCACACAACGAAAATGCTTTCTCATCAGAGTTTTGAAGGAATTTCTGCATCTCTGGAGGTTAACGTAACGTACGGAAAATCAGTGTTTCGTCCACCATTTTGAAACTTATCGTCTATTTGTGTTCAGATGCATAATTGTTCTAGTTATTCGAAATAACGAGCTCCGGTACGAATTTCAGCTAAATCGCCATAAATTTACGAATGTTATTGGAGTCACAAAATCTATGGCTCGACCCCATTTACCATTTACCCTTGTGGAGCAACGAATGACATAATAATCCTACATTACGTATAAATACATGAAATGTAGCCCACACAGAGTTTTGAAAATGCCAAAAAATATGACCAATACGTATATCATTGTTTCAGCATTTTGAACGGCACAAATATCCTGTTCTACTACTCAAAATCGATAAATAAAACGCAGGCTCTGGATTCATATTACACCATGTGTATTTTCCCATAATACAATACTATCACTTTATTGTATATAGTTACTGTAGTGAGAAAATTATGTGAACTGCACTGTAATTATACGATACATTTCTCCAGTGATAGGTTTTCAGCGAATTAGACTGCAGTTTCGAGCACGGACTTTGAGCAAATTCCGTTAGATGTCACTACCAGTAAAGAATCCCACAGAGACATCAGCGGCAGAGAGGTGAATTATGTGCAGATCCAGCGAAGCCCAACATTAATGTTGGTGTAGTTTACGTTGCTTTTTGACACGTTTGGCTATCCGTGACGATGAAGACGAATGGTATTAAGAGAAATGCAGGCCCGTAGCTAGAGGGGGCAGGGGGGGGCAACTGCCTCCCCTGAGAGCCTGCCTTGCTCCTCCTGTGAAATATACAGAACACAATCCTGCCTGGCATTCTCACTAATCTTTACAATTATATCCTGTATTCCTGTAGCAACTTAACAAAGGCACTTATTGATTTTGTGATTTAATGAGGTGTGTGGGATTCCTAATAATATCGTACTAGGATTGGGGGGCGGATGGGATCCCTTCCTGATTCAGACTTCGGGAAATTATTTCGCAATTTTCAGTATCTAGAACAGTTATGACATTTTGAGAAGTCTTTTATTAAAGGTGCCTAATGTGTTTGGATGTTTTTCTTAAATGTGTTGCTATGAAGTTGCTATGAAATTGCTATGAAGTTTGAACTACTTAATTTTTTGTTTCCCAAGTCTACCATTGGTAATAGTGATTCATGCAGTAGAGAGAGGGAATGAATATTTAATTTTTGTTACTTAGCTTTGCTTTTCTGCCACTTCTAGCTAATCGCGACAATGAGTGATGAAGAGGCACTCACAAACAGTGCCGCAACCACAGGGGGGCAGGGGGCATTGTCCTCCAAACCTTGAACGGAAGACCATTCTAGGGGGGAAGCAACATTTAAGTAAAAAAACAAGACTAGCAGAATCTAAGAATAGTAGGACAAATGGATACTCAAGATAGAATTAGTTTTTTTTCTTCCAGACGGCCAAGGGAACTTGTAGGGGGGACACAGAGGGTCAATTGACCCCATTGATTTCAAATTTTCGTAAACTTTTCTTGCTCGCTTCGCTCGCAATGTCTGCTATTGTTATAGTCCAAGTTCAGAGCCATAGCTACGGGGCCAAAACGGTCTAAATGACATAAAAAGTGTGTTAAAGAAAATGCCATGACGCCCTGTGAAATTATTTGCACCTTATTAAGTCAATATGTTTTCAGTTCGAAAAATTTTGATCTAAAATTTTCTTGCTCGCATCCATCCCAATATGATTGTTTTCTGTAATGCATTCTAAATTACCCGAGAGAGAAGTAAGACCAAATATGTAGCTACTTCAGACTGTTGCTGATAAAAGGTTTTGTTTCAAATGCACGAATAATTATTTTGAGGAAAAGGAGACAAAATTTGTATTATTTTTACTGTTGATTTGTTACGAGGCGGATGAATTGATTATGTAATGTATTTAATGTATTCTCATAAATAATATATACATTAAAGGAACTTTGAATGCATACACAATTTAGCGTTAACATGTTATGTATTTTCTTATTTTACGTCATTCCATGTTGCATAAATAAAATGTTGCATACATGTCATACAGAGCATTCCCTGACATTCGCTACGAGACTCGGCGGCAAGTGGCCCGGCATCAGAGCTTCTCATTCCCGGTGAACGGATCCGCGACAGTCGCACGCTACAGTCTTTTTTTTTTTCGCTCTCCCTGCCTTCGCTCTATTTTCCTTTCTGTTGACGTTGCAGACTGACGCCAGTATAATCCTCCCTCCGAAGTTATGTTGTGTGGTGTCCATGTGTTGAAGATTGTGACTTAATATGGCACCACAAAAGTTTAAATTCCAACAAAGGATTTATCTTGTCGAGTGTTACTTCGGAAAGAGAAATTGTGGAGAAGTGCGACGACGTTTTGCAACGAAATTTCCTGGTGTTCCCGTTCCACATAGGACCACTATATTAAACCTCGAAAGAAAAATGGGAAATCTAAAAAATAAAGTATACAAAGACAAGCCGCACACCATCCGTGAGTAAAAAGAGAGTATTGTACGAGAAATCAGGAGAATTACAGTAGACGAACTTGCACCTGTAAATGGCAATTTCCTTCGGAGATGCCAGGAATGTGTTGCAGCAGAGGGAGATCATTTTCAACACCATCTGTAGTGAAGGATAGTACACAATATGAAAACTGTAATTTTAATAGCCGACTCTACCGACTGTCGCGGACTCCGTTCACCGGGAAAGACAAGCGCTGATGCCGGCCCACTTGCCGCCGAGTCTCGTAGTGAATGTCAGGGAATGCTCTGTATGTACAAATAGAATTATGTTCATCATGAATTTTGTGTCTTTCAAAAATACAGTTGTGTGCTTGTTTTCCAGTATTAGTTAATCTGAAATTGAACGTGTTGGAAAAATATTTCCAAATCATTTGTTCCATCACAAATGCTTTAGCACCGATTTCTAACCCCTTCTTGCGCGATTTTTATTAACGTCTTTGATGGTACTATTATTACTACCACTACCATCACCACTATATTACAATTATTATTATTTGCATGTTTGTCCTGGTACTGGCCCCCTTCCAGACAAAAATTCGTTGAGTTGCTGTTTTTTAAGTCCACTTTATGCACAGTAAGGCTAATCGGGACTGGACCTACAGTTTAAAGTGGGATCCGAACCACTTGTGCCTCCACCGGGTATCGAACCCGGGACCCCTTGATTACAAGGCAATGACGTTGCCACTGCGCCATCGTGGAGGTAGACAAAAATTCGTGGTTGCGCCCACTGGTGTACGCAGGATTTTTTCTGGAGGGGCTGGAATTGTATAGGTGGATGCTTTCAGTGACGCAAACTTATAGGGATCCGTGGGAACATAGCGCACCTAAGAATTTGTCGTGTTATTATTATTATATTTGTTATTATTATATATTTTCGTATTAAAATCAATAAATAATATTTTTAAAATAGCGAGTATGGTGCGTATTAATATCATAATATATGGAAGGGAGAATTTAAGATTTTTTAAACTTATAAGAACCCAATGTTTTTCAAAATTTGGCATCCCTGACTGCTTTCCAGTGGGCGGCATACACAGTAAGATATATCGTATATTTACAACTTTCCACTCTCAAAAATGTCACCTGGGGATAATTTTATAGGGCTTGAATTTACAACTCTGTTTTTTCCAGAATAGTGCTTTTACTTGAAAATGTCGATTTTTCAAAATTTATGAGGGGGCGGTAGCGTACGCCAGTGGTTGCGCCTCTGCTCACAAAGAACACTCATGCCCAGGCTCGAAACTGGGACCCTTGGCTGGTGAAAGATGTTGGACAGCTCAGTTGGTCAAATTATTATCAAACACGATGAAAATGTGATAGTGTTTCACATTTATTATTTTGGTTAAAAAACAACAAAATTTGTAGTTGGATTCTCATTAGATTCCTTTGTGTGCAAAAATCTTGCATACTGGAAACTAGAGGGAAACATTATGAAGCACGATTTGTAAAGGACTCCCTTAATCAGCTCTGCAGAGAGGCTCAAAGCTGTTGGTACGTACATATTAATTGTCTATTAACATTATCGACCTGTAAATATCAAGTAGATACAGTCCTGACCAGACTTTATCTTTGTATTATTTGGCAGCCCGGAAAGGTCATTATCGAAATACTGTTATTTGATGTTGCTCTAACTTTTTCTTTTCGTTGGAGTTTCAAGATATCATCTCTTTCCTGTTACTTATAGCTTTTGGTGGAGGGGGGCAAGTGTACCCTGCTATATCTGCCAAATGCGACACAATATATAAAAAATTTGCCCCGTCTGGGATTGACTTGCCCCCCCCCCCCCCCTACTAAGAATTCCTGGCTACGGGCCTGGAGAAATGGATGAAGTTGCAATCACAAACTTATTTGGAAAACACAAACAAATACTCACAGAGTATTATACAGCCTGTGGGTTCGGATACCAGAGCCTGGTGCTTGCAAAAAATGCTTCCTTGGAAGTATTACGTGGAAGAGAGGTCTACATTTGAGTCCTTTCAGAAAAGGTCACCCGTGACACCCCGTCCACGGTTAAGATTCGTTTCGGGTGCATCCGGAGAACCTTATTCCACCCCCACCCCCTTTCCGTTGAGGATATTCTAGCATAAGTAACCACCCAGTTGGGAATTTTTCCAATTGATTCCGATAGCCAATCTGAGTTTTTAGACAATCTATCGGAACCGTTGGTTAATTGGAACCAATTGGTCAATTGTAATTAATTGTGTTCAATCAGAACTAATTGGTGAATTGTAATGAATTGGTTTCTATTGGAAAGTATTTGATTGTTTTCAGTACATTGCTATATAGAAACACTACTGTTATAAGTAATGATAAATTCTTATCTATACAACTGTAAATGCAATGGAACAATCATATAAAGCAACTAAAATAAATCTCTGGTAAAGCACGTGCAATTTTCAACTTTCACATACATTTTTTTTCAAATATATGAACACGTTTTTTAAGTCTGTAGCTTCATTGTGTTTAACACACTTACAGAAAATCGAATAACACTGTTTCAGTCATAAATTGACATGTTATTCCTATATACATGCGAAAATAGCAAAAGATTAGGTTTAGCAAAGAATCTGACCCGCAACACTTGAAAAAGTGATAAACAAACAAAACACTGTCGAGGTCGACTAAGTTGATCAAAAAATTGCTAATTTTTCCAAATCCATTACGTACACATAAGAATAACCATGTAAATTCCATATTGAAAGTCGCACTACGACGCCAGGGGTCCCGGGCTCGAGTCCCGGCCTGGGCATCAATTTCACCATGTCATCAATAATCCGATAAATAATTCGCAAATTAGCCAAAAGTGGCACAAAAAGCGAAGTAAAATAAACCATATTGAAAAGAAAAACAAGAACTAATACGAACATTTATTGTAACTACTATCTGCTTTAAGGTTGAGTTAGTTCTTAAAAACTTATTTTTACTTATTCATTAAGATAAATCTGACTTCAGTAGTATGCATTAGAATTCAGAAGAAATTCAGTTCAAACATGCTGCTTTTCCAATGAACTTATAAATCACTGGAAATTTGGCATCAAGAATTAAACTATCTACATTTTGAGTCAATAAATGAATTTATAACTTTTTGATTCTATAATACCTGTACAAACTTACAATTGGGAATTCACCAACTGGAAATTGTCTTACATTTGCAATTGGATTCTGTTGAGATTCCGATTGAATCCAATTCATTCAGATACCTTTATTGGGCATTCAATACAATCAAATTAATTCCAATTGAAAGCAATTGAAACCAATTCAATCCAATTGAATTTCAATTGAAGCCAATAGACATTTCCAACTGGGCACCTAATAAAATGATACATATTGTGAACTTCTGCCTGAATTTTGGTAACAATTTCCTAGCAATTCATATTTTCGGGATTATATCAAATATGTGTGTGTATGTATGTATATATATATATATATATATATATATATATATAGTGTCCTAAATGCTGAACTATAAGTTAGATCCTTTGAGAGATGGGTTTAGTTGTTAAAAATGTGGTTATGTTATTTGGAAAGAACGTTTTAAAAAATTAAGCAGGAAAGATAAAGTTCCTCTTTGGCACGAACATGTAGGTAGGTGTGTGAAGATAAAGCTCTACTAATGGCACTAATGGAGGTATTGTGATTAGTACCATGCTCTGACCATGGTTTACACCCAAGTATTGTACCCATCTACCCCTTGATGAGAAGATGGGTGAACCTCAGAACTAATTATGCGAGGGCTGAAGATTTTCATCTGATATCGCCTACTTCAGAAATGGAACCTGGGTCTCCTGCATGTGCAGACAGATACCATGCTGATTAGATTATCACACTAGAAATTTCAAAGGACAGTGTGAATCAGAAATATTATGAAAAATTAATTTCTGAATTTTCTGACTATTTGTTTCTTAAGGTGTAATTTTGTCGCTTGTTTTATCTTCCATTATTAAATAACTTTTACCTCTCGCTCTTACCTTGTATGTTCATTGAACATTGTATGCACTATGTGCACCATATTTAATTTGTCACATGAAGGAAAGGAATAATTTAGGTGGAACGTCAGATGAAGTAAAGTGTTCAGTAAACCTAAAAAAAAGTGGTTTTCAGTAATAGTATAGTAGTAGACACGCTGTTCTAATTAAACACTTTACGGGGGTTATGTAATAATCTCGGCGGGATGCGCCATTGGGCTTCGGGGGGAGGAGGTTGGGCACACCTGTATTCAGCAACATTGCATTCCATCCTCAAACTTTTGTCTTTTTATTTATAGAAGCACAGAAAAGTAAGCAGTAATTTCATATGAAAATGAAAAGACATCTTGAATTAAAGTAGTTCTTTCCAGGAATGTTCTTTAGTACATGTTCACTTTTATATATAGTACAGTTATTTTACCAGACAAATATTAATGCAAAAATGTTTAGTTATTCTTTGCTAGAATTGTATATTTTACTAATGTTACATTGGTTTTGAATTTCAGAACAGAAGACCTTCACTCCATGAGAATCCTTGAATGCAAGAGTCATGATGACCTAAGAAGGAAATGAATACCAATATTACACGGTAAGTCAATTACAAGAATAAGGTAAAAGCTTGATTCATCTGAGTATTTCAGGATTGTATGTAGTACGCCCATCTTGTCATCAACAATTCGGAGTTGTGTTTACTGTGCTATCCTCCTTGGATATTAATTGAAATGTGGTGTATCTGTAAGTAAGTCATTCCTTAGATGTTTTACAAAATTTCCAATAGATTTCTGTGACAGCACTATTCATCACTGTATCAGTGACTGAGAAGAAACTGTACGTTGCAATGCACCATAGTAGAAAAGTAAATTAAATCTTTGATATAGACTTATTTACCATTGTATTGGCATACTGCTTGATTTTCTTCTGTGGAGATTTCAGGTATACAGCAGCAGAAGACATGGATGTCTGCAGGATTTTTTTCCAGGGAGGGTCAAGCAAGGTATTTTTTTCGGGGAAAAACACATTGCCAGTTATGTTCCTCCAACGTCATTTTAATAATAAACATAGATGATTGTCACTGAAATAAAATTATGTGTGTATATACTTTTAGGTTGATATTCATTTTCCAGGGGAAAGTGACAGCCCCCCTTGCCTCCCCCCTACTTTCCGGTCGTCCATGGCAGAAGATCTTCTGTTCTCTGCCTCTAATCAAGCTATGTAAACCCTTCTTGAATCTAGTTATTTTGCCACAAAAATGTGGAATCCACACAGGCAAGTTGACCAGAACATTCAATGAACACATTGCAGGACATCTTGTAAACGCCCTTTACACTCTCAATGCTGAAAGTATTATTATAATATTCCAGATGCATATGGATAAACTTAAACTTAAATTGCGAATGGACACTCTGGAATTGAAATTTTGTTAGTCCTCAAAGTTAATTCCCACAAAACTTCCCAAAACCAACCCTGGCCTGTTGTGTGTGATGACATACTGGTCCGGTGACCGTAGTGGCCATTCTACCGGTCCCCGATCCACTTCCCAGGGAACTGCTGGTCCAGGTAGTCCCGTACACAATGTCCGTAGTGGGGAGGGACTCCATCCTGCTGGAAGAACGTTGAGTATGAACCGTCCTCCGACAAAACCGACGGAAAAATCTCCTCATCCAGCAGTCGTTGGTAGTGATCGGCATTCAGTGTGCCGAAGATGAAAAATGGACCAATGATCCTCGTGCCAAAAATACCACACGATACCATAACCTTCTCGGAACCAACGATCCGCGATGCATCAATCCAGTGTGGGTTGTTGTCGCTCCAGTAACGGTGGTTTTGTTTGTTCACTTCTCCGTTTACGTAAAAAAGTGTCTCATCGGAGAACAACACTTGCAAGGGGAGATCCGGGTTGGTCTCCAGTTCCTCCGTCACCCATTCGGCAAACTGTACCCGACGGTCAGGATCGCCCTCTGTTAGATGTTGGCGCATCTGAATTTTGTATGGTGCCACTTGTTAACGGCAAGTGTCCTCCGTATGGACGTTTGGCTAACTCCAGATTGAACGGCGATACGTCTGGTCCTACGTTGGGGGCTTTTGGAGAAGGATGCGAGGACAGCGACAGTGATTGCCTCAACTGTTGACGTTTTCGGGCGAACACTGCGTGCTTTATCGGCCACAGATCCCGTCTTTCGGAATCTGCTGATGAGTTTGGCCACACCATTGTGGAAAATGGGCTCCCTATCGGGGTGTAATGCATTAAACTCTGCAGCCACCACACGCGAACTCCGATTTCCATACATGAGGATGATCTCCACACGTTCTTCGGTCGTCAACACCATTATTCAGTCGGTGATACCTGCAAAGATAAAACAGGCCATAATTAGGAAAAGGTTCACGATAGAACAAAACTGTTTGCGGTATTCAACTCCTGACGAAAAAACAATTGGAAATGATATGTCACATGCCTATGGTTCCATTTAAGAAACCTAAGTTGCGTTCAAGATGGCGGATTCCAAGATGGCGGCCGTGGTTGTCACATGTGTCCTTGGGTTTGCCCCTCCCCCAAACATCATATGTGGCCAAAGTGGACCTCCAACACACCAGCCTTTCCTATGACAATGCTGTCACCTGACTTTTGGCCCACCCTGTATTATTACAAACACTGTGTCTATATGCAAAGATGTTTGTGATGAAACAATTAATTGAAAAACAATTTTCAACAGACCTACAGTACAACGTGTCCACAATGATACTCCAACATTTTGAAAGTCTATAACTTTTTCATTTCAGATTGTACAGCTGTGATTCCGGAAGAAGCAGAAGCAGAAAGTTTATGTGGTAACGTTTTAGTGCGCGCAATAGCAGTAGTGGCGCTGCAACAATTGATTGTTTGAAAATGGAGATTCCAAACGAGCGTGCACAGGTTGTGTGGTGGTATGCAGAAACAAAATCAGTTATTCAAGTGCAACGAAATTTTCGTCGTGTGTACAATAAGGATCCTCCGACATTCAAGACTATCAAGAAGTGGTGTGATCAGTTTTTGGCGACCGGCAATGTTTTGAAAGGACGCGGTGGTGGTAAACCCATGGCGTGAAATCGAACGAGGCGCCCATGTACAAGTACACTGAACTGAATTTTGTGAGTTACACTGAAAACTTGATGAGTTACATTATCATTTTTATGTATCGTAATTATAGTACACCAAACTGATTTTGTTTCTGCATACCACCACACAACCTGAGCACGCTCGTTTGGAATCTCCATTTTCAAACAATCGATTGTTGCAGCGCCACTACGGCTATTGCGCGCACTAAAACGTTACCACATAAACCTTTTGAGTTTCTGCTTCTGCTTCTTCCGGAATCACAGCTGTACAATCTGAAATTAAAAAGTTATAGACTTTCAAAATGTTGGAGTATCATTGTGGACACGCTATATTTTCAACTAGCCCCTTCCTTCCTATTGTCAACTCACCCCGATCGCCATATTCGACTTTGTGCTCATGTCGCTGCTAAGCATTGCAGTCTAACAAAGTATCCGAATGTACTATCGGTACAATTTACAATAGTCTTCTGGATAGCCTTAGTATAAACTATGTGCTTACTTACTTTGAAAACGTATAAGAAAGAATGTAGAGTTGAGAAAATTTACTTCGCAAGTAAGAATTGATGTTATTTGTCATGCACTAGAAACTTTGTGAACAAGACACTCAACTTCTTAGTTGTGAGTTGGTTCTAGAGATGACACACATTCACAGTAACCTGCAATGTTGCCAACTCTTGACTGGTGGGAATAAACTTGACTTCGTCAACTCGCCCCTATGGGCAACTCCCCCCGGTCTCCCCTACTTTATTATCTTTCTCTTCAAAGATTTGTGATTGACTTGTGTTCCTAAATTCAGCGTGTTCTGAGGCAGCTTTAAAGTTAAAACCGGATTTTATGAAAGTTTCAAGGTCAAGCCACTCTACAACTAAAACTATTGTTTTTCCACATCCATTAATATTTCTCTGGATGTGCACTTTCATGTTGTGCAATAGCAAGATGGGCATACTCAGTAATATTACAGTTAACTGCACCTTGGTTTTTATAATATGTTCATAAATTCTCATGGATCTTGTGGCAGTTGACAAGTCAATCTGTTCTGCAGATCAAAATAATATAATATTAGTGAAAAATTCAATTGTGGTGAAGAATAATCACATATGTTCGCTCGCAACAAGTTGTTGGCCTTTCTGTAATGGCAGCATCAAGTTTATGTTCATTACCTAAAAGCAGTTCTTGTATACGATTTGTTCACCTTGATATGCAAGAATACCGAGCGATTACTAATACTTTGTGTCAATGACGTATTCTCCATGTTACCCCGTTTATCACCGGCAAACAAACTTTTTCCTCGTATTTTATTTTTATTTTTATTTATTTTACCTAAAGTTTCAGATACAGTACTGAATGACCATTTTACAATGAAACAGTAACAGCAGGAAAATAACAATAACAACAACAACAAAATAGAGTACAAGATGGCACTGAAAACAAATCAAAATTATAGATACATCGTTAACAATTTTCTAAAACTTTGTTCTGGCAAGAATATGTCCACATTTAGAGGCAGGTTATTATATGAGCGAGGAAGCCTGTAGAGAAGAGAGCGCTGTAAAAGGGAGAGCCTTATGGTGGGATTGTGAAATAGCTTAATGTTGCGGTTGGCCGTGCGGGGACGCGTAGATGAAATTTGTTGAGCAGAAATTCGGATTTAATTTTACCATTCATGATTTTGTGCAAGAATTTCATGTCTGCTATTGAAGACAGACATAATATCTGTTTCGTGAAGGTGCCTCAGAGAAGGTATTCTGTGGCAATGGCGAGGAAAATGTTGAGAACAGAATCAGTCCGGGAAAGATTAGTTTTTGAAGCCATGGTCCAGATAGGAGAGCAGTATTCAAGAATGGGGGAGATAATGGATTTGTAAAATATACTGATTGATGATTGGTTTTGGGTCATTGCTAATTATATATTATGCAAACTATTAAAAGAAGCTTAAACCAAAATTTAAGTAAATTATGTAAAGAATTTAAAGACTGATTTATGTACTCCACTGATCATTCTCCATATATAGCATAATTTCTGACCACTGGTTTCCTCCATAATTGTACTCGGGGGAAGAGCGAGGGAGCTGATGGAGGACGGGGCGAGTGGTTATCTAAATGAAAAGCGATGTCTGGGTGGTTCAGTTTCACCGCTTCAAACAGCACTGCTTGTTCTTCTGCTTTCTGTTCCGCGCTTGGCAGATGCAGTGTTGCCACATCAAGGGAAATTAGTAGTGTAATTGGCTATACTACTGGCTCGATAAAGTATGAGCCCCCCTCAGGCAGATTTGGCTACACTTAAAACTTGCTCAACATGCCCATATGAGCTTTTTGCTCAAGTGTGGTACTCCGTCTAATCCAAGATTTTTGTAAAAATGCCCTCGGGAATTTCCCGGGAAAGTATGACCCCCCTCAGATTGATTTGGCTACACTTAAAAAAGCTGCATCTGTGAGATTGTTGTCCATAAGCTTGTTAAAAATAAGCCCCTCTTGATATTGTTTTTGGCTACACTTAAAACTATAGCAAACGTATTAACACACCCACACCCACCCACACACACATACACACACACACACACACACACACACACACACACACACACACACACCACACAAGTAGTGTAAAATACAATACAACCAGGACCACTTATAGGTGTAGAAAAGAAGAGGTTATTTGATTAAACAGCCCGATTTGCCCACACTTAAAATTATGCCAAGATCCTCTTATTCCCCATTTCTTCAAGTGTGATATGCTCTTAATCCCCCTTAATTTTGAATCCTAGTGTAGAAAAGAAGAGTTCATATGCCCCGATTTGCCCACACTTAAATTATGACAAGAGGGGGCATATAGCCCAATTGGCCATGTGTGTACATATTTAAATCTAAAGAATTTTGAATTCTAGTGTAGAACTCCCCTCAGACAGATTTGCCCATGTGTGTAAAAGCTACATCTCTCAGTTTGTTGTCCGTAAACTTGTCAAAAATATGCCCCCCCTTGATATTGTTTTGGCTACACTTAAAAACTAAGGCAAAAAGTCACTCTCACCCACCCACACCCATTTATATTTACTTCCGGTCCGGTAATAAGCAGAGCTCTTCTAGAATTGCTCTGTGACTCTCTCATTTCTTACATCATAAATATATGATTTTTCCCCTATAAGAATAACACTACATATGGTGTCATCAGGGAGTGTTTCGTGGAATTCACAGATAATTTTAATGTTTGTCCTGTCATTAACCACAACTTGTTTCCTTTTTGAAGTGTTGATGACAAACATGGGTCTCTGTGCTTTGAATTCATCTGGTGTGTAATACATGTCAGTATTGCCAGTAGTGACCCTTTTGTATGCTGTAAATGCTTCATATAATTTAAGGAAATCATCCTTGGACATGTCTAAATTATAATTTTCTCTAGGAAATACCTTATTTCTGCCATTTTTAAGATATATGTTCTTGATGTTGCAGTTATCAAATCTACTTGAATTTTTTTCCTGATTATTGTGTCTTCCAGTCTGAAACAGAACCACCACAAAATCCGGCATTTCATATTGTATACTGGAGAATGAATTTGTAGCATCAAACTCATAATAAGTACCAGCGGCAGGCTTCTGTACACATTGATATGTATAAAATTGTAAAAGTACTTGTGGATTTTTTATTATATCTGCTTTGTATTTAAGAGCATAACTGGCTTCATATTCAACAACTGGGATTCTTAGCTCCATTGTCTGAATAATGCATTTGCCTTCATCAGGTAGGGTATTGGGCATAGCTTCCCCTGTAGAGTTTAATGCACTGTACCTCATCAAAGCATTATTATCATTGGCAGCTCTTCTAAATGTGATTCTTAAACCACCCTTCCACATAATATCTTTGTAATCTGAGAAGAATCCTGGCAACAGGCGCATTGGGAACAGCACTGTGTGGCTTTTCGATAATATTTTATCACCAGCCTCAAATCCACCTATTTTGTAGTAAGAAGCCTCGGTTTTGGATAATTTTAGTGTGGCCAAAGCTGTGGAGGTAATGCCGGGATAATCCACTCTGTTTATAACAACGCCATGCTTTCTGATCTCAATTTCAGAGAACAGATGCGGCACAAAATTATCTACCAATCTTATATTTGAATTTGCCGGATAATCTGTTCCATCGAGCTTTACAACATCAAATTTGATGTATAGATCTGCTCTGTGGGGGTGTATAAAGCCATCCCCTACATCAAGATCAACCTCAATTTCTGTGTTGGGTCGATTTAAATTTGCAAATGTCCTCCTGTTTGGGGGGAATGATTGTAGCTCATAACTCTCAATATTTTCCATTGTATGTATTTTTATTTAAATGTTAATTTCTATGATAGCAGTTGTAGTGGCTCCAGCAAAATCAACTAATTCTTCTTTTTCATTAGTGACCATCAATTCAATGTTATCTATTCTATTATGGCACACAGGAAAATATAATGTTGGGGATGGAGTGTAGATGATTGGCTCCATAAATTCAGAATTAGGTTTAAATGTTGCAATGATGCCAGTTTGTTTGTGAGTGCCTATGCCATTTGATTTGGTGATCATATCCTCGGCCACATTACAGTGAATATTCAGAGTCTCTATGGCTAAGAATTTAGGTATATTAATAGCAGTGTGTTTGATGGCTGGTTCAAGTTTTGTGTTGTTCTCAAAGCCTGATAGCTCTCCTATAGTACCCAGATCCACTGTTTCTGTAGCAGATACAATCTCTACTCTGTGAGTGACAGAATTTTGAGTTAATACTATACCTCTGGGTAATTGAGCATTTAGAGTGGACATATTATATTGCCCTGGAGTGATGACAATTTTTTGATCCCCTACTGCGATTTTGCTGTTGTGGTGTGTAATATTAGGGATCAAGTACATGCCATAAAATGCTCTGAGAGCTATTGTTTTGGGATACACTATATCATCATGTAATTTGAGTTTCAATATTGAATTTTGGCTGGTGAGATGGAATACCCCCATGATGTTTCAGATACCACAGGGCTTTTTGAAAATTTTCAATTGATGGTTTATTTATTTGAGACATATATCTAAGAACAGATAAACACAAATGTCCACAATTAACATCTTTGAAGTTTTGAACACGGGCATTATTGTAATAAAGATTAGTTGATTTTAGATATTTTACTAAATTTTCAGGTGAAACACCTCCAAATGAATCAAACACAAATGCCTTATTGTTTAAATATTTAAGATAACAAATCCAGTGAGTGCCCTGATTTTTGTACTTATCCAAATTAACAATGCCACACTCTTTGTTGAGTGGTTGTTCTGGTAAAGAATCAGACATGTACACACCTCTAAAATTTTTGATGCCCAGTGGTTTGATTAAAGCTTCAATATCTTGGTTTGTAAGCGGCTCTTGTTTTTTTTAAACTTATTCATGGCTCTCTTAACACCTTTGCCTTGTTTCTCCATGGCCAGGTTATGGCGCTTCAATTCATCTAATTCTGCCCTATTTTTCTTGGCATCTATTACTGTTTTTGCTATGGCAGCTGATCCCCCAGCCAAGCTCCCAACAGCCCCAAGTGCTGCTAAGATGGCCGGGATAGTAAATATGAAACCCCCCACATGTGATTTTTTCCTGGATTGTTGTATTTTTTTTAATTGGGGGGTACTAACCAACAATTTCATACCATGGCCCTTGGCAATACAAGAGCTTTTTTTCTTGCGCTGCTTTTTGGTTAAAAGACTATCAATAGTTTTAAGAGATTTAAGACCTGCATAAGGTATTTGATACATAACACCCTTGGCCTTCATTGTAGGTTTATTATATACATATTCACAGCCCCCACCCCAGTTTTTGTTTGGTGTTCATAGCTATGGTGGTTCCCAATGCTGCTATTTTTTCACTCAAAGAAGCATCTTTGCTTACAAATCTACCAAATGCAGCCTCTTCTAATTTCTTGTCTGCAACATGTCTCTTGTCAAGATCAGTATGTGTGTTGTAAGCTATGTCATGGTCTCTACAAGCAGCATCTAGGGGATTAACACCAGGATCACCTCTGTTTAATCTATGGTCCAATTTTGTGCCTGGACCACAATACTGATAGCCTGGAATATGTAGTTCAAATGGCAGCTTGTTTATAATGTCATTAACCAACCCCCGGCCCTCAGAAATATTCCAAAATTTAGGTGGTAAAGTATTAATAATTTTTATAAGATACCCAATCCCCTTAGTGTCATTCACTATAAAATTAGACAATTTTGTGCTTATCATGTCCATAATTCCAACCTTTTCATTGTAAAAATTGTGGTTGCCAGCATTTTCCTCCCCAGCTATCACCAATAACCTGTCTACAAGTTTCCTGACATCATCAACCCAGACAAATTCTTTAGGCAGGGTGTTGTATTGTTTGATTCCACTGCCAGTCTTGATCTGTGACCATATGGGCTTGATTAAGTTGTTATATTTTGCTCCACTGCTAGACTTGACTCTTTTTTGTGTGGGATCATTGTTCTAGTATAGAGCATCTGATTTTATTAATATTTCTTTGTAGTGCTCATAATCTTGATCTGTATAGTTGCCAGGCCTTTTCCTAGTCATCAGTTCCCACAACCCAGGTGTGCCGGGATATTTAACAAAACCACCTTTTTCTCCAAGATGAGATTCTGAATATACAATTAGATCATCCCCCATAAATGTTACTCTGAAATTGCCAATTCTATGTATGATGCTACCATCACGCTCTGTGTCAGCATATAAGCCAAAGACCTCATCTTTGTTGTCTTTAGGTGTGCTTAAATATTTTTGAGCAAGAAGACCCAATTCAATAGGATCCAGAGTAGCTTCAATTCTTCGAGGAGCAACAGGACTAGGTGTATGAATACTGGAAAGAGGGGTGATTGGATAATCTAATATGTTCCTTGCAGCTACAGGTACAAGCTCTGTGATCAAATTTTGATTTTGCTCTGTAACAGTTTTGATATTTTTACCTAATTCACTAATAGCATCAATAATAGGCTGTTCTGTTTGTTTGTGTTGTTCATAAATTCCTCGGTTCTGTGATTTCCATCCCTTAAAACTTTTTACAAGATAATTTCTTAATTTAAGATCATCAATGATTGGCCTTTTCATGGTTATTTATTTATGTTTCAATGTCTAGAAAATTGTTGATTTTATTTCTATATTTGCCACTATTGGGTTTTCTTGTCATATCAATTGTGACAAACCCATAACTGTCCTGGTTCCAGCACATACTGCAAAACTTGGAAAAATCATTGTAGCTCAAGTCCCCACCTACATATTCATCATGTATGTGTTTGAGGTTGGTATGATCTTGATGAAACACACATATAAAATTGCTGTTGTCTCGGATCAGCTGCTTCGGTATTTTAGAAAAAGTCTCTTAATCTGCTGTTCAGGTTCTGGCAGCCTTTTTATAACATCCCACGTGCTCATATTATCACTTTGTCTTCATCGATCCAGCTGTGTTCTGGAAGTCCTAGCCATTTGACAAATAACTTGTTGCCTTTTCTGCGGATGATTTTTTCTATGAGATATGTGTCAGGCTGTTTAGTTTTGCTGAGTTCTTCTTCATAGAACCGGCCTTTGAGAATTTCTCCTCGGTGGTCTTTTATTATATATGTGTTAAGGGTCCCAGGTTTAACTTGAACCACTGTAAATAATTCAGTGCTCCAGTTTCTTGTAAAGCCTCTTTTGAATAAGTGCTTATATTTGCTGATTCTTACTTGATCACCCACCTTGTATTTGGCCTATCTTGTTGTTGGCTGGTATCTAGGATAATAAACAGTCCTGATCAATTTTTGCTCATCAGATGAAGTTACTTCAGAGGGTTTCATGTTGATTGTGGAATGGACCGAGTTGTTATATTTATGTAGAAGTTCTGGAAGAATATTAAGCCATTTATAATTACCCTGAAGTGTAAATTGTTTATACATAAGATTTTTTAGGGTTTTGTTGAATCTCTCTACAATTGAGGCCTTGAGATCACTGTAACTCGAATAATGTTTTATTGACTGGTTTTTAATAAATTGTTGGAACACAGAATTATAAAATTCTTTGCCATTATCTGTTTGCAAATAGCGCGGTGATCTTCCACTCTGATTGATGATTGTCCTGAAGGCTTCTGTAACACATTTTCCAGTCTTGGATTTGAGTGGCACAGCCCAGGCAAATTTTGAAAATGAATCTATTACAGTGAGTAGATACTTGTAGCCCATGTTGATTTTGTCTAAGTTTTTCAGCTGTCCCCTTGCCATCTCAATCAAGTCGCTCTGCCATAAATCATCTATGCCTTTTGTGACTACTGGCAGTCTCTTATAATTATGTCTGGCTTGTCTGTGTAATTCATCAACAATAATTTGTCTACACATAATATGAAAACAAGAATATTGCAACTATGGGGTGTTCAGCAGCTGATACTACAGGATTTTCTAAATATAATTTGTCTCCTATTTGTATATGAAATTCCAGAGAGCCATCATCTTCAGCAAAAGATGTTTCTAATGTATTGGGATCTGTAAAATCCTCTAACTCTACACTGGTGATTTTTGGTTTGTTGTCAGCATTTGTTATTGATAAGGTGGGGTAGTGCTGTGCCTGTGGTTGTAGCCAATATTTGATCTTGATTGGTCTCAGTGTGCCCCCAACAAAAAACTGGTAATAAAATTGAGCAGGGGACAGCATATATATTTTGCCTCCTGGTGTAAATGGTGAATCATATTCTTTGTTGGGGATGCTGTACAATTCAAGAATTACTGTATGTTTTGGATTCTCGATTATGCCTGTTATTTCTTTTTCTGCTGTAAGCAATCTGCTTGTTACAGATTCAAGGTGCTCATTGATAGTCCTAACAACATCATCATGGCCTGGCTTGATTTTTATGTCCACAATAAGTTTCTTGTATTGTTGCACAATCTCTTGAAGCTGGGTGGCAAAAACAGACAGAGCATTTGCTTGATTGGATTCCATGGTCCCTAGCTGTTGCTTGATATTAGCTACAATTTGTTGCAAATTTTCAATAACTGCCAATTTTGAATTTTGAGCAGTAAGATCATGGACCTGTCTTCTGATATCCTCAAACAGGGCATGCAGTTCATTAATATGTTGATTGGTTGGTAGAGTGGCCACTGTCTGAGTAAGTTGTTTGATCTCTGTCTGGATATTCTTGATATCTTCTGATTTCAATATGCGATTCACAGCTCTCTTAATATTTTTAAGTTCCTGTGATGTAGGCAGATTTGTTACAGTATTTTGCAAAGATTCAAGTGCCAATTTCACATTATTTAATTCAGAAGCATCAGCCACATTTTGCATAGCATTTTGGAGCAGGGCTATATCTGCCTGAGTGGGTGTTGATTGTTGTAAAATTTCAAGTTTTGTTTGGATATCATCGATCAAGTGATGAAAATGAGATAGCTCAGATTCAGTGTTGAGGTTTTCAAGCTTTGTGATCTGTTGCTGGACACTAACAAGTGTGTCTACAATACCAGGCAGGCGGGATTCTAGAGATTCTTGTACATTTGTCAAATCACTTTGCACTGCTGCTATTGTACCCTCAAGATGGGTTATGGTACTTTGAATTTTTCCAAAATCTTCATATGTTTCAAGTTGCAGCTTAATGTTGGCAACACTCCGAGTTATTGCACTCAAAGCATCAGAAGATGGCAAGTTGTTCATAAAATTTTCAAGTGTCTCAATTTTTTCTTTAACCTCGGCTATGGCATTGTTCAGAGGGTCCAGATTAGGTATTTGGAGTGATTGAATCTGTTCTTTTAGAGTGGAAATCACTAGATCAAAATCTTCTTGTGATTTTATGCTTTTGACAATTGTTTGGAGCTGTGCCTGGACATTATTTATCTGCTCTTCCAATTGCTGTTTCAATTGCTCAGAGTTGGTGGCCTGGGTCTTAAATTTGGCTTGAAGAGCTGCTACAGCTTCTTCTAAACTTTGAAAATTATCCAATGTGGCCAAATCAGTATATTTCTGAAGCAATAACTTGAGTTCAGAATCAATTTTAAGAAGAGGGTCCATGCATTGTGATTGTAAATTTGTAATTTCTAGTTGAAGACTGGCATTAAGTGTGGTTTGTAAAGCTTGTAAATCACTTCTTAATTTCTTGACTCTGACATCAAGCATCAGAATCTCATCACTGTGATCTTCATGCCTTGTATGGCCAAATATATCATTAGGCATTTTTGTTTTAGTGGTTATTTATTATTGAATATCTGATTCTTAATTCTATAAAAAAAGTTATAAGCTTGTCATATGATCCCGGGACCTCAATATATAAGCAATCACCAGCAGAAACAGTATATACAGTGCCAGAAATCATGTTTGAGTGCTTAATTCGATAAATATTTCTCCCTACTGAAATCTTGACATTACCCTCAGGAGTTGTAATAAATTGCAATTGACCACCTACAGGTAATTGGTAATGATTTAAATTATTGTTAAATATGTACAATGTTTTACCTGTTTCATCATCAACATCTGTAAATATGCTGTTTAGATGAATAATTAACAAAGCACTTAGTTTAGATATCATATCAGAAGAGGGTTGTGGTGTTGGCAGGTCCATAATAGCCTGTTTTTTGAACCCAAATAAGTTCATAGGCATGTTTATTTATTTCAAATCATGCTCTGTAATTGGGCATTGATTACCACTTTTCAAATCACAATGACCCCATGGTAGAGTATGTATGCCACATGATAAAATGCATCTCTTGTCCTCATGTGGGTCCAGAGCCACTTTTCTTACAATATTTGTAGTCAACAAGTGATCCACACTCTGAATTCTGGATTCTGATGTTCTGATTGTGCTACATGATTTGAGGCAATTTTTGTAATCTTCAAATTCAAGCTCTTTGTCAACAGTCACTTTGCCAATGCCCTTGGCCTTTTTGGCAACAGCGCCACTACATGTTTCAAAGCTGTACATCTTGGCTCTTAACCCAGCAAATGCCACAATAACATCACCAAGTGTCTCATCTTTTAACTTGCCAGGCACCTTTTTGTTGTGGGGTTTAATTTTTGAATGTTCAGTGGTATCAAAATATTTAAACAATTCAGGCTGTGCTATATCTTGATAAACATCTTCTGTTTGAATATCAAGAACAAAACTATCTGTGTCCATGTACATCAGTTTTACACGATCCTTATAAAAAGGCTTCAACACATCATAATACAATTTTAACATGTGTAATTTGGCCAATTCCAATATCACAGCCCCTACATAAATAGGCTTATCAAACTTAATCTTTGTTTTTTTCATGTTGAAAAGTGCCATATTTTCATCATAAATTCTTCTGTAATTGAAGTTGGGCTTTGCTATCAATTTTTTGCTCCGGCTGGGGTCAGTAATTATTTTAACATCAATATGTTTTCTGACATTTTCAATTGTTTTGCCATACACTGAATTGACCATCAATTTAAACAAGGTCTTATCAAATTGGCTCAATACAGATGTTCGAAGCTCTGTGTTTGTATCAATATGGCTTCAACCATCTTGAGTGCCTGAACCTCAAAACTTTTCCAATTTTGGTCACTTGAACACCATGATGCATCAGAAACTGGTAGTTTTTGTAATATATGACATAATCCTGTTTCGGCTCTAGAGTCATCATCAATTTCTTCTGTTTAGAGCCAGGTGAACACTTAACCTCGGGAATTGGGGGAAGATCAGAAAATGTGTTGTGTAAATCATCAGGAATTGTCAGATCAACCTCTAAGAACAGGCCATATTTACTGTCATCAAAATCCTTAAGATCTTCAATATTGAAATCTTCGACCCACTCAAGCCCTGCATATGGCAGTTTTTTCATCATAGCATAACCATAGAGGCTGTTGGCATCTACATACAGTATATAATTTGATGGCAGTGCTGGATCATAATCAGGAATATATTTGTTATTTGCTCTGGCATATCTCTGAGAACATTGCACCATGCCTCCTCTTATACATTGTTCCATAAACAGATACATATCTTGATCCTGGATCAGATCCAACTGCATTTTAGTGTTCAAAAACATTGAAGACCATGCTAGGCCTGGCGCACTGTAAAAATACATTGGATCCAGCTTATAATTTTGCATGGAAGATTTTCTGAATGCCTGCAGTATATCAGCTAAGAGGGTCACATCAAGTTTTAAATAAGCCTTGTGATAATCACCAAATGTCTGGCATTTTAAATTGTTCCACATCAACTGGGCATGGTGATAATCTTCATCAGTGATTCCAGATCCTCTGATTTTGCTGTAAAACTCTTGTTGTGGTGGCAGAGAACACTCATCAAATTTAGAAAAATCTGTAACATAATCATATGGATATACACCCTTCCGCCTAATTAATTTCAGGTCCTGATTTGGAAACGAAGCACATGTGATTTTGAATTGATCATCAGATAATTGAGTGGCCAGTGTAGCCAGGCTAGCCGATAAAATTCTGTATGAATCAAGAAATCTTAAGTGAATAGGAACACCATTAACTTTAATTATTTTGCTAATAGCTATATATTTCTCATTATTTTCTGCTAAAATATTTAAATTCTGCTTGTCAAACCCCTCGTACCTGATCAGATGATGAAAATCATAATTGGATGCTCCATGGCAAAATATAGGGACAAATTTTGGTCTCTGGATCTTAATATTACAGCTATTACACAGGGCCATTTTGAATGTACCATCTGTATGAGAATGGGGTTTCACCTTGATATTTGCATCTGAAAATTCAGAATCACATACCGGGCATTTTTCAGTATTGTTGAAATCTTCAATCTGATCCTCTGTTAAAGGCAACATAGGTTTTGATTTTAATAAGACATTAGATGCTATGTCATGGCACTCATTTTCTATTCTATCTGCAAATTTTTTGATGGCATCTGCTCCCATGTATATATCTTCTTTACTAACAACCCCATCCTGTACAACCACATAATAAAAACTAGAAGTTTCATGTAGCTGGTATGATGTAATTAAAGGTTCATCAGGATCTGGGCTACAGAATGCAAGAGGTTTGAGGTTTGATTCAAAATCACAGACTATATATGCTGGGTGTTCCAACAAGGCTTCAAATTTTTTGAATTTGGCATTTTCATTTGGGTTAGGCATAAGCATATGAACAGGTTTATGATTCCCACAGTATTTCAGATGCTCAATTAACTTGTTTTTAGCAATTTCTGCATTCACTTCCCGAACCCCATTCACCATTTTTCTACCATCAAATACAATTAAACATCTTCTACACAACTTGAATATTGTATGAGTTTTGTCTAGTTGTGTTCTGACTAAAGCTTCAAGATTATGTATCAAAGTATAATGGCGTGTATCATCCTCTTCAATTAAGAGCAGATCAATCGGAACAGCAGAATCATCATCAAGTGTACTGATTCTGAGAGGATCTATCAAGCAATTGCCACGGCCAGTAGAACAAATAAATACATTAATAGATAATTGTTTACCATTAATATCCCTGGCCTTTTTTCAAATTTATCAATATTCTGAACAGACATTGGATATTCTAAACCCTCCAATGCTTCATCAAAATCATTTTCATGTTCTTTATAATAAGTTATTCTATCAGGATTCCTTGAAACTGGATACAAAGCAGCTAAAATACACCACAAAAAGCATTTCTCATCATTATTTTTTATATTAACCACGGCTTGTTTGTTTTTAATATTGGCAGGTAATGGCAAATATGTAGATCCTTGTAATGGGTTGAATTCAGAAATATTAACATATAACTTGTGTGGAGATCCACATAGGCTCCATCCAGACTCTTTTGCTGCAAATTCAGAGTGTTTAATATTCAATTGATCTATCAAACTGCTTATTATTTTGTCTGAATTTGCATTTGAATATACCGGTACTGTTATGTGGGGCTGTGTAAATTTTATGCCATTTGATTTCTTATATTGTGTAAACAATTTGAGGGACCGCTTATAAGAGCCATTTTGTGCATTTAGAATTGCCTGCACATCAGGATTTAAACTGTTCAAAAAATTCTCAATACCACATCTTGGCTCTGATACAAACCGGTAATCCCTTAATTGGCCGTTAAAACTGCTATGGATGGGTTCATAGCGTAGCTGCTTTGCCGGTCCAGCATTAACAGGTGTTTCATGCTTCCTTTTCAGACCAGATGTAGATGGTTTTGGGGGCAATGTTGATGACTGTGCAGAACAAGTACCTTTATGTTTATATGTGAAGTATTCCATGCTATATTTTCTATGGCATTTAGGGCATATTTTTGTGGGAGTTCTGCTTTTATCTGGATTACAATTCTTTTGATGCTTAGCCCAATTGGGGCTGGATATGTTCTTTTTGCATTGATTACAATATTTTTGATTTGACATTTTTTGTTGTTGTTTATTATATAAAATTTCTTGGGGTTCAAATCAAAATTCTATGCTTAATAAAAAATATCAGTTGGGTTCAGCAGTGTGTTTTATATATTTAGTGTGTGTGTGTGTGTATGTGTGTGAATATTTTTGGCTTTGGTATTTATATAAAATTTCTTGGGGTTCAAATCAAAACTCTATACTTAATAAAAATATCAGTTGGATTCAACAATGTGCTTTGTGTGTGTGTGTGTGTGTGTGTGTGTGTGTGTGTGGGTGTGTAGGTGTGTGTGTGTGTATCTTGGCTTAGTTTTAAGTGTAGCCAAAACAATATCAAGAGGGGGCATTTTTTTGACAAGTTTATGGACAACAAACTGAGAGATGTAGCTTTTACACACATGGGCAAATCTGTCTGAGGGGAGTTCTACACTAGAATTCAAAATTCTTTAGATTTAAATATGTACACACATGGCCAATTGGGCTATATGCCCCCTCTTGTCATAATTTTAAGTGTGGGCAAATCGGGGCATATGAACTCTTCTTTTCTACACTAGGATTCAAAATTAAGGGGGATTAAGAGCATATCACACTTGAAGAAATGGGGAATAAGAGGATCTTGGCATAATTTTAAGTGTGGGCAAATCGGGCTGTTTAATCAAATAACCTCTTCTTTTCTACACCTATAAGTGGTCCTGGTTGTATTGTATTTTACACTACTTGTGTGGGTGTGTGTGTGTGTGTGTGTGTGTGTGTGTGTGTGTGTGTGTGTGTGGGTGTGGGTGTGGGTGTGTTAATACGTTTGCTATAGTTTTAAGTGTAGCCAAAAACAATATCAAGAGGGGCTTATTTTTAACAAGCTTATGGACAACAATCTCACAGATGCAGCTTTTGTAAGTGTAGCCAAATCAATCTGAGGGGGGTCATACTTTCCCGGGAAATTCCCGAGGGCATTTTTACAAAAATCTTGGATTAGACGGAGTACCACACTTGAGCAAAAAGCTCATATGGGCATGTTGAGCAAGTTTTAAGTGTAGCCAAATCTGCCTGAGGGGGGCTCATACTTTATCGAGCCAGTAGTATAGCCAATTACACTACTGAAATTCCCTAGGTGAAGGGGAAACCAGGTCCAGTTTTATGTAAAAAGAGAAATTGTATGAAAAATATAGAAATTGCATTAAAATTTGAAGTTATCAGACTTCTGTTTTTATTTCACCTGCATTGGCGATGCCCCTATTATATCTAATTACTTAAGATGGAGTGTATAATTAATATATATAATAAATAAGAATTGTTGGGATGAATCAAGTCAAATTTTCAGGATATGCCACTGCAAGAGTTTGTTGTCGGAACGGTTGAAATGACTTTTCAGCTGAGGTTGTCATAGACTTTTCTGGCTTTGACCTTCCTCTGGCTATTCTGATGGATTATGTGACTTGCGTTAAAAAAGGTAGACCGTTTTTCTCTTGCGATTATTGCAAGTCAGCGCGTTCGGTGTGGCATATTCTCACTCATTAAAAGTAATGTATAAAAATAATACAATGGTATAGATCTCTATAATATTTAAAGCAGATGCATTATTTTTACAAAAAATTGTTATATAAATTCTATTGTAATAACGACTCTCTGTATGTTGTAATAATTGTACTCAATCTATACTTTATTCACTGTTTTCAGCAATGCGAGGTTCAAGAATTGAATTGAAAATGTAGAAGAAAAAATTTAAAAGGTGGATAATTTGCCTACTTTTATCTTTGGGTTCGGCTGTATAGTACCATACATTCGTTGTTTTTCGTTGCAGGAAGGATCAGAGCCGTATCTGTTGGGGGTATGGGGGAAAACGCCCGGATAGCCAAGGAACTCGGTCCCAAAACGAGCAAAAATAGAAGTTTGAAAGGAGTAAACGTTGCAGTACCTCCGAAAGTATTAGAGCATTAGAATAATTATAATAATATCAGTTTGCAAAGAAACAAAACGTCGGAATATCGTGATTGCAAGGGAAGTGCTAGAGATAAGTACAATGTCCATGTATTCGTATTTGCTTTTCAGCGGAAGATCTGTATTTAGTGCGCGACAGGTGCTATTCGCCGGGAGTGGCTGGCTTCGGTGGCCTGCGTTCGCTTCGCCTAGCGACCAGACGGCCGGCAGCGCGTGAATTGGTGGGGACGAACCCACGAGTAAAATGACGCCGCCGAAAACCGAACTATAGATCCCCCAAGCTTTCTGAAACCTCGGAAAATATGCGAACTATAGCCTTCCCCATAACTTTAACTTGAAGATGCACCACAGGGACATTCCTCGATGGACGTGGACCGGATACGGTGAGTACCTTGATGCCTTCTTTCTTTCTGTATTTGTTGCGTGGCTTTCTTTGTCTCGTTGTTCGAGTTCGCGAAAAAGTACCAATAACGTGTATCGGGTATGTCTGCGATATTTTTATTTGCGGGTCTCTGCGTTATTCCAGCTTACCAGGCAACGGCTTTCATTGTGCTGCCGAGAGAATAGAAGTGAAATTGATAAGCAGTAATTGAAAATAATCAGCGACAACCATGGGAACAGAAAAATGTTCCATGTTACATCTTTTGGCTGTTTCTTTCTTTATTACTTTATCAATGTTTAAAGTTTTATTTTCTTACAGAATGACAGTGGTGGATTACTGGCAGCTACGATGGTCTTCACCTATGCTAACATCTATATAGGTTGATGCTTAGGTTTTGCACCATCATCTCTGAGGAATATAGACGTTCTCAAGAAACATTCGCCCGACCCTGTGGCCGAGGGGTTAGCACATCGCGCTGCGACGCCAAGGGTCCCGGTTTCTAATCCCGGTCGGGCTTGGTTGTTTGTGAATGTCCATTCATGAATTTCATCATTTCATCACTCATCCCCATCTTCGCAAATTAGCCAAGAAGAACAAAACGCGAAGTAAAATAAACTAAATCAAATCAAAATCAAATCAAGAAACGTTCAATGTGGAGAGAAAGCCGAAAACAGGCGAAAGAGGAGCTGCAAAAATTATTGTGGATACGTGTGACTCAATTATTATTTATGTAAGTTACATTACTTCTTTCTTTTACCTCTTTCTCACATTTGCTGTTAGTTTGAAACATCGGGGAGAAAGGCGTTTATTCTAGTGTCTGATTAACGTGGGGGAAGGGGACCATGCCTTTTTTTTTTACCTGATAGGTTCATATAGTTTATTGGAGATGTTTCTGTAACGGCTGAGGATTATCGCCACATTTTCACGTGGTATACTCTGTCCCAGCTAACTGTGGGGCAGGCAAACGAAAACAAGTCTGCGCAAGTAGTGACGCGAGACGGCTCCGCCAATGAAGACCCGAGAGAGACGGAATTGCGTGGAGTGGGGGAAAGCGACTGCAGTTACCAGCCTTCCCAGCAGCGTGTACTGCTTCGCTCTGGCCACTCGATTTGCCTCGTTTCACTGACGCTACGCGTGGACTTGCTCCACAGTTACCTTGGACAGCGTATAGATATGGATTTATTGTTTGTTTTACATGCCTCCTTTTTCTCTTATGTTATTTAAGTTTGCTAGAGCAAGATGTCAAGATGTTGGGTAGTCGTTTACTTTTAATTGAAATTATGTATTGCTTTTAATTGGACTATGAGAGGCACGTGGTGGGAGAGAGAGAGAGAGAGGGAGAGCGCTTTGTTTACTCTAAGGCTAATTGATTATTTTGCTACTTCTATAAGTCCAGATTGTGGATGTGTTGGGTTGGGTTAATTGAAAGCTTCTTATTGAGTGAAGAGATCGGGAGGGCCACTACATTAATCAATTTGATGACTATACCTATATTCTCTAGAATTGATGATGCATGTAATTTGTTTATACTCTGTTTATCTTTTCCGTTTGTAGATGGCAATCTTACAAACATCAGTCCATTTAGATACAAACGTATTTACCACGGAAGTAATGTTCAAATTGAGAGGGTGACAAGAAATACGCAATTGGCTTTTTCAACAATAAATAATCCTATCAAGGAAGATGGAAGATAATGGACGAATGAGGTTGGTTTCTCATCTTCCTTTTTATTTGTTAATGTATTTTATCAAGCCATCTCAAGCTGAAATCGTGTGCAGTATTTCACTGATTCTTGACATGCATTTTTATCTCTCAGCACTTAATTTTTGTACAAGAGCAAACTTCACCGCTTTAACAATTGAAGGGCTCGGGTGTAAAACATGGTAAGTGACATTTTGGTCATTTTTGAGTTACAAAGTAAAATGTGCCATCCTTCAATTTTCGAGTGAAATTGCCATGTCATACAATTTGCATTGGACTCTGTGAAGCCTTCTGACATTAGTAAACACAACACCAAAACAATTTTCCTACAGTATAGCTTCTAATAACATTTTTTTCTTAATGAACTCAGAAATGACCAAATTTTCACCATGTTTTACACCAGAGCCCTTCAATTATCTATATATCATTATCAAAGTAATGACCTTATCACACAATTGCTTTATCTTTCTCCTGTACACACCTCTGTTCCCATCGGACTGCTCTGGTATAGATTGAGTCAGTCAATATGTCCGTTCATGTTAACAATTGAATAATTCGATGTGTGTCGATTGCTCGAAAACTACTGCAGATACAGAGATATAATTTCGTGAACTGAAAGAATACTACGTGTTATAGTATTATCTCGATCTATCTGTCTGTCCGTCTGTCATTGGACTCAAAACGTAACAACGATCCGCATTGTAACGACCTTTCCGTAGAGATATATTTTGTTGGTAAAATGCCGATCAGATGAAAATTTCAATAAGACATTACTTATATCGATTTTGCATTTTAGGGTACTAGGGTAGGTACGGGGAAATCGGATCACTTGCTTTAAAAAAATCAATTTATGGGATATCAGTGTCTTTATTACAATTGAAATTATACGCATAAAATCAAGCAAACCTTCAGCTACTAGACTAATATAGAAATTACTTTGATTTCGTAATATTTACCAGATATTATAACTTTCACCTCAGTGGGGTAAATCGAATCACACAGATTTTGATAAACAAATATCGCAAATAAACGGCTATTTACGAAAGGCGTTTACACAGCGTTCATGGAACCACTCTTTACAAGCCTGGCTGGCACTGTATCCAATCTCCAGCCTAGTGACTTTTTCATGTCAGTAAGATATACGGCAGAATCCACACCAAAATAAGAAACAACATCCGCGCCGCACCGCCGCCGCCCGCACAAAATAGTAAACAACATACGGGCCGCGCTGCCGCCGCCGCCGCTCGGGTAAAATAAAAAAAAAACATCCCCGCCGCGCCACCGCCGACTCCGCACGCGCAAGATAAGAAACAACATACCCGCCACTTCGCGCCGCATCCGACTGCTTAAAATAAAAAGCAACATCCGCGCCGCGCTGCCGCCGCCCGCGCAAAATAATAAACAACATCCGCGCCGCGCCGCGCCGACGGCGACCGGACAAAATAAAAAAAAACATCCGCGCTACGCCGTCGCCGCCGCCGCCCGCGCAAAATAAGAAACAACATCCGCGCCGCTCCGCCGCCGCCCACACAAAATAAAAATCAACATCCGCGATGCACCTCTGCCGCCCGCGCAACATATAAATAAAATATCCTCGCCGCGCCGCCGCCGCCCGCGCAAAATAAAAAAACAGCAACCGTGCAGCGCCGCCCGCGTAAAATAAAAAACAACATCCGCGTCGCGCCGACGCCGCCCGTGTAAAATAAAAAACAACATCCGCGCCGCGATTTCTACATAGCCGCCCGCGCAAAATAAAAAACAACATCCACGCTGCACCGCCGCCGCCCGCGCAAAATAAAAATACAGCAACCGTGCAGCGCCGCCCGCGCAACATAAAAAACAACATCCGCGCTCCGCCGCCGCCTCCCGCGTAAAAAAGAAAACAACATACGCGCCACGTCGCGCCGCCGCCGCTCGCGCAAAATATAAAAACAATATCCTTGCCGCGCCGCCGCCTCCCGCTCAAGATAAAAAACAACATAGGTGCCACGTCGCGCTGACGCGGCCCACGCAAAATATAAAACAACACCCGCATCGCGCCGCCGCCGCCCGCGCAAAATAAAAAAAAACAGCAACCGTGCTGCCTCGCCGCCGCAACCGCAAAATAAAAAACAACATACGCGCCACGTCGCGCCGCCTCCGCCCGCGAAAAATAAAAACAACATACGTGGCGCACAACGCCGACGGCGACCGGGCAAACTAAAAAAACATCAGCGCCTATCCGCGTCGCGCCGTCGCAGCCCGTGCAAAATAAGAAACACCGTCCGCGCCGAGCCGTCGCCGTAGCCGCCCGCGCAAAATAAAAACAACATCTTGCATTGCGCCGCGCCGACGGCGACCGGTCAAAATTGAAAACATCCGCGCCCCGCCGGCGGTGCTGCCGCCCGCGCAAAATAAGAAACAACATACGTGGCGCACAACGCCGACGGCGACCGGGCAAAGTAAAAAAAACATCAGCGCCTATCCGCGTCGCGCCATCGCAGAATAAGAAACACCGTTCGCGCCGCGCCGTCGCCGTAGCCGCCCGCACAAATTAAAAACAACATCCACGCTGAACCGCCGCCACCCGCGCAAAATAAAAAAAAATCCGTGCCGCGCCGCCGCCGCCGCCGCCCGCGCAAGATAAGAAACAACATACCCGCCACGTCGCGCCGCATCCGACCGCGTAAAATAAGAAACAACATCCGCGCCACGTCGCGCCGCCGCCGCCCGCGAAAAATATAAAACAAAATCCGCAACGGCCCGTCGCCGCCGCCGCCCGCACAAAATAAAGAGCAACATCTGCGCCGCGCCACGCCGCTGCCGCCCGCGCAAAATAAAAACAACATCCACGCTGAACCGCCGCCACCCGCGCAAAATAAAAAAAAATCCGTGCCGCGCCGCCGCCGCCGCCGCCCGCGCAAGATAAGAAACAACATACCCGCCACGTCGCGCCGCATCCGACCGCGTAAAATAAGAAACAACATCCGCGCCACGTCGCGCCGCCGCCGCCCGCGAAAAATATAAAACAAAATCCGCAACGGCCCGTCGCCGCCGCCGCCCGCACAAAATAAAGAGCAACATCTGCGCCGCGCCACGCCGCTGCCGCCCGCGCAAAATAAAAACCAACAGCCTCGCCGCGCCGCCGCCGCCCGCGCAAAATAAAAGCAACATCCGCGTCGCTCCACCGCCGCCCGCACAAAATAGAAAACACTGTCCGCGGCGTGCCTCCGCCTTAGCCGCCCGCGTAAGATAAAAAAACAACAACAATAATGGGGGAACCCCCGAATGTATCCTAACCTCCACCCGCATACATTCGAGGGTATGCGTATGTCCCAGTGCCACTGATGTAAACTGGGATGGCAGTTGCTCGTATTACGGTTCAACCATTATTGTTGTACACTACCTTTATTTAAATTATCCATTAATACAGTATATATATATATATATATATATATATATATATATATATAAAACAAATATAAGAAGAAAAAAAAGAAAAAAATATATAAGACACATACATTCATGATTCCCATTACAGTGATTAGAATATTATATGTAAATTACAAGTTACAAATTACACATTACAGTATTGTTCGTGATCATCACAGATATCAGCACATAGTTATATTTTAATATAATTGGATCATTTTTATTTAGTTATGCTTTTTTTTCCTTCCCTTTCTTTTTTCCTTGTTTTATTTATGCACTGTGATCCGGAATCCGGACTCCCGGAATCTATAGTATGTTTGATCCATGCCGCAAGACGAACCGCCAGGGACAGATCGCAACAGGTTGAGGACCTTTAATTATTTGAATTTATTGTTTGGGAGATTGCTCACCCCAGAGGCTAGGTGTTCTTATCCCTGTCGGTTCGTCCTACTCCTCCTATTTCAGTCCATGACTTGCGTTTGAAATACAGCGTGTCCACAATGAGACTCCAACATTTTGAAAGTCTATAACTTTTTCATTTTAAATTGTACAGCTGTGATTCCGGAAGCAGCAGAAGCAGAAACTCCCATTTTCGGCATTGTTCCATTCCTCTTCCCATCTGTCCAACAGGGATTTTCTCATTTCATGCAGGGTTGGGGTGAAGTTTCCTATACAGGAGATCATTTTGTCTTCATTTCTTTTCTTAAAAAAGTATCTACCCGCCCTCCATTTTACTTCTAAATCTAAAGGGAGATGTCCAGTCAGGGTTAGTAATGCTTCCGTAGAAGTTGTTTCAAACGCGCCTGTTGTTCTTAACAATATTCTTCGTTGAGAAGACCTGAGAACTCCGACGTTCTTTTCAAAGCTAGACTCTCAAACCAGGTAGAGGCTGCGTAAGTCACAATGGAGTAGTATATTTGTCGGATATATGCTTCGATTGTGCTTGGTTTCAGGTCAAACTGTTGGGATGCCACTCTGGTGAGTTTACCCATCGCCATTTCTGCCTTTGCTGTAATGTTTTTGATATGCGCTCCGAATTTTATACCCTCTCCCATGGTCACGCCGAGGTATTTAAAGTTGACCTATCTCTGTATAGCTGATCCCAGTATCCTAATGGATGGATTCCTGCTGGTGCTAAGATGGCCTTTAGCGATAAGATATTTAGTCTTCTCTGCCGACAGTTCTAGTTTAGCGTCTCTGCACCTGTCTCCCAAGGTTTTAAAGCATTGTTTGCCTTGCGTTCCACCTTAGCTCTCGAGTCGTCAGTGCAGACCAGGACGATATCATCCGCGTAGGCTATAACTCTGATCACGTCCGGATTCTCACCCAGGGTACGAAGACAAGGTTCTAAGTTAATATTCCACAGGTGAGGACCCAACACTGAGCCCTGTGGACATCCCTTCGTCGTGGTTTTTGTTAGTTTGTTATCGCCTATCCTCAGGGAGACCCTGCGATTTCTAAAATAGTCCTCCAAAATTTGAAACAGTGTGCCTGGACAATTTATGTTCTTTAAAGTCTGAAAGAGGTTAGGCCACCAGAGGTTGTCAAACGCGCCGCTGATATCAGCGAAGATAGCTATAACTATTTTCTTGTTTGATCTTGTAACTTCCTCCTTCAGGGCGTTTATTGCATCTTCCGTCGATCGGCCCTTTGTGAAACCGAACTGGCTACCTGTGTTGCCACACATGGTTAGAAATTCTTGCAATCTTTTGTTTAACATTTTCTCGAATAATTTCCCTATAGTATTGAGGAGGCAGATGGGCCTATACGACTTCAAACTTTTTTCGTCGTTCTTGGTTTCCTTGTTAATTACGACAAGTTTTTCCTATTTCCATGATGCAGGGAATTCCTTGCGAATCAAATACAAATTAAACAGGGCCGTTATGAAGTTAATTATTTCGGGGGCGGATAGTTTAAGAATTTCTGCAGGAATTCCGTCTGGCCCTGGTGCTTTACCATTTTTTATAGTTGCCAATTCTCCAATGACCTCCTCCGGCTCGAACGGTACAATGGGTATGGAATTTGGACATTGTCTGCAACAACATCCACGCCGCCGTACCCGGCCCCCGCGCAATATAAATAAAAATCCGCGCCGCCGCGGACTGCGCAAAATAAAATACGACATCCGCGCCGCGTCGCCGCCGCCGCCCGCGCAAAAAAAACAATATCCACACCGCGCAGCGCCGCGCCGCTACCAATAAAGGGGGAAACCCCGCAATATAATCGAACCTCCACCCGTATACATTGTAAATATACTGGGACGTCAATTTCTCGAATTACGGTTCCCCCGTTAATCGTTACTGTACATCTTTATTGGTAAATTTAAAATACAGATAATAATATAAATAGAATATAAGGTATGCATGATGCATTTACAATTGTGTTGATTGATTTGCCTAAATATTCACAGACATCCAGGTTATGCCGTGTTGATATGATGATGAAAAGTGTATATTGATGATTCTGGCAGCCAGAATTACATTTAGTCTAGTTACCTGGGGTCCAGGTCTATTTTTAACTTGACTGGTGGTATGAGGTCAGCCATTCAACGCGCAGCTGAGTTTTGTCTGCACGTTTGGTTAATTTATCTTGATTCTATTTGGTAGTAACTCCACCCCAAAGGCAAGGTCTGTCTGTCGTCAAATGGCTAGCCTCACCATGTTCATTATTTATTGATGCTCTTTATAATTTGTCATGATGATTGGGATTGTGTTATGCCTGTGTTGTTCAATTGTTGTTAGGTATTGATCATATAGTTATCGTTTAGGGTTGCGTGGGTTATCCAGTTATGTTGCATATACAAATGTTGATTGTTATTGTGATTGGTACTTTTAATTGATGTGTAGTGTGTGGTGTGTGGTGTGGTGTGTGTTGGTGTTTAATGTGTAAGGTGGTATTTGTTTAATGTGTTGAAATATAATGAAGTTAATTGAAATATAAAATATAAAAAAATTACCAGTATCTGTATAAGCCAAAAAAGAAGTAAAACGAAAAGAACTAAACAATTGAATATAATAAGGATATGAATTAAAAGGAGATAATATTATGTGAACAGTAGTAAGTTTGTTTCAAGCATGTAATGGAAGGAATATGGCAATTTCTGCCTACGGGTTCGATATCACTTCAGGAGGATCACAGGAGTACCGGTGATCTGCGAAGACTATGGTCTTATCGGCACTCCCAAAGTGTTGGCATAGTTGATTAGCCTTGGTTGTTACATCACATCTAGGGGTCGAAACCAATACTTTTGCATGGAATTGTTTCTAGCAAGTGCCACTCTGACCAAGTAGTCTTTGTGGCGTTCACCCTGCATTCGAACTGGTCGAATTCTCCTTCTCTCCGCTTCTTCTCTTCTCCCAGACGACACGATGAAAACCCTTCGTCTAGATGCACCCTCGGGGGCCTCCTCTTCTTCATCTTCCTGCCCCTCTCTGGGGGCCACTGGCGTCGGAGTTCGTGGTGTAGACAGGGTTCTCTTTGGTTGCACTCTTGTCTTCGCGGATGAGAAGGGAGGGGGATTTGGGGCCCTTGGGGGAGACCGGTGCCTACAGGGTTGAGCTCTGTATTTTATTAGCTCCACATCAGAGATGGATTGAGCGAGCTCATTAAGCTTCTCTAGTTGTTGTTTGTACAGAAGGGTTCTAATGTCCGTAGTTGGAAGCTCAGATCTGATCTTTTGATCGATTCCTCAGCCACTGGACAGTGAAAAACTCTGTGTTCAGGCGAGTCTCGGTCACAGCCACAGTCTGCACATCGTTCAGTGCCCCTGCTGCCTATGCGATAGAGGTAGGTACCATATCGTACCTACCTACCATCAGTTAGGAGGTGGACCAATCCTCTGGATATTCTGGTTCCTCTAAGAGGGTTGCTCAGGACGTTAGGTATGAAGTCGTACAGTCTCATACCATTTGTCGAGTTGTTCCATTCCCTCTGCCAATCCGCCAAAAGTTTGTTCTTGATCTCCTGGAGTGTGGGATAGAATTCCCCCACGCAGTCGACCAGTGAATCTTCGTTTCCTCTTTTAAAGTGGTATTTTGCCGCTCTCCAACGAATCTCAAGACAATGGGCATAGTTCCAGTCAGGGCTAGGAGAGCTTCGGTGGATGTGGTTCCAAATGCCCCCGTAATTCTCAGTAACACCCTGCGCTGGGATGATCGGAGTGTCTGTAAATTTTTCCTGTTTTCTATAGCTGCTCTCCATGTGGATGCTCCATAGGTAACTATAGAGTCATATACAGCTCGGACGTATGTTGCCATAATTACGGGTTTTAAGTTGTAATCCTGCGATGCCAGCCTTGTTAGCTTATTCATGATCGCTTCTCCTTTTGCAGTTATCTTCTGTATGTGCTTTCCGAAACGGACGCCCTCCTCTATCGTCACTCCCAGGTATTCAAACTCCCCGACTCCCTGTATTGGAGCATCTCCGATCCTAATTGTTAGGTTTCTTTTGGTACTTAGGTTTCCTTTCAGGACAAAGTATTTGGTCTTGTTTAAGGACAGTTGGAGTTTTGCTTGGAGTTAACCGCCAGTTCCACATCTCTTCTGGAGTTTCCCGAGCATATCAGTACAATGTCTTCCGCGTACGCTATTACACTGTCTATGTAATCATAATTTGCGAGAGCCTGCATGCAAGGCTCCAAGTTCAGATTCCATAGGTGCGGTCCCAAGACCGAACCCTGTGGGCAGCCCTTTGTTGTGGTTTTTGACACTGTTATTCCGTGTAGGTCCAGGTATACCTTTCTCCCTCTAAAGTAATCCTCCAGAATGTGAGTCAGGGTGGCCGGGAAGTCCAATTCTCGCAGGGTTTTGAAGAGGTGGGGCCACCAAAGATTGTCAAAAACTCCCGTTATGTCGGTGAAAACCGCCACAACCAGCTTATGGGGATTTGTGTGAACAGCTTGTTGGAGTTGGTTTATAGCATCTTCCGTGGATCGTCCCTTGGTGAAGCCGAACTGTCTGTCTTATAGTACTTTCATGGTGAGGAATTCAGATAGCCTTTTATTTATTAGTTTCTCCATAAGTTCTCCTAGTGTGTTTAGGAGGCATATGGGTCTGTAGGACTTGACACTTGTCTCGTTCTTTTTTCCATTCTTCTTTATAACTATCAGCCTACCCTCCTTCCAAGACAGAGGATATTAGTAAATATGTACTGCCAGTATAAAGATCCTATACAACCTTATTTAGATCAACTGGAGAGAATTGTTACTGACCTATCCACGACTAACATCATAATTGGAATGGACTCGAATGCTAAGTCAAAGCATTGGTTTAGCAAGGTCACAGATGACCGTGGTTTGGAACTGGAAGACCTGCTGGCTAGTAAAAATTTACATGTCTTAAACAAAAGATCAGATATTCCAACCTATGCAAACAGAGCAGGAGCAACATCTAATATTGATCTAACAATTTCAAATATGAATGGGCGGTTATCAATAGATAACTGGTGGGTTGCTGAGAAGCTGACAGTCAGTGACCACAATTTGATCAGTTACTGTATCAAACTTAAAAGACGACACACACTAGTCAATAAAAGATTAACCAAAAGAAAATGGAATATGCGTGACCAGGAAATGCTACGCACCTTAATGGTAAATGAAATAAGACACAATCCGATAACCTTGGACAACACGATATCTGAAAATGTAGCTACAGTTACGCATATATTGGTGACAGTGCCACGCCATATTTCTAAGATGAAAGAGCAGAAATGTACACAAACCTGGCCAGAGTACATTATGAGAAGACGCAATATTACGCGAAAACTCAGAAAGCTCTATCAAAAATCCAAGACGGACAGAGATAGAAGATTCTATCTAGAGAAGTACCGAGATTCTAAATGGAAATATGGTAAGCTTATTGAACAATACAAGATCAAATCTTGGGCCTGTTTAGTACAACGAGAAATCCTCAAAAATCCTTGGAGTATGCCATATAAAATAGCAGCTCAAAAGAACTCACAGAAATTTGTTCCTGTGCCATTTAAGAAGAGTGATAAATCCTACACAAGATCGTGGCAGGACTCGGTAAGCTTTATAATGGATGAACTATTACCACTGGACGACTCTGAAGAGGACACACCAATACAGAGCAACATAAGATCTACAATTGATCTAACCTATGAAAATCCTATATTGGTGATGCCATTTGCACAAGAAGAAATTGCCGCTGTGATTGATAAATTAAAAAATGGCAAAGCCCCTGGTCCTGATGGAATTCTAAACGAGTTAATCAAAATCACCAAAAACCAACTTCTTGGTGGTTTACAGATAATCTACAACCAATGTTTAGCAGAAGGGATTTTCCCTGAAGAATGGAAATTAGCAACGTTAGTGCTCTTCTTAAAGGATACCAAAAGAGATCCATCCAACGTAAAATCCTATAGACCAATTTGCCTCTTGGATGTCTTGGGCAAAGTTTTTGAGAGGCTGATTACAAAGAGACTAAATGAAAGACTTCTATTAATAAGGAACTCGAGCAAACAGTATGGGTTCATCAAAGGACGCTCTACCGAGGATGCGGTCAATCGTGTGATAACATCTATAAACCAAACTTATTATAAATATGTTACTGGAATTACAATTGACATTAGCGGAGCGTTCAATAATGTATGGTGGCCATACTTATTACAAGAATTAAGAAGGCTCCAGATTCCTAAGCCTCTCTACAGCTTAATTTGTGATTATCTGAGAGATAGGAAAGTACAGTTCAATTGGGGACATGAGACAATCTACAGGGGTGTCAACAAGGGCTGTCCCCAGGGCTCTGTCCTGGGGCCAGTCCTCTGGAATATTACTTTGGAACCACTACTGATGGCTCTTAGCAAGATGGATGAGATCATAGATACTGTTGCTTATGCAGATGATCTACTAATTATAACCGGGTCAAACAATCGTAGAGACTTGGAGCACAACGCTAATAAGATCCTGAATCAGATAGCTATTTGGTCTGAGGAATCAAAATTGACCATAGCAAAGGAGAAAACATACCAAATCCTTCTAAAAGGAAAATTGGCTCGAGCGCCTATATTTAAATATCAAAACACGTCAATTAAAAATGTTCAAGTTATTAAATACCTTGGAATGTACATTGAAAGTAAAATGGGCCTAAGAGCTCATGTAAATAGGATTACAGCTAAGGCCAAGTCAGCATTACACAATATATTAAACATGGGCAATACTGCATTTAAGATTCCATTCAGAATCGCAATGCAGTATTATGAAGCGATATTTGTTACTACTATATGCTATGCAGCGTCTACCTGGGCTTTCCTTACTAGGAAGAAAGCTGTCCGGGATTGTCTGAGATCGGCACAACGCAACGTCCTGCTGAGAATTCTTGGGGCCTTCCGCACAACATCAACCATGTCAACTATAATACTAGCTGGCGTATTGCCAATTGATTTTGAGGTCCAAAGACATGCCTCCAGATATTGGCTTCGGAAAGGAGACCAAGATAGGATACTCATGCTCCTGGGAATCAATGCGAATACTATTCAGGACATTGATCTAGCCCTACAAAACAGATGGCAACAGGAGTGGAGACAGTGTTCGGGATCAGAACACACGAAACTGTACATGCCCGACGCTAAACTCTGGACCAAGAATTCATTCTTTAACCCAAGTAAAGGATTGATACATCTTATTACAGGGCATGGCCCTTATAAGACTTACTTGAAACGCTTTGGCCTTAATTCAGATGACCAGTGTCAAGTTTGCAGGACTACCGATACTCCAGAACACGCCGTGTTCTTCTGTAATAAATTTCAAGAACCCAAAATAAAGGAACTTAGGGCCAAACTGGAACCTGATCTTGTAAGACAACAACTTAATTGCAAACAAAAATTCCCTACAATAAATGCTCTGGCTGAGCTAATATCTACGCTCGAGGAAATAGAATTCAAACATCATCAAGAGTCACCAGCTCGACAAGTAGATCCTATACCACCATTCATTGAAAATATGGAACCCATTGGAATCAAGACTAGATCCAGCACAAGACTTCAATCAAGATTGGATGGCTGAAACCATTGTACATAACCCCAGTATCCAGAAGATGTCTACCAGTTGAAAATTATAAGCTGAAGATTGAAGACAGAAGAAGAAGCTTGAGAACTCCCTATACTTCAGGGATGTCTCTTCAATATATCTCTTATAAACAATCAACATTTTTTCGGATCTAAGAATTCTTATTTATCAAGTGTTATTATTCTTCTATTTATGGGATCTAAGGATTCCTCTTACATCTTCCTTTTATATTCTTATTCTTATTATATGCTTATCTATTATTATTTCTATGTTATATGTATCTTGTATTTTATATCTTGTTTATTCGGAGCTATTCAACTTCACAATATCATATTTTCTTCAAAAACGTCTTGGTTTTAATCTTAGGCACCAAGACCTAGAGCACTTGCCTCTTCTCCCTTATGTACCTTCCGATTTACCTATAACCGAGTTAATCCTTTATCCTATTCCGGGATACGGTTACCGCACTCAGGAAGATCAAGATAGAAGAACTGAGTGAGAGGGTACTAAAAGTGAGAGTGGCGAGTGGAGGCGGAGGATCGTCGCTCCGTATCCCATCCTGTAGGTCCAGGTATACCTTTCTCCCTCTAAAGTAATCCTCCAGAATGTGAGTCAGGGTGGCCGGGAAGTCCAATTCTCGCAGGGTTTTGAAGAGGTGGGGCCACCAAAGATTGTCAAAAACTCCCGTTATGTCGGTGAAAACCGCCACAACCAGCTTATGGGGATTTGTGTGAACAGCTTGTTGGAGTTGGTTTATAGCATCTTCCGTGGATCGTCCCTTGGTGAAGCCGAACTGTCTGTCTTATAGTACTTTCATGGTGAGGAATTCAGATAGCCTTTTATTTATGAGTTTCTCCATAAGTTCTCCTAGTGTGTTTAGGAGGCATATGGGTCTGTAGGACTTGACACTTGTCTCGTTCTTTTTTCCATTCTTCTTTATAACTATCAGCCTACCCTCCTTCCAAGACAGAGGAAAGGTTCTGGTGGCGATGCACATATTAGAGAGGAAAGTGATGAAGGGTAGTGTTTTTGATGATGAGAGTTTCAAAATTGAGGCAGGAATGCCATCAGGGCCCGGAGCTTTGTTGTTCTTCATGGTGGCTAACTCCCTTGCTATATCCTCCATGGTGAAGGTAATAATGGGACGGTTATTGGGAATTGTGCGGTTGGTTTCCCTAATAGCTTTGTTCTCATCGCTGTCATTTTCCGGGTTGTCATCTGGCAGGAGACCATTCAGAAGGAGTTCAGAGGTTTCCCTTAGGTTTGTGGTGTAAGTTCCATTCTCCATCATGAGAGTTGTTAGGCCCGTTCCTGGCTTGATCTTTCCTGTTGTAATTTTGTATGGGAGTCCCCACTTGTCCTAATTTAGACTTTTTTCCACGAATCTCTCCCAGTGCTTTTTCCTGAACGTTGTCAATTCATTTTGATATGCAGTTTTGGCTCTTCTGTAGTGTTCCAAATTTATGATTCTTAGGTGGTGATTATTAGTTTTTTGATATATCTTACGAGATTTCCTCATGTTAGCTCTCAATTGTGTTAGTTTCTTTGATCAGGGGCGGTTGTTTTTTTTGTCATTTTTTCTTTTGAGAGTGGCCGCTTCGATGGCTCTTTGCAGGGTGTCCATCAGTAAAGTTGCCCATACGTCCACACGGACCCCAGGATCTGGATTATCAGGGAGATCAATGTTTTGAAATAGGATTTCACGGTCAGTTCTGGACCAGAGATAGTTGTTTGTTCTCGACTCATTAGTCCTAGTTCTCTCCGATTCTACAACGAAGGTGATCAGATTGTGGTCGCTTGTAGTTTTTATGTCTAAGACCCTCCACTCCCCCACAAGATCAGCCATCTCGGCCCTTGTTAAGGTCAAGTCAATATTGCTGCTGGCCCCCGCTCTTCCCCTGTATGTGGGAGGGTTGTCCGGTTGATTTTCAATGTTTAGATTAAGTTCAGCTATGAAGTTCATCATCCTTTCTCCATTGGGATTCATGTCTGCGCCATACCACAAAGGAGAGGAAGAGTTGCTTTCCATGGTTATCAGAATCTTCTTTCCTTGGTAGGCATTACAGGCTTCCCTACGTTTTGCTATGTAGATTTCTATGTCATCGCTAAACTGGCAGTAGCAGTTTAGTATTACGGAATCTAGATTTCCAAGGTTCACTTCCATGCAGTTGACATGGGAGTCAGAATGTTGTGCAATTTTGAGGGTGTTTATGTTCTTGTTTAGGATTACTGCAGCTGCCTTGATGTTATTCTTGTTACTGGTAATTATTATCGTTGAGCTAGCTGGTGTATGGATGATTGTATTATTGAAGGTGTATGGTTCTTGCAGCAGTAAAGTGTCTATGTTGTGTTCTAAAGCAAATTGAATCGTTTCTTGGGTCTTCAGCTCAGCTTCAGTTTCTTGGGTCGCCAGGATATTAGCATTTCAGTGTACAGTTAATGAGATAGTTAAGTATAAATTAGATGTAGTAGCTGTCCAGGAAGTTAGGTAGCCAGGAGAAGGGAATTGTAAAACTAAAAATTATACTTTTTTCTATGGTGGTACTGAAAAATCATAATTTTGGAACAGGCTTTGTCATAAATAATAGAATTATCAAGGCTCTTAAAACAGTAGAATTTATTAATGATAGGATGTCATATGCAGTTTTACAGGGTAGGTGGTGTAAATTTTTTTTAATAAACATACATGCACCAGCGGAAGATAAAGATGATAATACTAAAGATGATTTTTATGCAGAGTTAGAACAGATCTTTGATAAATTTCCTCAGTACGATATGAAAATTCTGTTAGGTGAATGTAATTCACAGATTGGCAAAGAATATACATTTAAACCCACGATTGGTAAAGAAAGTTTTCATGAATTAAGTAATGATAATGGTATAAGATTGATTACTTTTGCAACCTCAAAGAATTTATTTGTGAAAAGTACTACTTTTAAACATAAAGATATCCATAAATATACCTGGTCTTCTCCAGATGGTAAAACTCATAAGTAGTAGGAAAATGGCGGAGCTGACTCACCCGGGCGAAAAACGCTGAATTTGTTTCAAACGCAAACAGCCCAAAAGGTACCCAAAAGCCAAAAACGCTGAATTTTTTTCAAACGCAAACAGCCCAAAAGGTACCCAAAAGCCAAAAACGCTGAATTTGTTTTTCCAAAAAAAAAAAAAAACCAAAAACGCTGAAATTTTTTCAAACGCAAACAGCCCAAAAGCCAAAAACGCTGAATTTGTTTTTTTCCAAAAAAAGCCAAAAACGCTGAATTTGTTTTTCCAACAAGCCAAAAACGCTGAATTTGTTTTTCAAAAAAAAAAAAAAAAAAAAGCCAAAAACGCTGAATTTTTTCAAACGCAAACAGCCCAAAAGCCAAAAACGCTGAATTTTTTTCAAACGCAAACAGCCCAACATAACAACCCCTTTCACGGTTTTTCCAAACCTCACGCAGGTACCTGTCAGCGTTGCCAACTCTGCGTAGCCGTTTACGCTGTATATTACAAGAGTTCACGGTGTACGTTAACCTCACTGCCAGCGTTGCCAACTCTGTCATAAAAATTTCACCACAATATTTTACGAGTTAAACTAACCTAGTGAGTTGGCAACATGTCGTTAACGCTGTATATTTTAAGGTTGTTCACGGTGTATGTTAACCTCACTGCCAGCGTTGCCAACTCTGCGTAGCCGTTTACGCTGTATATTACAAGAGTTCACGGTGTTCGTTAACCTCACCTGCAGCGTTGCCTACTCTGCCATCAACATTTCACCACAATATTTTACGAGTTAAACTAACCTAGTGAGTTCACAAAATTTATTCTATCATGCACAGCCCAAAATAACAACCCCCTTTCACGGTTTTTCCAAACCTAACGCAGGTAACTCTCAGCGTTGCCAACTCTGCGTAGCCGTTTACGCTGTATATTACAAGAGTTCACAGTGTATGTTAACCTCACTGCCAGCGTTGCCAACTCTTCGTAACCGTTTACGCTGTATATTACAAGAGTTCACGGTGTACGTTAACCTCACCTGCAGCGTTGCCAACTCTGCCATCAACATTTCCCCACAATATTTTACGAGTTAAACTAACCTAGTGAGTTCGCAACATTTATTCTATCATGCACAGCCCAAAATAACAACCCCCTTTCACGGTTTTTCCAAACCTAACGCAGGTAACTCTCAGCGTTGCCAACTCTGCGTAGCCGTTTACGCTGTATATTACAAGAGTTCACGGTGTACGTTAACCTCACTGTCAGCGTTGCCAACTCTGCCATCAACATTTCACCACAATATTTTACGAGTTAACTAACCTAGTGAGTTGTCAACATTTATTCTATAATGCACGAACTACCTAACTAAATAAAATTTCAATATTGTTTCTAGCGATGATAAGTGGTACTTTTGGCCGCAAGCTAAATTTAGCTAACAAATCAAAACGAGCGCTCTTCAGGGGAGGAAGTATGCTTTCGAAAACAAAGAAACGCGAGAAACAATACAAATTCCAGCATTTCCTCTACCGATGAGCCTCTTTTCGCCGTTCGGGCGGCTCTGTTCTGGTTAATTATGCAAGGGAAAAAAGGGCGTTGGCTTCGAAAGAAAATCTTTACCAGTAAAAATATCTGTATAGGAGTCGTCGCTAATGCTATTTACGCGATTATTTCCCTCTAATTGCGTGAGCAAGACGGAACGATGTATGTAGGTCAACTCCTAGACGGATCGATATCGTTTCCTACCACGATCGCCTCGCCTTTTAGCAGTGCTTAGCGAGAAGGTGACCGGAGTGAATATATTAACAGCATTCCTGCCGTGAATTGTTAGTGACATTTTTGCTGTATTAACTCTAGTGTCTGAGATCTATATGAGCTTGTGGTGCACGCTGTGTTCAATTGCATGAAAACTTTTGCAAGAAGGAGAAAGAACAGTTTTACTTCAACAGAGGTAAGTACATCAATTATGTTTTTACTTGCTTTATTAACCCGAGTTAACTTGGAATTTACTTTTACATTGCATATTATTAACTCGAACTATCTCGTGATCGCACAATAGCAGTGTATTTTTGCACTAATCAGGAAAGTCTCGTTTGAGTTTTAATAAGTTTACATAACAAAATTTTACTTGTTTCTACTGGACGTCGTGTGAGAAAAGGAACACGATGACGATGGGATTTTGTGCTGGAGAGAGCGTGGGGTTCTCTACATACAGTTTATCACCGACTTGAATGTCTATGATTTGCGAAGCATCCTCGGCATATGCAGTCTCTCCACTTTCGGGATGTGTGAAATCAACCAGCTCTACATTGCGGACTTTAGGTTCGTCCCCTATATTCGTCACAGTCATAGTCGGATAGTGAAGGGCTCGCAGTAGCGACCAGTAAGTTACCTTGACAAACTGAAGTTTTCCCCTGAGGTAAAATTGATGGTATGCTTTGACAGGAGTGAGCATGTAGAGTTTGCTTCGTGGATTGAAAGGGGACGGAAATTCTCGATTTGGGATGCTGAATATCTCTAGGACGACTGTCGATTTTAAGTTGTCGAGGCTAACGTTCAGGCTGCCGACGTTGGCTCGCAGTTCCTCCTGCACGTCGTCCAGTTTGTTCTGTACGGGCTCCAGGTGTTCGCTGAAGAGGTTGACGATGCTGTCGTAAGAAGGTTTGATCTTGATTTCCACGCGAAGTTGCTTGAGGTGTTCGTTCAGTTCGCGAAGCTTGTCGGCAAAATCAGCCAAAGCAGACTCTTGACTATAACATGCCAACCAACGTGTTCGGCTACAACAGGAGGAAACCTGGCGCCACGCTTCCCAAGTACGTCAAGATATCCAGCGAAGAGGTCGTCAAAGCTCGAGACATGCGTGACGATGTCTTGTTTGCTTTCCGAACCGACCTGTTGGCAGCTAAAATCGTCAACTTGAACGGTATTGTGAAGCAGTTCGAAGAGAACACTGGCAAGATCTTCTTCATCTTCAACAACAATAGAATCTTCTACGAACTCTCGCTAGGTGGCGGAAGTCTCCGGATTGTGAACTTGCATCCGCCGAGCGGTGTCGCGATAAGTCTGCATCACGGGGAGAGTTTCTTCAGGATCAAGCACGACAACATGAAAGTCGAAGTCTCGTACGACAACGTTTCCGTCGGAGATCGTCTGTACGCCGAATCTATCGAGACGAATATGGAGCATCCGATACCGCTTTTTTTGGAGTTGGTGCTCTCCTATCCAGTCGCCAGTGTCAGTCGGCTATCGTAAGCAAGCAAGAAAGCAAGGAAGATAATAGATCGTGCTCCATATTTTTGCATCGGAGCCTCTGTTGTCTATAAGCCTCAAAAAACCCCATTGTCATGAGAGCAGCTATCGTGAACGAACTGCACAAACCTGCCCGCAGGAATTATCCCCGACTGCCCGTGGTCACCAAAGGGATAGACAACCTCTGGCAGGCCGACCTCGTGGAGATGAGCACGGGGAATCTCAAGGGGCTTCACAAGATCAACAAGGGGTTCAGATACCTCCTCACCGTGATCGACACTTTCAGCAAGTACGCTTGGGCGAGACCGGGGTCGAGGTCGGAAAAGCTTTCGCTTCTGTTCACAAACAGAGATCCCCTTGTTTCCTGCAGACCGATCGAGGGAGGGAATTCTACAACTCTGCCTTCGGGAGGATGCTCAAGGAGAACGGTATTATTCACTATTCAACCTACAGCGAGCTGAAAGCAAGCATCGTGGAGCGATTCAACAGGACTCTCAAGGGGCTCATGTGGAAACTGTTCACCCTCCGCGGGAACTACAAGTGGGTGGATCTGGTGCCCGAACTGCTGGAGGAATACAACAACTGAATTCACAGGACGATCGGGATGAAACCCCTGGAAGTGTCCAAGGGAAACGAAAGGTGTCTCTCCGAAGTGTACTGCAAACGAAACAGTGGCGAAAAAATCAAGAAACCAAAGTATAAAATAGGAGACAAGGTGAGAGTGAGCAAGTTCAAGCGCCCCTGAGTGTTTGACAAAGGTTTCACTCGAAACTGGTCTACAGAAATTTTCACCGTGACCGATGTTCTCCTGCCTTCATCACCTCCCTACATCCCCACCTACAAGCTGAAGAGCACCGCGGACGGTGAGGACATCGAGGGTCGATTCTACGAGCAGGAACTGTCCGCCACTAGGTTCCCGGACGCTTACCTTGTGGAGAAAGTGTACCGACGCAGCAAGGGCAAACTTTACGTCAAGTGGCTCGTTTTTCCCTCTTCGCAGAATTCTTGGGTTGATGCTGTCGATATCGTATGAGCTGGGAGGTGAGCAAGGGGCTCCCGGACGTTGGCGAAGGTAAAGGAAGAAAGAAAAATGGCGAATTGCTCCCCGAAAGTATCAGATGCCTCATCGTGAGGCCCTCGGGTTGTGGCAAAACAACATTGATGGTAGACAATTTCATCCTGGCTCCCCACTGGCTCGATTGGGAGAGCAGACACCTGTACGTCTTTTCCAAGAGCCTCGAGCAATCGAAATACCCGCAAGATGATTGCAATTTACGACGATCTGGAAATAGCCACCTTTGCCTTGCAGATGGTACCTTTTGACGAGAGTCGTGAGAATTCGGTGGTTGTCTTCGACGACGTCATCCTCGAGAATCAGGAAGAGGTTCGCAACTACTTCACTCGGGGTCGCCACAAGGGCATGGGCTGCTTTTACTTGGGTCAGACCTTCTCGAAGATCCCCAAGCAGCTGATCAGGGACAACGCCAACTTCATTTGCTTGTTTCGGCAGGATGCCACCAACCTCAAGCACGTGTACGACGAGTTCGTCGGAGGGGATATGACGTACGAGTCGTTTCGCAACCTCTGCGCGCATTGCTGTAATGCTGACGACTACGGCTTCGCCACGATAGACATGACTCGCAAACCGAACCAGGGGAAGTATCGTAACAAGATCAACGAGTTTATCGTGGCAGAAAATGTAATATAATAGTACGAGGCGAACAAAAAGAAAAAATGAATACATCACGATCTGCTAATGTAAATAACCTTCCTGTGGAGCTGCTCTATCAGATCTTCAAGATTGTGTCGGGTAGAGAAGAAGATAACATCCACAGAATAATTGATATCGCCGATAGTTGGCCAGCGTTCGCCGTGCCGTGCCAGATGATCATGAAGGACCACATATTTAAAATCACGGGGAGAAAGATCGTGAATACCGAAGATCTACATTCAATAACAGACGAAATGTAAGACATGCTTGATGGATATCATAAGCAAAGTGTTAGAAAATTTTCAGATGCATGGTACGAGATGAACAACGAAAAAGATAAGATTATCAACAATATCATTTCATTGACAGCTCTGTCTTGTTTCTTCCGTCGAAATAAAATAACAAAATTGTAAGAAAACAGATAGGCCCAAAACTTCATTTTGCAATGTCCAAAAGGCAGGCCGAAGAAAGCATCAAGTTGACCGAGTACCTTGCTAAACGATTCAAAGGGTGCAAGGAAGAGAATCGTGGATATTATGAGCAGAAGAAGCGACAGGAGCAACCGCTCATCGATGCGATCGGTGACCTGGGCAAAGAAATCAAAGATGTAGCCGAACATAACAAGGACTTGATCACAGAGTTGGTGCCGGTGGCAGTTCGCAACATTACGGACTATCCTCCCACTCCTTCTTCACCCGCCACAACTCTCCAACACTTCCAACTGCCGTCGTTTCCCACTAGGTTTCCGTCGCCCAGCAGCAGCAGCAGTTCGTCTTCCGTCGAGGGAATACGATTAGGACCGACCGCAGCCAAATATCTGAGCACCAAAGGCGATGACAGAGACGAAGTTTTCGGTTTGTATCCATCACCCGACCCTTCCGGGAGCGTTGTGTGGAAGATAGGCAGTTGGCACGTCACGTTCGACAAGGACGATACCATCATCTACAACGAGAGCCGAGCGGGACGCAGAGGTTTCTTCAAGAAGTACGCAGGCACGCCGGGACTATGGGAACTGATCACTTGAAAACGCCCCGACGCCAACGTGTATTCCGAAGAGGATTACGACAATTACAAGGAAATTCTCTAGATGACCGATGCTTTGTATCAGAACAACGACCCATGTCAGAACAGGGTCAAGTCGAGTAACAGCGAGAAGTACAGGAACATCATCAAACCGTTTTGGAACGAAATCAAGCAGCAACCTGGCGCCACTCGCCTGCCTACCGGCAGCGGTGTCAAGCGCTACTCCAATTTGCCCGTGGAATTCGTGTGGCTGGACGACGTTCGTAAACTCGTGGACCGGCTGCTGGTCATCGCCGGAGAAGAAAGGGCCGGAAACCGAAACTTTCACAACGAAAAGGTTGGCATCGTGGACATGATCGTTCCCAAACTAAGCCGCTTCATCGTCAACGAACCGAAAGGTATCGGGTATCTGATCAACATCATCAACATCTTGCCCCCGCGATTCTGGAAGCTGGCGGAAGGGAAGGTCGTGATGTCAGCGACATCATCAACAAATTGCCTTTCGAGATGCATATTCCGGGCTATCAATACTGTGGTCCCGGCACCAAATTGGACGCGCGACTGGATCGCGGTGATCCGGGGGTTAATCCCTTGGACGCTGCCTGCAAAGACCATGATATTGTAACGAGTACACTCACGGTCCCCGAAATGACGTGTCAATCATACCCCGGCACGGGGCCAAACGTCGTTATGTGTACGGGAAACCGGTCGTGACTCTCACGGTCCAGGTTTTCGTGTTCGGTACTGAGACGGTCGTTTATTGTCATACTATTGCGAGGCGGGGATAAATACCTTGAAATATTGTACTGTTTTGTTTACCTTGGATATGTAGATTCGAACAATCATAACACACTAATAGCATAATATCCGGTACCTGAAAAACGTCAAATAACAACGCTGACGAACGGTAAAAAGTGAATATATATTGTAACAACAAAAAAATATTGCAATCTACAACTGTTTAAAAAGCCTCCTCAAACGCTCACTCATTCACTCTTTCTCTCTTTCACACCTCTGAGGTATTTTTACATGTGAAGTATAGATACAAATCATGGATCTCATTAACATATCATTCCGTTTAATTTTTAAACCTTTATGTGAATTTAGGGCATTTGTCTGCCAGCTCCTGTGCTCCTTTAAATTAACTTAAGTGCCAGCCCTCGGAAAGCGGTTAACTAAGACAATTGGGTCGGCGTGGTTAAATCTTTCGTTCGAATGAACGTATGCATCCAGTCGTAAGCACCACATTATACAAGTTTCTCGGACGGGGGTATTACACACAAGCCTCTCTCGTCCAATAAGAACAACTACACAATTACATAGTGATGCAAAAACTTCATCGGCTCCAGCTGCCGGAATACACAAATCAATCGTCGGCGCGAGCAAAATTTACGTTAAAAACCACTATGCAACAAATAATACTACTTCATGCGCACGACCTTGCAATATAAAATTACGCTTTCCACAATTAAAAAGGACTCATCAGTCAACTATTGACAAATTAAATGGCGCGACGGGGCGGTCGGTTACACAAGAAATGGAGCACACTTTGACAATGTACACTAAATATTAAAGTAATGAAATGGAGCTTCTGACCCTGAATGCAGACAATTAAATTAGAACATCTGAACATGAAATAACCCTTTTTACAACAATACCAAAAAATTATCAGACACGGAAGTTAGGTTCGGGGTTTCCTGAGTCACTTTGCAAATAAGTGAGACTTCGGCGTTAGCAGTACGGTGTCGATACTAACGATGCACGTTTACATGGACATAGACCCTCTGAAGAATACTGTACCGGACTCTGCTACATTGCGTGGTCATTCATCTCTCCTGGACGCGGGACTTGCACACGGTTCCTTTGCGGCGAAATTGTTCTCCGAGGTCGGTCGCGACGAAGAATAATTGCGACGATATGGTGTACCTGCACCTCCTCAGTACTTCGGGCGTTCCTCTTGTCACTACCGTCGGGTGTACGTGGTCACGCGCCGATCCGGAATCTCTAGCGTCGGGCATCAATTGGACGTCGATCTGCAATCATCTCTCTCTGGTAACGGGCTTCGATCGGAACGTCGATCTGGAAACGTCCTTCGGGCTTTAAGCAATGGTTGGTTTTGGCGTCGTCTGGCTGGCTTCTGCGTCGTTGCAGGCGTCAGGGGAGTCGACGGACTCCCTTCTCTATCTCCTTTAGCCGCCCATAATTATGTAGTCCACGCTTGGCAAAAACAGATCACCGCGTAATCTTCACCAAAATAAGGCGCACGCTGGTGACTCTCTATCTGCAATTCGCTCACGGTACGTAAGGAAACGAAGTCCACGGACACAAAACAATAACCACGCGAGAGTGTAGCGCGGAGATGCTCTCTCTATGAAATCCGGGTCAAAAACTGTGTCTGGAATCCTAGTACGCTTGTTCTTATAAGAGATTCAAATTCGTCCGTTGAAAAGCACGCTCAAGGTGGCTTGGCTTCGCTTTCTTAGGGGGTGGAAATTACCTTTCTCCATTGTCTTGAAACGCTGTCGCCCGCGCGTCCTCAATCCTTGCAGGCTTGGGCTCCAGCTGATTTTCCTGGTCATCCGTGAAAATGGGTTCGCCCACCTGCTGCGATTTGAAGCCCGGTCTCGACTAAAATAATCTTTCCTTTTCTCCGTGTTGGTGCAAATATGTCATCTTCAAAGCAATGACAGCTCGGCTGTCACTCAGGAAAAACCCGTCTCCCAACTCCAGACGTCTGGCTCGGATACAAATTTATCCACAAAATAAAGAACCTCACACTTTTATATTTGAACATAAAATGAATCAATAAACAAAAATAATTTATATCGAACTGCGTTTCACATGTCACTAGATACCGTGACAATATTGTGTACCGGGACAACAGGGATCTCGCAGCAAGGCACGATGCCGACATGCAGTTGGAACACCGGGCTTTCCGGAGGGTGGTCAGCAGAGACGCCGGCATGGGTGAAAGACTGGCCGCTCTGGGAACGACAATGGCAATGCACACGAAAAGAAAACTCGGTTGGGGTTTGTAACAAATTTGTATTTATTTTATTTCAAAAAAAGATATCAAAACTGTTCAATGATCCTCTCGTTCTTTACATCGTAAACAAACTTTTTCCCTGCAATCAGGACCACGCTGCATACTGTATTGTCTGGGATCGCCTCTTGGAAATCCACGACAACCTTGATGCTCGTGCGGTCGCTGATCACCACCTGCTTGCGTTTCGATGTGTTGATCACGTACATCGGACGTTTCTGGATAAACTCCGCTGGCGTGTAGTACATGTCGGTAGATCCTTCCATGGTGACCCTCTTGAACGCTGTGTAAGCTTCGTACAGCTTCAGGTAATCATCTTCCGCGAGGTTGTAGTTCTCTCTGGGGAAAATCTCGTTACGCCCGTTCTTAAGGAAAATGTTCCTAACTTTGCAGTAGTCGAACACACTCGAATCCGCATTCTGACTGCCGTCGCGACCGGTTTGAAACACGACCACCACGAAGTCGGGCATGTCGTACTGGATGCTGTTGAACTGTGTCCTCACGTCGAACTCGAAGTATCGCTCGGACACCGTCCTCTGCAAGAATTGGTACATCTGAAACTCGAGCGGGATGTTCGGGTTCTTCAGGATTTCTGCTTTGATCTTCGTGGCGTGGTTAGCTTCGTATTCGATGATCGGCATGCGAATTTCCATGGATTTTATCACGCACTTACCCTCGGACGGGAGGCTCGCATCGTCCACGGCGCCCCCAGCCGTCGCGGATCTCCATCGCAGAAACAAGTTGTTGTCGTTGGACGCTCTCTTGAAATTGATCCTCAGACCGCCCTTCCACATGATTTCCTTGTAGTCGGAGAAGAATCCATAGAGGAGTCGCAGAGGTAATAGCACGGTGCTGAGTTTCCCGGGTAATTTGTAGTCGGTTTCGAAACCCGCCGCTTTGTAGTACGAACTCTCTGGCTTGGAGAGCGTCATGGTCGCCACGATGGTCGAAGTTAGTCCGGGGTTATCCATCCTGTCGATGACTGTGCCATGCTTTCTCACTTCCACCTGGGAGAAGAGGTGAGGGACGAAATTGTCTATCAGCCTGATGTTGGCTCCTACGGGGTAAGCTGCATTTTCGTCCCTGGTGACAATTTCGAATCTGATGTAGAGGTCAGCGCGATGAGGATGCACAAACCCGTCACCAACGTCCACATCAAATTCGATGTCCTTGTTCGGTTCGTTGAGGTTGCCAAACGTCCTTCTGTTGGGAGGGAAGGACTGCAGTTCGTAACTTTCTACGTGATCTATCGTGCGCTTTCGATTAACCGTCTATTTTATTACAAGATAGCCAGTACGGCCGTGCTCGTGGCTCCGGCGAAATCCACCAATTCGCCTTTCTCGTTCGTTATAGTTAGTTCTACTTCACTGAACTTGTCGTGCTGGATGGGAAAAAAGATCGGTTTGGCTGGTTCGTAATGAATCGGCTCCAGGAATTCCGAATTGGGCTTGAACGTCGCAATTATACCGGTTTCCTTGTGTGTTTGGTCCCGATTTGCGTCCGTCGATACAACCATGCCCTGAGCCAGGTTGCAATGTACGTTCAAAGTTTCTATGGACAGGAATTTGGGAATAGAGGACCCGACGTGCTTGATTCCCGGCGCCAACCTGCTGTCGTTAGGGAAACCCAAGAGCTCCCCGATGGATCCGAGGTTTATTTCTTCTGTGGCGGACGTGATCTCCACGCGATGAGTGACCGAACTCTCGGACAGGATGACGTTCGAAGGCAATTGGGCTTGCAGCGTAGTCAGGTTATATTGTCCAGGCAAAACGGTGATCTTCTTGCTTCCCACGTGGAGGGTGTTGTTGTATTCGGTGACGTTGCGAATCAAGTACATGCTGTAGAAAGCCACGAGCCCCAACGACTCTTGTTGCAGAGTGCTCCTGATTACATCGTAATGCAGTTTCAGTTTGAGGATTGAAGTCTCGCTGGACAAATGCAGGACTAGCATTTTTCTTTTATCGCTATTGTTTTATCAAATCCGTTGCTCTCTGAAACATTTCCAACGACGTCGAGTCGCCGCTGCCGGTTAGTTGCGAAAGAATGACCAGCATTACGACGCAGAGATGACCGCAGACCACTTCGTCGAAGCCCTGCATCCTTTCGTCGTTGTTAAATATTTCGGACGTCGATTTCAGGTAGTTCGCAAGCGCGAGAAGCGGAACGCCACCGAAAGAATAAAAAAACGAAAGCGCTTCCGTCCTCGGCAATTCAATAACATACCCAATGGGTTCCCGGGTTGAGAGAATTATCCAAGTTGACCACTCCGCTTTCGCCGCCACTTCGGGGTCCGTTAGCAGGCAATGTATCGGACATGAACACACCTCTGAAGTTTATAACGTTGAACAATTCGGCTAGAGACTCAATATCTTCGTTTGAAAGGGGCACTTTTTTTAAGGTTGAATTTCTTCAACGCTGCTGCGGTGGTTTGATTCTTTGTTCTTCTTCTCTTTAATCCGGAACCAGTAGCGTTCATCTTGCTTTCCACGGCGAGGTTGTGTCTTTTTTGCTCTTCGAGCTCTTTTGTGTTCTTCTTGGCATCGATCGCGGTTATCGCGATCGCGGCACTACCACCTGCGAGACTTCCCACGGCTCCGAGAGCAGCGAGGATCGCGGGAATGCTGAAAATGAAACCTCCCTGCTTTCTTGACCTAGACTTTTGCAACTTGCTTAGCAGTGGCCTGCTGAGAAGGAGCTTCATCCCGTGCCCCTTCTTTAAACATTTGTTTTTCTTCTCGCGTTGCTTCTTCGTGAGTATAGAATCGATGCCCGAAACCTTTTTGAGTTCCGAGTAAGGGATTTGATAAGCCACTCCTTTCGGACGCATTGCGAAGAACTCCTATTTTATTATGTCTGTTTATTTACTTACTGCTATCCGTGAACTGCATTCTTCTTCAGCTGCTGCCTTCTTTTCTCTCTGTGCCACCCCAAGACCAACATTGGGATAGTGTAGGAAAGAACAATAAATGGAGAGAAAAGGTTTTGGTGATACGATAGGGAAGAGACTGCCGTTTATTTCAGAAAAAAATAGATGTATGCCGGAAATGAAGTGAATGAAAAAGTATTTTGTGTGTGTGCGTGCGAAGTGGATTCGTTATATACAGGATTAGAATTAGCCTAATTACAGATATTGCATGATTTGGACTTCTCTCCGATTGGTGAATAGCCCCATGGAACGGTGTGAATACCACAGTTCAAAACTTTTCTCTTGTCGTCCTCTGCATCCAACGCCACTTTGTTCAGTTTCACGGTCTTCACATCATGGTCTATGCTCTGGAACCTCCTGTCTTCCCGCAGAATGGGGAGTTTCTTCTTCAGGCATTGGATGTAATCCTCGACGTTTAACTTCCCCTGAACAGTGCTTTTCCCAACCCCCTTGGACTTCTTGATGGTGCGACGGTCGTTCTGATACAATACGATTTAGCCCTGAGTCCCTCGAACTCTCTGATGATCTCACCGTTCATTTCGTCCTTCATCAATCCGGGAACTTGGCAAAATGTTGTAGGGGTTCGGCTGTGGATAGCCCGAAGTGTCGAAATGTTCCTTCAATTCGGTTGTCATGCCCCTGTACGGATCTTCCTTCATCACATAAACGAAACTGTCCGTATCCATGTAAGCGATCTGGATTTGATTTTTGTATCGTGGCTTCATGATGCTGTAGTGGAACTCGTACATTTGCAGTTTCGACAGTTCGAGAATTGAAGCCCCCACGTACGTCGGTTTTTTGAACGTAATGCAGGATTTGTCAAGATGAAGCAACGTCAGGTTCTCGGTGAAAATTTTCCTGCTCTTGAAGCGTGGGTTGGCAACCCACTTCCTGCATTTTTTTTCGTCCGAAACTATCTTGACGTCCTTGTATTTCCTTACATTCTCCATTGTTTTTCCGTAGGTGGCGTTGTTCATCAGTTTATACATATCCTTATCCAGGTCAGATGTCGCCACCTGCCGCTTCTGGGTGTTCATGTTGATGTAGGGTTCCAGCCATTTGCCCTGCGTGAATTTCAAAACTCTGTGCACTTTAGTTAAAACAAGGCCCTGCTGGAGATAGAATTTCAGCAGTTTGCAGTGCACTACGTAATGATCCTTCCTCTCCAACGTCAGAAGCAGTTTTGGTTGATTGGAGCGAGGAGGACATTTTAGCTCAGTCTCCAGAGGAAAATCCGAATGGAGCTGGTGCAATTCTGAAGGATACTCCAAGTCTACCTCCGCGAAGTATCCTGTCGATCCTTCAAAATTATCCTCTTGAAGCAGATGTTTCAGTTCTTCTTCGGTGATGTCCGACCACTCGAAATTAGACTGTGGCAGCTTCTGCGTCATCACATAACCATACAGGTTGTTGGCGTCCAAGTATATTATGTAGCTGGACTCCTGATTGGGATCGTACTCGTTTCCCATGTACTCGTTGTTTGCTTTCGCATGTCTTAAACAACATTGCACGATGCCGCCCCTGATACATTTCTCGATGAAAAGCTGCATGTCGCATTGATCTTCCGCGAAAAGTTGCAATCGGATGCTACTGTAATACAACATGGCATTCCAGGTGAATCCCGACAGACTCACGAAGTGCGCAGGGTCGACTTTGTAATCACGAATAGCGGTTTGACGAAACGCTTGGAGCACGTCGAATAGGAGAAGCACGTCAAGCTTCAAGTATCCATCGTGGAAATCACCCAGCGAGCAGCATCGAAACTCGTTCCACATACGTTTGGCGTGCGCGTAGTCTTCGTCGGAACACACGGAGTCCTTCAAGGTTGAATTGAAAGCGTCTTTTGACAGAAGATCCGTCTCGTCGAACTTTTCGGGCCCGTCGACGTACTCATATGGGTACACTCCTTTCCTTCGAATAGCGTCCAAGGACACATCTGGGAAATGATCTCTGGTAACTTCCGGCACGTCCAACATGGCGACGCATTTTTCGGGGCTAGCCTGGAGAAAGCGGTAAGAATCGATGAATGTAAGTTCAATTCTTCTGTATTTTGGCTTCTTGCCAGCAGCGCACAACGTGCACTCATCGTCGCAGGGGATCATTTTGCTCATCTTACCATGATAGCCCGGTGGAATATTCACCCACTTGCTGATAGTAATGTATTTCTCGTCGGTCTCGTCAATCACACGGATGGATTTTTTGTCATAGCCCACCTCTTTGACGAAATGGTGAAGATCATAATTGCTGAGCCCGTGGAAAAATACCGGCACAAACTTGGCAGTTTGAAGCTTCAAATTGCATCTATTGCATAACGGACGGATGTACTGGCCCGTTACTTGATTGTGGTGTGCCACTTTTATCACACAATCATCAAATTTGGACCCGCAATTTGGACAATGTGTTGCACAAACAAACCTCAATTCTTCGTCTTCGGTAAGACCATTCATGGGTTTAGTCCTGAACAAAACATCACTCCATTCCTCCACTTCCTTGACAAGGAATTCCAGGAAGCGTTTTCCAGCCTCGGGTCCTCGGTAAAGAATTGGTTCATTGCTATCTTCGTCCGCTCCTGCCATCCAGTGCACGTAGTATGCGAAACTGCAAGGTATGTGCTCGTGGTAGGCAGTAGTTGATGATTTCGCCGGATCGGGGTCGCAGATCGCCATGGGCTTCAAGAATGCCTCGAAGTCCGCAACGATGACAACGGGGACCTCCAGCTGGAACTTTTACTTTCTGAAGAAATGGGAACCACCAGAGAACACGCACCTGGATGGTTGATGCTGCAGGCATTCTCTGAGGTGCTCCTGCAGCCTCTCCTTGGCGGTTCTTGAACCTAGGTTGCTGAAAAATGACATACATCGATAACATATTTCGATTGGATGTTCATGTTTCGTTATCTCGCTTCTGACCAGCTTCGAAAGATCACGGATGAGGCAATAATGGTGCTGTTTCATATTTTTTATCAACAGCATGTGCACTACATTCACCTCATCACCTACAATTTTGCTGATCCGAAGCGGAAAAATAGCTACTTTTTTGTTGCTGATTGTATATCCGTACACATTTACACCGATTGGAATCTCATTCTTTTGTTGATAGGCTTTTTCGAATTTTTCGATTTTTGTCAGCTGCACAGGAAATGGAACGTCTTCGAAATATTCATCCAATTCATTCTCGCACTGGCTGTAACTTCCAACGCGTGCAGAGTTTTTTGTTTTATGATGTAAATGGGCCAGGAGGCACCATTTGAAACACTGGTTGTCGTTGTTTTCAATGTTAAGAACGGCTTTCTTGTTTTCGATCACCTGCGGGAGCTTCACGTAAGTCGATCCCGAAAGAGGCTTGTATTTGCTTATGTTGATGTTGATTATGTGTGTAGTGTTGCAAACACTCCAACCCGATCCTTTGCCTTGAAACTCTTCCTGCTTCCGGACGATCTCATTCACTAGCTTGTCGTAAAGTTCGCTTATCACCTCCCTCTCACTTTCCAGCAGAAGTTGTTGCTTTGTTCTACTGGAGAACACGTGAGTTTGTTCCGACGAATGCTTCTGGAACAACGAATCCAAAACCATGTCGAATTTGAAGGGGCCCTTGTCGAGAGTGGAAACCAAAATCTTAACCACTTCTGCTTTCTTCTCCTCCAGGAAAATTTCGGCACTGCAGGGCAAACCCATATTCTCGCTGCTGAGGCTGTAATTTGCCAACATATTCCTGAAGGCCGTTCTCTTCGGCTTAATGCATTCTGGGTCGCGTGCTTCAGCCGATTCTGTGATCTTCGTTCTCTTTCCATGGCTCAACTGGTCATCGTTTGAAGACTGCTTTCGTTTTACCCTACTCTTCTGATTGACGGTCAAATTTTCTGTTGTTATCACTTTCCTGGATGTTGGGGAAGGTTTGGTGATGCTGGCGGGTTCTTTCGACGAACCAGGCCGTTGAATACATCTTTGTTTATGCCGACTTAGGTGGGACTTGGTTTACGGGATATTACAGAAGGGGCAGGGAACTTGGGGTTGTTTCGTCTTCGGAACTGACGACGCAGTGGATGTGTCTTGTGGCTGCGACATTTTTCTGCAACAGAGAAAACCAACTTTTCAGGGATATGCAATAAGCTATTATATACACATTGGGGCCATTGGTTTGATTCGAATCTGTAAGTAAACAGTAAGACGCCTCAAGATGCCGAACAATATCTTCGGCCACTCCATAGGCGGCACGGATACCGAGCTACCCGACAACACTGAAATTTTGAAACTCGACCAACGAGTGAAGAAACTTCGCAGCGACCTGCTGACTCTCCAGAACACTCTGTCCTCGAGCCTACAAGATGAGATCGCAAGTCTGCAGAAAACATTAGTGGATCCGATCCTGAAGATCGAAGCGGAATTCAAATCCCTGTTCGCCAAGTATGCTGATTTAGCATCCTTGGAAAGTTTGAGCGGCATTCAGGAAACAGTTAACAACCTGCGAGAGGAATTATCTAACCTACAAAAATCCAGAGACATTATTCAACTGAAAACTAAGTTTGAGGAACAGGAAACAAACATCCAAGCTAGCTTGAGCGAACTTCAAAATGTTATTTCTAACATTAAGATCCAACTTGAAACCAACCCGGCACTCGAAGACATACTTCTGATCAATCGAGCAGTGGCCGATCTACGAAACGAACTCGCTAGTTTTCGGGATGAGATCCCGTGTCTGATATCCTTCGCAGAACTTGAAAACTCGGTGAAAAACATCAGGGAGAAACTTCAAACCGTCGAAGAAGCCATTGCCAACTTTCCTTCGTCCGAGGAACTGAAAATTATAGGAAAGTCTGTGGCCAACCTCAAACTGCAACTCGAGACGTACGAGGATTTCGGTAAAATCCAAGGCACCGTAAGCCACATCGAGGACACTTTGTTGACCATGAGAACTGATCTATCGACCGTGCAGGAAGCTTTGGAATCGAAATTGCCAGGCATAACGGAAACCCTGACCACCGTTCAACAGCAAATTGCCAAGCTGGAAAGCCTTAACACCGAAACCGAACTTTCACACTTCCATCACCTGATCGACGACATACAGAGCAAGTTGGAAACACTGCAGCAATCAACCCCTACACAGGACGACATGACGCGACTCCGGGATGCGCTGGGTACGGTAGCCGACGCCAGTGAGCTGGACGCCGTGAGAAAAGCTTTGACAGCGCTACAGAATACAGTCGCCAACTTACCAACATCGCAGGAACTGAAAGCCGTGAAGAGGACAGTGAATCGTTTGCTCAAATCCGAGGACGTGAAAAACATTCAGATTAAAATAGTGCAAATTCGAGACACCATCGCCACGATGCCCACCAACCAGAACGTCAACGAGCTGCACACTCTGTTCGCAGAAATCAGAAATCAGGTTCACGACCTCGCGACACAAAACTCCAAACTGAGGCTCGTCGAAAGCTTGCAGCAGATCATCGCAAACGTGAAACTTCGAATCAACGACGTGGAGACCGGTCAAGAGTCTGCTATGGCTGATTTTGCCGACAAGCTTCGCGAACTGAACGAACACTTCAAGCAACTTCGCGTGGAAATCAAGATCAAACCTTCTTACGACAGCATCGTCAACCTCTTCAGCGAACACCTGGAGCCCGTACAGAACAAACTGGACGACGTGCAGGAGGAACTGCGAACCAACGTCGGCAGCCTGAACGTTAGCCTCGACAACTTAAAATCGACAGTCGTCCTAGAGATATTCAGCATCCCAAATCGAGAATTTCCGTCCCCTTTCAATCCACGAAGCAAACTCTACATGCTCACTCCTGTCAAAGCATACCATCAATTTTACCTCAGGGGAAAACTTCAGTTTGTCAAGGTAACTTACTGGTCGCTACTGCGAGCCCTTCACTATCCGACTATGACTGTGACGAATATAGGGGACGAACCTAAAGTCCGCAATGTAGAGCTGGTTGATTTCACACATCCCGAAAGTGGAGAGACTACATATGCCGAGGATGCTTCGCAAATCATAGACATTCAAGTCGGTGATAAACTGTATGTAGAGAACCCCACGCTCTCTCCAGCACAAAATCCCATCGTCATCGTGTTCCTTTTCTCACACGACGTCCAGTAGAAACAAGTAAAATTTTGTTATGTAAACTTATTAAAACTCAAACGAGACTTTCCTGATTAGTGCAAAAATACACTGCTATTGTGCGATCACGAGATAGTTCGAGTTAATAATATGCAATGTAAAAGTAAATTCCAAGTTAACTCGGGTTAATAAAGCAAGTAAAAACATAATTGATGTACTTACCTCTGTTGAAGTAAAACTGTTCTTTCTCCTTCTTGCAAAAGTTTTCATGCAATTGAACACAGCGTGCACCACAAGCTCATATAGATCTCAGACACTAGAGTTAATACAGCAAAAATGTCACTAACAATTCACGGCAGGAATGCTGTTAATATATTCACTCCGGTCACCTTCTCGCTAAGCACTGCTAAAAGGCGAGGCGATCGTGGTAGGAAACGATATCGATCCGTCTAGGAGTTGACCTACATACATCGTTCCGTCTTGCTCACGCAATTAGAGGGAAATAATCGCGTAAATAGCATTAGCGACGACTCCTATACAGATATTTTTACTGGTAAAGATTTTCTTTCGAAGCCAACGCCCTTTTTTCCCTTGCATAATTAACCAGAACAGAGCCGCCCGAACGGCGAAAAGAGGCTCATCGGTAGAGGAAATGCTGGAATTTGTATTGTTTCTCGCGTTTCTTTGTTTTCGAAAGCATACTTCCTCCCCTGAAGAGCGCTCGTTTTGATTTGTTAGCTAAATTTAGCTTGCGGCCAAAAGTACCACTTATCATCGCTAGAAACAATATTGAAATTTTATTTAGTTAGGTAGTTCGTGCATTATAGAATAAATGTTGACAACTCACTAGGTTAGTTAACTCGTAAAATATTGTGGTGAAATGTTGATGGCAGAGTTGGCAACGCTGACAGTGAGGTTAACGTACACCGTGAACTCTTGTAATATACAGCGTAAACGGCTACGCAGAGTTGGCAACGCTGAGAGTTACCTGCGTTAGGTTTGGAAAAACCGTGAAAGGGGGTTGTTATTTTGGGCTGTGCATGATAGAATAAATGTTGCGAACTCACTAGGTTAGTTTAACTCGTAAAATATTGTGGTGAAATGTTGATGGCAGAGTTGGTAACGCTGCAGGTGAGGTTAACGTACACCGTGAACTCTTGTAATATACAGCGTAAACGGCTACGCAGAGTTGGCAACGCTGGCAGTGAGGTTAACATACACCGTGAACTCTTGTAATATACAGCGTAAACGGCTACGCAGAGTTGGCAACGCTGAGAGTTACCTGCGTTAGGTTTGGAAAAACCGTAAAAGGGGGTTGTTATTTTGGGCTGTGCATGATAGAATAAATTTTGTGAACTCACTAGGTTAGTTTAACTCGTAAAATATTGTGGTGAAATGTTGATGGCAGAGTTGGCAACGCTGCAGGTGAGGTTAACGTACACCGTGAACTCTTGTAATATACAGCGTAAACGGCTACGCAGAGTTGGCAACGCTGCAGGTGAGGTTAACATACACCGTGAACAACCTTAAAATATACAGCGTAAACGACATGTTGCCAACTCACTAGGTTAGTTTAACTCGTAAAATATTGTGGTGAAATGTTGATGGCAGAGTTGGCAACGCTGGCAGTGAGGTTAACGTACACCGTGAACTCTTGTAATATACAGCGTAAACGGCTACGCAGAGTTGGCAACGCTGAGAGTTACCTGCGTTAGGTTTTGGAAAAACCGTGAAAGGGGGTTATTTTGGGCTGTTTGCGTTTGAAAAAAATTCAGCGTTTTTGGCTTTTGGGCTGTTTGCGTTTGAAAAAATTCAGCGTTTTTGGCTCTTTTTTTTTTTTTTTTTTAGAAAAACAAATTCAGCGTTTTTGGCTTTTGGGTACCTTTTAGGCTGTTTGCGTTTGAAAAAAATTCAGCGTTTTTGGCTTTTGGGTACCTTTTGGGCTGTTTGCGTTTGAAAAAAATTCAGCGTTTTTGGCTTTTGGGTACCTTTTGGGCTGTTTGCGTTTGAAAAAAATTCAGCGTTTTTGGCTTTTGGGTACCTTTTGGGCTGTTTGCGTTTGAAAAACATTCAGCGTTTTTGGCTTTTGGGTACCTTTTGGGCTGTTTGCGTTTGAAAAAAATTCAGCGTTTTTGGCTTTTGGGTACCTTTTGGGCTGTTTGCGTTTGAAAAAAAATCAGCGTTTTTCGCCCGGGTGAGTCAGCTCCGCCATTTTCCTACTACTCTCATAATCAGATAGATCATATTCTCATTGTTAAGAGAAGGCATACTAGTAAAATTGACGTTCGTACACATAGAGGTGCTGACTGTGCCAGTGACCATTATTTAGTAATTTCTAAATTAAGAGAAAGGTTCTCAGTGATAAATCATAAGCAACAAAATCGAAAAGTTATAAAATTTAATACAGGAAAATTTGCTGATGAAAGAATTAAGAAAGATTACCAAATTAAACTGTCAAATAGATTTGATGATTTGCAGGATTTAAATGATGATGAAAATATAAATGAAACAGACGTAAATAAGAATTGGGAGCACATACGTAACGCAATAGAATCAGCAGCTGAAGAAAGTATAGGATACCATAACCCAAGAAAAAGTAAGCCATGGTGTGATAATGAATGTCATAATCTAATAGAAATAAGAAATCAGGCTAGACTTAGGTGGTTAAATATCTCTGATGATACAAATCTAAGCAATTATAATAGAATAAAGCGAGAAGTTAACCGCACGTTTAGAAGTAAAAAAAGAGATTACTTGAAAAGCAAAATTAACAAAATTGAAACAAACAGCAAAAACAAAAATATCAGAGATTTATATAAAGGTGTAAATGAATTTAGAAATGGGTGGCAACTTAAAGTAAACTTGATAAAAGATATAGGCGGTTATTTTCTAGCTGACCCAGGCGATATTCTAAATAGATGGAAGAACTACTTTAATGACCTTTTAAATGTTCATGTAGGAGATAAATCAGAAGTAAATGAAGTGCACACAGCAGAACCTTTAGTTCCAGAACCTAACTTGACTGAAGTTATAGATGCTATTAAAAGGCTAAAGAATAACAAAGCACCTGGCATTGATTTAATACCAGCTGAGTTAATTAAATATGGTGGAAATTCGTTAATATGTCAAATTCATAAATTAATTTGTTTAATATGGAATAAAGAAGAAATGCCTCAACAGTGGAAAGAATCCATAATTGTTCCTGTGTTTAAAAAAGGTGATAAAATGAACTGCAATAATTACCGTGGAATTTCTCTACTTTCAACAACATATAACATATTATCTAATATTCTTTTAACAAGACTAACCCCATATGCTAATGAAATTATAGGTGATTATCAATGTGGATTTAAACGTAACAGATCAACTACAGATCAAATTCGTGTGGGTAAAAATGTGTCTGACAAATTTACAATTCATGATGGGTTAAAACAAGGAGATGCATTATCTCCATTGCTCTTTAATTTTGCCTTAGAATACGCTGTCAGGAAGGTAAAAGAAACTAAAGAAGGACTAAAATTAAATGGTGTGACTCAGTTGTTAGCATATGCAGATGATGTAGACTTATCTGGGGATGATATAAATACAATTAAGCAAAACGCTAAGATATTTTTCAAAACTGCTAACGAGTTTACAAAGAGAAAACTAAATCTATGCTTACAGGCCAAAACCAAGTGTTAGGTAATAATCAAAATCTAATTATTGATAACAACTCGTTTGAACCAGTTTCCAAATTCAAATACTTAGGAGTAATATTAACAAATGAAAATTATATTAAAGAGGAAATAAAAAGTAGGCTTAATTCAGGAAATGCATGTTACTTCTCTCTTCATAAACTTTTGTCTTCTCGTTTAATATCTAAGAAACTAAAAGTTAAAATATACAAAACAGTAATTTTGCCTGTAGTATTATATGGGTGTGAAACTTGGTTCCTTGCATTGAAAGAGGAACATAAATTGAGAGTATTTGAAAATAAGATCCTTAGGAAAATCTTTGGACCTAAAAGGGATAAGGAGACAGGTGAGTGGAGAAGGTTACATAATTTAGAACTACATAATTTGTATTCATGTCCAGATATTATTAGAATAATTAAATCAAGAAGACTAGGTGGGCAGGCCATGTGGCACGAATGGGAGAGGAGAGAGCAGTTTACAGGATTCTTGTTGGGAAACCTGATGGTAAGAGACCTGTAGGAAGGCCAAGACGAAGATGGAGGGACAACGTTGAGATGGACCTAAGGGAAATCGGTAGGGATGGAAAAGAGTATATAGATCTTGCTCAAGATAGGGACAGATGGAAGGCCTGTGTTGCTGCAGCCATGAACCATCGGGTTTAAGAAGGCTATAGAGTTAGTTAGTAACAACGTCCTCATACTCGGCGGCAATTTTAGTTATCAACTCAGTGAATAATATCTTGGTAGAAACGGTGAGCTTTTCTCTTGCTACACCAGCTTGCAGTTCATTTATTAGAAATCTAAATTAATATAGTCGAATTTTCTCTATTTGCATTGCAATTTCCTCATCAGCTACAACTTCACCCTGGTTTTCCCTCTCAGGTCAACAGAGGATCAAATTTCTGCTGCGTCAGTGATCCCTGCTCTCAACCACGGCCACATGATGTAATATGACACCGGATGTAGTGATACAAAGCGCCAGGACTACTACTTACAATTGTAGCCATTAAAATTATTTGTATGCTGTAATTATTGCATTCAGTATACCGACGGTAACTCAAGAACGGCTGAAATTGCGAGCAAACCAAACAAGATTTTTTTAAAAAAATTTAATTCTTTGAAAACTGATAAAAAGTTTAATACTTTCACAGTTTTCAGCCCAGTAGCTAGATATTTTGGCGATCTTAGCAGGATTTTGGTTTACCCCCGCCCCCTCCCTCCTCGCAATACCAAGCATTGACATTTTATGAGCTTCCTTTGATATGTTCTTCTTATGCCATGGTTTGTGATATTTACATTCTAAAAATTTTGTAATGAAAAAGCAAAGAAAAACTCATTAAAAATAATACAGGTTATATTTAAGGATTCACAGTTCGCATTTCTGATTTTAAAAAATATTAGCATATTTAAGAATATTCAGATAATCCTTAGTGTCTGAGGAACATCATTAAAAATGTACTATTAGTACTACTTTGGGAAACAGAAAATTCTGAGTGTAAATTTTTCCGTTTGAATGGCGCCCTGTGTGCATGGCGCCTAGGCTTCAGCCCCTTAGCCTACCATAATTTGATTGTACTTTCCAATAAAATCGTACAAAATTACTCTCAAAGATAAACAATCTTCACAATGGACAACAGAATGTAGCTATAATAAAGTTATGTGAGACTAAGATCATGTTATACAAGGAAATCAACCAACAAATGATCCTAAGCAAAAAGATCACTACAAAAAGGATACAAAAACATTAAGGAAAGTAATCAATAATGCTAAAAGAAGCTCTCAAATGCTCAAAAAATACAGAACGCTGACAACAAAAGTAAGAAACTATGGGATATAGTTAATAAAGAAATAGGCAAGGTAAAAAAAATTTGAAGACAAAATTGAATTAGAGGCAGAGCAGAATATGCTAAGATGAGTAATCCCTTTGAAGTTGCACTTGTATTAAATAATTATTTTATAAATATCTCTAATACCCTAAATAAAGGTACAACTAATGTAACAACAAAAACATATGATAATACTCCCAGAAATAGTAATACAATGTTTCTCTCATCTGTTAGCGAAGAACTTCAAAACATAATAAGAACTTTAAAAAATATTTGGTCGTCAGGATCAGATGAAATTCTAAGTGTTGTAAATTCTAAACATTATATCCGAGTATTTTAAAACCTCTTGTCGATATCTGCAATACATTCTTGTTATCAGGTATATTTCCTAACAAATATAAACTTATATGGGTCAAGCCATTTATTAAGAAAGGGAAAAGATCAAGTAACCAAATATATACCAATTTCTCTTTTATATGTTCTTTAAAAAAATAATAGAGAAAGTTGTTCTAAATAGACTAATACGTTTCTTAAACAAACATAACATTATTTCAAAACACCAGTTTGGATATCAAAATAAAAAGTCAATTTCTGACGCAATATTCACATTTACAAACAATATATTACGGAAAAATGTTTGTATATGGACTCTTCTTAGATTTTACAAAAGCTTTTGACTTAGTGGAACATATACCCTTTTGTTAGAAAAATGGATTATTATGGTATCAGGGGTTAGCAAAGAAATGGTTTTCATCATATCTTGAAAATAGGTGTCAATATGTTGAAGTAAATAAAACATATTCAAATATATCTATGCTAAACAAGGGGGTACCTCAGGGATCCATATTAGGACTAGTGTTGCCCACGAGACGAGACTTTGGCCTGTCTCGTCTCGTGGAAATGCTGTGAAATGATGTCTCGTCTCGAAAATATTCGTTTGTCTCGGGACACATGATCAATCTCGCCTCGTCTCGAATTTTTAAAAGCCTGTCCCGTCTCGTCCCGTGGGCAACACTAAAAACGATCTCCCCCACTCTAGATATTAACTGCTGAAAATACTGTACTTTCTGCAGATGACACAAATATTATAAAACATTCTGACCATTCGGGCTTAATGTTTAACTTTGATATAACAAACAAAGAATTAACTATATTAGGCTAAACAGTAACAAACTGTTTCTAAATGTAAGTAAGACAAATTTACATGAATTTTACACCCAACACGAAAACTCAAAATCTAATAGTAACCCTCAATAGTGAAGCTGTGAAAGAGTGTAACAATACTAAATTTTTGGGTGTGTGTGGATTGATCAAAACCTGTCATGGAATGTACTTATTGATAACCTGACAAAAAATTAAGCAAATTATGTGTTATGATGAGGGTCTTAAATAACGTGTTATTTCTAAATGACTTATGAATGGTTTAGTTTGGCCAAATACATCCAGTGCTGACATATGGTCTCTGTTTTTGGGGAACTTCATCTAAATTGCAAAATGTATTTATTTGGCAAAAAAGAATTTTAAAAATCTTGAGAAATGTTTCACTCTATGCCAAAACAAAATACATTTTTAAAGAATTCCCATTTTAAATGTTACCATTGCCTTCCATGTATAAACTGGCAACCAGGGCCGGATTAAGACGAAATTGGGCCTGATGCTTGACATCTTCGGTGAACAATAAACACAACGACGTTATAGTTACGTGACAGCGCAAAGAATAATAGTAACTGTATAATAAGTAACTGTATCTAGGCGTCCGAAATTGGGGCTCCAAATTTCATTCTAAGATTTATTTTCAGGTTAATATAGCAAAAGAAAACTGTTAGGCTTTTGGAATATTCTCGTCTGTTTTTATCTGGGCCTATTTTAGCAATGGGCCTAATGCTGCAGCATTAATAGCACCCACCTTAATCTGGCCCTGCTGGCAACCTTGTGTTTCATTCATAGAAACTTCAACATTTTTTCACAAAATCAAGATATACACGACCATAACCATAGAGGTCAAAATAAAATACATTTAAATTCAGTTCACACAACAAAAACAAAGTTCCCTAGGATACCAAGTTTTAAAGATGTGTAACAAAGTACCACAACAAATAAGAAGCTATAATATGAAGAAATTTTAAAAATCAATAAGAAAAATATTCATATAAAACCTATTTTATGATGTAAGGGAGTTCCTAATGTTTAATGTTTGATGGAAATTTGAATCATGGATTTTAATATGTAAAGAAAGGATATATTTTATTACTATTATGAAAGTCTTTTAACATGTATTAGTTTGAAATTTAATCCGGTTTTACATCATGTACCAACTGTAATTGTTCTTTTATAACTACACTCTGTTACTGTTTTCATTATTAGCAATGTTTGCTGAAGCAGTGTAACACTTTTTTTTAATGTGAATTGTATTAGTATTGTTTTAATATTTATATGTAGCATAACCTTATAATTTAGATACTTATTTATAAGAATGACCTGTCCAATATCATTGTACATTTTGTACCATAGATGATCAAACGAACGGAATAAATCAAATCAAATCGAATACCCTTCCCTACAGACCTGCCATTTTTCTTTCCCCTTTAGATCGTCCAACATCCCCTTTGTCTCAGCACCCGGTGTGATCTTCCCCTTCGCTCCTCCCTCCCTTAGCTGGTAAGTAGGAATTACAGAGACGAGCATCAAATAAAATCAGTGGCATTTGTAATTATTCGGAAAGTCGAATTTCTGATCAGCAAATTTTATCTAAGAGTCCCCACACCGCCAACCCGCAACGTAAAGCTCTTTCACAATCCCAGTACCAGGCTCTCCCTTCTACAGCAGTCTCTTTTCTACAGGCTTCCTCACTCATATAGTAACTTGCCTTCTAATGTTGACATTTTTACCAGAGCACAATTTCAGAAAAATGTTAACAATGAATGTGTAATCTTATTTTTTTTCCTGTGCAATCTTGTACTCTATTGTTTTATTGTTATTATTGTTGTTTTTCTGCTGTTACTGTTTCAGTATAAAACAGTCATTCTGTACTGTATCTGAAACTTTTGATACATAAATAAATAAAGTCGAACATGAACGCGGCTGAAGTTGCATGGTTCCTGCCATCTATTGGTAGCCAGGAAAAGTTTCTTCGCGTTGTTTCCTTTTCCGCTCCATAGGTGGCAGGGTGATGTTTTCGCAACCCTGACAAACGTTTGGTTTTGCTACTCGGCGGTCAACGCAACCCTGTCTTATGAACCGTATGTAATCTCTTCTCACTGGAGAAGTGGCATTTTTTCCACCAGAGAATGATGGGGAATAAATTGTTTTCTTAATATTATTTTAAAATATTTTACCGGTATAATAAATTATGTTGTACCACCTAGTGTTTATGTGTTGCAGACAACTCCGTGAGGCCAAGGGCCTGCCAAGGCGGCTTTTCATTGGGTAACTCGTTATCAGATCATCAGATCCCATCGCCGCTGTTTTCTGGCTTTCGTGGCCGAAGCCCGCTACTTCTTGAAGTAGCTTTTACAATTTCGCACCAAAGGCAAGAGCGCTAACCACTTGGCTACGCGGGAGCCCCAATAACTAATATAAACTAATAAAAATTAACCAATTTTATTCCAAATGATGTCTTGTTGTTGTTGTTTTTGTTTTTGTTATTATTATTATTATTATTATTATTGGTCATCGCCTTGTAAAAAAGGGGTCCCGGGTTCGATACCTAGTGGAGGCACATAGTGGTTCGGAGCCCACTTTAAACTGTAGGTCCAGTACCGATTAGCCTTTCTGTGCATAAAGTGGACTTAAAACAAATCAAACAATTATAATAATAATAATTATTATTATTATTATATACTTAAAGCGGAGACTTTACTACTCAATCCACCAGATTAGTGAATATCCAGCAAAATTGTTTCCATTATTGTTTATTTTCCATATGGTTCGTGTACCAAAATTCATAGTTATTGCATTAACTTTTACAAACCTCGGTTAAGAAAAGCTTTAAAAGTTAAGAAGAAATTTTACTCATAAAATGTTGTGTGTCATCTCACATGTAACTCAAACTTTTGGAATTCTGGAAACGGTGGAACCATTAATTCTTAGCAAGTTCTGATCTGAATCCTGCATTTTACACTAATTGTTTGATCTACGTAGATAGTTTAGTTTCTACTTTAGTTATTCTATTTGTATACTAACTAAATGAAATTTATTTCAGTTATTAATAATAAAAATAACACCAGCATTTTTGTAACTTGAAATGAACGATACCAATTTCCAGGGGGGGGGGTCGACGGACCCGTACGACCACCCTCCCGACGCCCATGACCATAAGTGTTTGTGATTGATATTTCAGCTGGAGCTGGTGCTGATCACATCATCTCCAAACTGGCCGAGATCGAGAATGTGTGGGCCACTATCACTTTATGGCAAGGTGCTATATGCACGGGGAACTTTACCCTTCATCATTTCATGTTATCCCCATTCATCTTCATTGCCACGATTAGCCAAAAATGGCAGAAAAGCGAAGTAAACTAACCAAACCAGTCAGTCAAAACTTGAAACATTCATGCACAAAATTCAGTTGTTACTATTTGTAACAATGAAAAGTACTAGTACCAGTATAAGGATAGTTTCGGAGCGAGACTCGTTTAGAAATCAATGCGAGAACGAAATCAGACCCTTCGTGACTTGAAGAGAGTCTCGTCTCGTTTGAGGAAACTAGAATGAGATTCATATGAAAGAAAATTGCTATGTCACGGAACTTGTTCAGAAACACCAAAATGCTGTCCGATTGCATGTTTAGTTGTAATTGGTCATGCAAGAACTCACAATTTTTCGAGACTTTAACCAGAGACCACAAACAATCAATTTATTTGTAATTTAAGACGATACCAGAAACGAGACAGGTTCTCTCATTCACGAGTCGAAACGATACTGTGCCATTCTCCTCTCGTCACCAAAAAACTGTAAACTTAACGTATGTGTGAAAAATTTATAAGAGTTGGTATTTTTTAGAAAGAAAAGTATATCAATAAATTTATATATTAAAATTATTAGGGCAAAAGAATTGAACAATTTAATCGTCAGTTCATAGGCGGTGAAGTGACTGCTATCAGGTAGTCAAAACCGCCGCAACCGAATTGCGCACACATCTCACTGACCTGTTTTGCGCACAGATTTTGATCTAACGTTTCCACTTTGATAGCTTTAAAGTCTGTGCGTAAAACTGTTTTTTTCTTTAGACAAGAGAGAGAGAAATTAGAAATAGAATAGTAAATCTCTTAAAGATTAAATAAAAAATATTATTTGACCACTAAATGTAGCAAGTCAAGATACAATTTTCATACCAATTTACTCAAACTCAAAAGTTAGGTTAGGTTAGGGTAATGACTGCACAACGAACACTTCTGTCAATCGAAGCTCGTGTCCTTCGGTATAAATACGGAGATACACCGACCATTACATTCTAGTCCACCAATCAGGTTCATCCTCTATGCCTATCTAATGCTACCCTTTCCAGCGAAAACACGTGTAAGTCCACACACACACACAAACAAACACAACAGAAGTGAGAACGGCTTGAGAACATTTAACATCTGACAACATCGCCTCTTTTTTTTTGTGCGCAATCCTGTACATTGTGACAGCTTGCTGATAAAACCGGAAAAATGTGCGCAATCCGGTTGTAGCCAGTAAAACCCCTCCACCGATTTCTGGAAATGTACAAAATTAAGCAGAAATATAGCGTAGACAAGAAATGTATTTAATTTTTTTCTGTGTTTAACAATTGACCCTCATCACCTACTACAGTCGCTTCGAATTTGGAAACTCATTTGTAAAATATGGAGATATTTAGGGTAAAAAAAGTCAAGGTACCCCTGTTCATATGCACACATGCCATGAAGGCATATGGGGTGATGTGGAGGTAGAGCTCCACATATTATTGATCTCGGCCATAGTTGGGATGATGGGATCAGCATCACGCCCAGCCGTCTTTATCGCCCAGGGTTACCCCGAGGTACCCATTGATACGAAGCTGGATGGGCTTGAAAACCGTGCAGAAACAGGGAAATGACTTGAAGATTTCCTGGTCCATATCACCTGTCCCGGTGTAACGGGGAATTTGGACTCCGTAGAAAAGTGACTGTACAGTCAATTTTCTACGCAGTCCAAATTCCCCGTTTTCGTGACGGGGAATCTGGACTCCGTAGAAAAATGACTGTACAGTCAATTTTCTACAGAGAAAAATGACTGCCCTTTTCAGTTCCCGTCAATTAAGCAGGGGGTAAAATATCCCCGGAGAAAAATGACTGCCCGTCAATTCCCACTTAAAAGAGGGGGTACAAATTCCCCGTAGAAAAGTGACTGCCCAATTAAATCCTGCTTATATTAGGAGGGGGTACAATTTCCACGTAGAAAAGTGACTGCCCCATTAAATCCTGCTTATATTAGGAGGGGGTACAATTTCCCCGTAGAAAAGTGACTGCCCCCTTATATCCTGCTTATATTAGGAGGGGGTATAATTTCCCCGTAGAAAAGTGACTGCCCCTTTAAATCCTGCTTATATTAGGAGGGGGTATAATTTCCTCGTAGAAAAGTGACTGCCCTATTAAATTCTGCTAATATGAGAAGGGGGTACAATTTCCCCGTAGAAAAGTGACTGCCCTATTAAATCCTGCTAATATGAAAAGGGGGTAGAATTTCCCCGTAGAAAAGTGACTGCCCCCTTAAATCCTGCTTATATTAGGAGGGGGTATAATTTCCCCGTAGAAAAGTGACTGCCCGTTAAAATCCTGCTTATATTAGGAGGGGGTATAATTTCCCCGTAGAAAAGTGACTGCCCTATTAAATCCTGCTAATATGAGAAGGGGGTACAATTTCCCCGTAGAAAAGTGACTGCCCCCTTATATCCAGCTTATATTAGAAGGGGGTACAGATTCCCCGTAGAAAAGTGACTGCCCCTTAAATCCTGCTTATATTAGGAGGGGGTAAAATTTCCCCGTAGAAAAGTGACTGCCCCCTTAAATCCTGCTTACATTAGGAGGGGGTATAATTTCCCCGTAGAGAAGTGACTGCCCTATTAAATCCTGCTAATATTAGAAGGGGGTACAATTTCCCCGTAGAAAAGTGACTGCCCCCTTATATCCTGCTTATATTAGGAGGGGGTACAATTTCCCCGTAGAAAAGTGACTGCCCCCTTATATCCTGCTTATATTAGGAGGGGGTATAATTTCCCCGTAGAAAAGTGACTGCCCCTTTAAATCCTGCTTATATTAGGAGGGGGTATAATTTCCCCGTAGAAAAGTGACTGCCCTATTAAATCCTGCTAATATGAGAAGGGGGTACAATTTCCCCGTAGAAAAGTGACTGCCCCCTTATATCCTCCTTATATTAGGAGGGGGTACAAATTCCCCGTAGAAAAGTGACTGCCCCCTTAAATCCTGCTTATATTAGGAGGGGGTATAATTTCCCCGTATAAAAGTAACTGCCCCTTTAAATCCTGCTTATATTAGGAGGGGGTATAATTTCCCCGTAGAAAAGTGACTGCCCTATTAAATCCTGCTAATATGAGAAGGGGGTACAATTTCCCCGTAGAAAAGTGACTGCCCTATTAAATCCTGATAATATGAGAAGGGGGTACAATTTCCCCGTAGAAAAGTGACTGCCCCCTTATATCCTGCTTATATTAGGAGGGGGTACAAATTCCCCGTAGAAAAGTGACTGCCACCTTAAATCCTGCTTATATTAGGAAGGGTATAATTTCCCCGTAGAAAAGTGACTGCCCCTTTAAATCCTGCTTATATTAGGAGGGGGTATAATTTCCCTGTAGAAAAGTGACTGCCCCTTTAAATCCTGCTTATATAAGGGGGGGTATAATTTCCCCGTAGAAAAGTGACTGCCCTATTAAATCCTGCTAATTTGAGAAGGGGGTACAATTTCCCCGTAGAAAGTGACTGCCCCCTTATATCCTGCTTATATTAGGAGGGGGTACAATTTCCCCGTAGAAAAGTGACTGCCCCTTAAATCCTGCTTATATTAGGAGGGGGTATAATTTCCCCGTATAAAAGTAACTGCCCCTTTAAATCCTGCTTATATTAGGAGGGGGTATAATTTCCCCGTAGAAAAGTGACTGCCCCTTTAAATCCTGCTTATATTAGGAGGGGGTACAAATTCCCCGTAGAAAAGTGACTGCCCTATTAAATCCTGATAATATGAGAAGGGGGTACAATTTCCCCGTAGAAAAGTGACTGCCCCCTTATATCCTGCTTATATTAGGAGGGGGTACAAATTCCCCGTAGAAAAATGACTGCCACCTTAAATCCTGCTTATATTAGGAAGGGTATAATTTCCCCGTAGGAAAGTGACTGCCCCTTTAAATCCTGCTTATATTAGGAGGGGGTATAATTTCCCCGTAGAAAAGTGACTGCCCCTTTAAATCCTTCTTATTTTAGGAGGGGATACAATTTCCCCGTAGAAAAGTGACTGCCCCCTTAAATCCTGCAAATATTAGGGGGGGGTACAATTTCCCCGTATAAAAGTGACTGCCCCTTAAATCCTGCTAATATTAGGAGGGGGTACAAATTCCCCGTAGAAAAGTGACTGCCCTCTTAAATCCTGCTTATATTAGGAGGGGGTATAATTTCCCCGTTTAAAAGTGACTGCCCCTTTAAATCCTGCTTATATTAGGAGGGGGTATAATTTCCCCGTAGAAAAGTGACTGCCCCCTTAAATCCTGCTAATATGAGAAGGGGGTATAATTTCCCCGTAGAAAAGTGACTGCCCCCATAAATCCTGCTTATATTAGGAGGGGGTATAATTTCCCCGTAGAAAAGTGACTGCCCCCTTAAATCCTGCTTATATTAGGAGGGGGTATAATTTCCCCGTTGAAAAGTGACTGCCCCTTTAAATCCTGCTTATATTAGGAGGGGGTATAATTTCCCCGTAGAAAAGTGACTGCCCCCTTAAATCCTGCTTATATTAGGAGGGGGTATAATTTCCCCGTAGAAAAGTGACTGCCCCCTTAAATCCTGCTTATATTAGGAGGGGGGTATTTCCCCGTAGAACAGTGACTGCCCCTTTAAATCCTTCTTATTTTAGGAGGGGGTACTATTTCCCGTAGAAAAGTGACTGCCCCCTTAAATCCTGCAAATATTAGGGGGGGTACAATTTCCCCGTATAAAAGTGACTGCCCCTTAAATCCTGCTAATATTAGGAGGGGGTACAAATTCCCCGTAGAAAAGTAACTGCCTCCTTAAATTCTGCTTATATTAGGAGGGGGTATAATTTCCCCGTAGAAAAGTGACTGCCTCCTTAAATCCTGCTTATATTATCAGGGGGTACAATTTCCCCGTAGAAAAGTGACTGCCCCCTTAAATCCTGCTTATATTAGGAGGGGGTATAATTTCCCCGTAGAAAAGTGTCTGCCCCCTTATATCCTGCTTATATTATAAGGGGGTACAAATTCCCCGTAGAAAAGTGACTGCCCCCTTAAATCCTGCTTATATTAGGAGGGGGTACAAATTTCCCCCTAGAAAAGTTACTGTTCTAATAATTAGTTCTTACATGAGAAATTGCATACAAAATGCTACGGAGAAAAGTGAGGATACTCTCTCAGCATTTTGTCGTACATTTCTTGGAACAAGCGAAGGAATGTCTTATACTAACAGCATGTCCCGTACTCTTTGTTTTATCGGGTACTTATTGGCATCCGCTATTACGTCTCCATTTTGTTTTCTCTCTGTTCTATCGTGGGCGATTCAGCTGCCTTTTCCTTGAAAGTGTGGATTTTTGTGGCAATGCTTCAGCTGGTCGGCTCAAGTTAATGGGACGTCTGCCTTAATTAATCACGTTTGACATAGATATTTACTAGCTTGAAAGAAAATATACTTTATATTTAGTTAATGTGATCAGAGGATTGTAGTAATCAATGTTTTATGCAGCATATAAACTTTCAACGGATAGTCACAAGCCACAGCGAACATAACCACAACTCTATTTCATAATTACACGTACAGAAGGATGAGTTCCACACTGAACTGCTAGCTGACGGGTGCCAGAAATTTCCACTATTACTATCAAAAAGATGTGACTCGTCACTTCCTTCATTATTGTCTCCAAAATCCATGTTTTCTAACGGTGCATGTACAGCCTACGTAGCGGGAAAGTGTGGCTTATGACTATATCACTACACAGATGACCACCTGGTTGGAGAGCCAAAAACTTCAGTGATGTACATATTATACTGCCATTCGAAAAGAAAAATGACAATGTCTCGCACTTTTTGGGTATGTTCAACAACAACAACATAAAAATCAAACATGTGGCTTATGAATATCATCCACTGACTCCTTCATGTGTTCAACATGGTGAATAATATGTAATAGGTTAGTTGCAAACCACAACGAAATTATAAATGTCTGTATTTGATAAAGTTTTTGTATAAATTGAAATACATCACATATTATATTAAAATGCACTACAGCATTATTGAAATACATATTTAGTGAAAAGTGATAAATCATAATTCTCATGCTATATGCATTGTATATTATTTTTTTGTTCAATTTTTTTGAAGTTAAAACAATTGTTTTATTTGACTTGTGTACTCCTGGTGTTTCTGAATCGTATTGATTCTGATCAAAATGTTGCAATTAAAACTATAGTCTGTGTGTAGATGTATCTTGTTATTTGTTCCTATGAAAATATGATTAGTGTGTACATAAATATGTTGGTGTGTGTAAGTATGTTTATATGTAATATATGTTTCTGCGTAACAAAATTATGATTTATCAACCTCATAACACGAATAACGTGTGTATTCGATTATTTTAAAAATTGATCAAAGGTTCTATCATAAAATGCATCAATGTAATTTTTAAATTCGAGAGTTACTACGGATATGTGGAAGCAACCACTTTCAATTATATTTTACAAGTTATAAAATATTTCCATGTTAAAATATCGCTTCTACGGGCTCTCGTCGTGCTTTTCAAATAAATATAATTACCACAAGGGACAAAGTGTTTTACTTTTTGTTAGTTATGCATAGATTATATAAGAAGTATTTTTATGATGAGAAACCTATTTATTTGTGACAGTACACACACACATTGTGTACAAATTTAGTTGTCCAAAATGTTTCAAGAAAATGCAATTCATATGTCTTGATTGATGGATTGATTGAGTTAGCGTTTTAATTTATGCACACTAAGTCTAATCAAGAATGGACCCACAGTTTAAAGTTGGATCCGAATTACTATGTGCCTCCACCGGGTATTGAACCCAGGACACCTTTATCACCCTACTCAAATGGTAGACTCATTCAAATGTTTTGATGAACATTCAAATGAGAAAGTTGTACGTAATAATTAAGTCAATTATGAGCCAGATACCAGAGTTATAAAGGCTTTATACGACAATATAGTACATCTAATTTCCCTACTGTTTTGTGAAGTAAATTAAGTAAGCAGCAACTTTTCTCCGTAGCATTTTGTATGCAATTTCTCATGTAAGAACTAATTATTAGAGCAGTAACTTTTCTAGGGGGAAATTTGTACCCCCTCCATATATATTAAAGATAAAAGGGGCAGTCACTTTTCTACGGGGAAATTGTACCCCCTCCTAATATAAGCAGGATATAAGGGGGCAGTCACTTTTCTACGGGGAAATTGTACCCCCTTCTAATATAAGCAGGATTTAAGGGGGCAGTCACTTTTCTACGGGGAACTTATACCCCCTCCTAATATAAGCAGGATTTAATAGGGCAGTCACTTTTCAACGGGGAAATTATACACCCTCCTAATATAAGCAGGATTTAAGGGGGCAGTCACTTTTCTACGGGGAAACTATACCCCCTACTAATATAAGCAGAATTTAAGGGGGCAGTCACTTTTCTACGGGGAAATTATACCCCCTCCTAATATAAGCAGGATTTAAGGGGGCAGTCACTTTTCTACGGGGAATTTGTACCCCCTCCTAATATAAGCAGGATATAAGGGGGCAGTCACTTTTCTACGGGGAAATTGTACCCCCTTCTCATATTAGCAGGATTTAATAGGGCAGTCACTTTTCAACGGGGAAATTATACCCCCTCCTAATATAAGCAGGATTTAAAGGGGCAGTCACTTTTCTACGGGGAAATTATACCCCCTCCTAATATAAGCAGGAATAAAGGGGGCAGTCACTTTTCTACGGGGAATTTGTACCCCCTCCTAATATAAGCAGGATATAAGGGGGCAGTCACTTTTCTACGGGGAATTTGTACCCCCTCCTAATATAAGCAGGATATAAGGGGGCAGTCACTTTTCTACGGGGAAATTGTACCCCCTTCTCATATTAGCAGGATTTAATAGGGCAGTCACTTTTCTACGGGGAATTTGTACCCCCTCCTAATATAAGCAGGATATAAGGGGGCAGTCACTTTTCTACGGGGAAATTGTACCCCCTCCTAATATAAGCAGGATATAAGGGGGCAGTCACTTTTCTACGGGGAAATTGTACCCCCTTCTCATATTAGCAGGATTTAATAGGGCAGTCACTTTTCAACGGGGAAATTATACCCCCTCCTAATATAAGCAGGATTTAAAGGGGCAGTCACTTTTCTACGGGGAAATTATACCCCCTCCTAATATAAGCAGGAGTAAAGGGGGCAGTCACTTTTCTACGGGGAATTTGTACCCCCTCCTAATATAAGCAGGATATAAGGGGGCAGTCACTTTTCTACGGGGAATTTGTACCCCCTCCTAATATAAGCAGGATATAAGGGGGCAGTCACTTTTCTACGGGGAAATTGTACCCCCTTCTCATATTAGCAGGATTTAATAGGGCAGTCACTTTTCTACGGAGAAATTATACCCCCTCCTAATATAAGCAGGAATAAAGGGGGCAGTCACTTTTCTACGGGGAATTTGTACCCCCTCCTAATATAAGCAGGATATAAGGGGGCAGTCACTTTTCTACGGGGAAATTGTACCCCCTCCTAATATAAGCAGGATATAAGGGGGCAGTCAATTTTCTACGGGGAAATTGTACCCCCTCCTAATATAAGCAGGATTTAATAGGGCAGTCACATTTCTACGGGGAAATTGTACCCCCTTCTCATATTAGCAGGATTTAAAAGGGCAGTCACTTTTCTACGGGGAAATTATACACCCTCCTAATATAAGCAGGATTTAAAGGGGCAGTCACTTTTCTACGGGGAATTTGTACCCCCTCCTAATATAAGCAGGATATAAGGGGGCAGTCATTTTTCTACGGGGAATTTGTACCCCCTCCTAATATAAGCAGGATATAAGGGGGCAGTCACTTTTCTACGGGGAATTTGTACCCCCTCCTAATATAAGCAGGATATAAGGGGGCAGTCACTTTTCTACGGGGAATTTGTACCCCCTCCTAATATAAGCAGGATATAAGGGGGCAGTCACTTTTCTACGGGGAAATTGTACCCCCTTCTCATATTAGCAGGATTTAATAGGGCAGTCACTTTTCTACGGGGAATTTGTACCCCCTCCTAATATAAGCAGGATATAAGGGGGCAGTCACTTTTCTACGGGGAAATTGTACCCCCTCCTAATATAAGCAGGATATAAGGGGGCAGTCACTTTTCTACGGGGAAATTGTACCCCCTTCTCATATTAGCAGGATTTAATAGGGCAGTCACTTTTCAACGGGGAAATTATACCCCCTCCTAATATAAGCAGGATTTAAAGGGGCAGTCACTTTTCTACGGGGAAATTATACCCCCTCCTAATATAAGCAGGAATAAAGGGGGCAGTCACTTTTCTACGGGGAATTTGTACCCCCTCCTAATATAAGCAGGATATAAGGGGGCAGTCACTTTTCTACGGGGAATTTGTACCCCCTCCTAATATAAGCAGGATATAAGGGGGCAGTCACTTTTCTACGGGGAAATTGTACCCCCTTCTCATATTAGCAGGATTTAATAGGGCAGTCACTTTTCTACGGAGAAATTATACCCCCTCCTAATATAAGCAGGAATAAAGGGGGCAGTCACTTTTCTACGGGGAATTTGTACCCCCTCCTAATATAAGCAGGATATAAGGGGGCAGTCACTTTTCTACGGGGAAATTGTACCCCCTCCTAATATAAGCAGGATATAAGGGGGCAGTCAATTTTCTACGGGGAAATTGTACCCCCTCCTAATATAAGCAGGATTTAATAGGGCAGTCACATTTCTACGGGGAAATTGTACCCCCTTCTCATATTAGCAGGATTTAAAAGGGCAGTCACTTTTCTACGGGGAAATTATACACCCTCCTAATATAAGCAGGATTTAAAGGGGCAGTCACTTTTCTACGGGGAATTTGTACCCCCTCCTAATATAAGCAGGATATAAGGGGGCAGTCATTTTTCTACGGGGAAATTGTACCCCCTTCTCATATTAGCAGGATTTAATAGGGCAGTCACTTTTCTACGGGGAAATTGTACCCCCTTCTCATATTAGCAGGATATAAAAGGGCAGTCACTTTTCTACGGTGAAATTATACCCCCTCCTAATATAAGCAGGATTTAAAGGGGCAGTCACTTTTCTACGGGGAAATTGTACCCCCTCCAAATATAAGCAGGGTTTAAGGGGGCAGTCACTTTTCTACGGGGAATTTGTACCCCCTCCTAATATAAGCTGGATATAAGGGGGCAGTCACTTTTCTACGGGGAAATTGTACCCCCTTCTCATATTAGCAGGATTTAATAGGGCAGTCACTTTTCTACGGGGAAATTATACCCCCTCCTAATATAAGCAGGATTTAAAGGGGCAGTCACTTTTCTACGGGGAAATTATACCCCCTCCTAATATAAGCAGGATTTAAGGGGGCAGTCACTTTTCTACGGGGAATTTGTACCCCCTCCTAATATAAGCAGGATATAAGGGGACAGTCACTTTTCTACGGGGAAATTGTACCCCCTCCTAATATAAGCAGGATTTAATAGGGCAGTCACTTTTCTACGGGGAAATTGTACCCCCTTCTCATATTAGCAGGATTCAATAGGGCAGTCACTTTTCTACGGGGAAATTATACCCCCTCCTAATATAAGCAGGATTTGAAGGGGCAGTCACTTTTCTACGGGGAAATTGTACCCCCTTCTCATATTAGCAGGATTTAATAGGGCAGTCACTTTTCAACGGGGAAATTATACCCCCTCCTAATATAAGCAGGATTTAAAGGCGCAGTCACTTTTCTACGGGGAAATTATACCCCCTCCTAATATAAGCAGGAATAAAGGGGGCAGTCACTTTTCTACGGGGAAATTATACCCCCTCCGAATGTAAGCAGGATTTAAGGGGGCAGTCACTTTTCTACGGGGAAATTGTACCCCCTCCTAATATAAGCAGTATTTAAGGGTGCAGTCACTTTTCTACGGGGAATTTGTACCCCCTCCTAATATAAGTAGGATATAAGGGGGCAGTCAGTTTTCTACAGGGAAATTGTACCCCCTCCTAATATAAGCAGGATTTAAATGGGCAGTCACTTTTCTACGGGGAAATTGTACCCCCTCCTAATATAAGCAGGATTTAATTGGGCAGTCACTTTTCTACGGGGAATTTGTACCCCCTCTTTTAAGTGGGAATTGACAGGCAGTCACTTTTCTACGGGGATATTTTACCCCCTGCTTAATTGACGGGAACTGAAAAGGGCAGTCATTTTTCTCTGTAGAAAATTGACTGTACAGTCATTTTTCTACGGAGTCCAGATTCCCCGTCACGAAAACGGGGAATTTGGACTGCGTAGAAAATTGACTGTACAGTCACTTTTCTACGGAGTCCAAATTCCCCGTTACACCGGGATTCGAACTCGGGTCTTTCGCGTGGTAGCCAGATGGAGATTTTTATACATTTTATGGTCATAAAGAAGATACGGAAAAGATTCGTGTTTAATTTCCATGTAAAAATGTTAACAAACATTCGTATTTAAAATATTTTTAGCTCAAGTGACTGGCTCGTCAAAGTTAAGGTGATACCAGAGGTCGCAGTTTCGTCAATTTCATCACTTCATCTTCATCGTTACGATTAACCCAAGAGGCAAGGAAGCGACGTAAAATAACAAAAATGGAAGGATTGATGAAATTGATGGACACTTGCAAAGGAACGTCTGAACACGAACACTTCGTTGACCTTATCGAAAGCAGTGTTGCCACAATATGAGAGCACAATTTCCCTTTCCAAGGGGCAAAATTTCCCTTTTTGGACCAATTTTTCCCTTCACCTAAGCAAATTATATAATAATAATTAGTAGTAGCAGCAGCAGCATTATTAGTGGTGGTGGTGGTGGAAGCAGTAGTGGTACGTAGTTAAGTATTCCGTTGAATTCGTTTGAATATTTTTTTTTTTTTTAATTTCAGTTTCATCCTTTCCTGACCGTCCCAGGTTAGAATCCCATTCAGGAATCCATTTAATTGTTAATCCTCATCGTTACAATTTATCCAAAGATGCATATAAGCAACGTACAATAAACTTAAAGGAGCAGAAACAAGTAGGCATAGCAAAATATATAACATAAAAATGTGGCGATGAAAATCGAAATTATCATAAACTGTAATAATGTAGTCAGATGACCTTAAAATTTCCCTGCAATTGTGGTATTATTCATCGAAATTCCCTTTTCCCTTTTGGCTAAAATTTCGGGCTGAATTTCCCTGCAAAAGGGAAATTTCCCTTCGTGTGGCAACACTGATCGAAAGTTCCAAACTTTAAAACGAGAGTTTCTATGAAATCCGTTTCCTATGATAACGTACTTTTGTCGCGACTGTACCTTCGAGTTCTAATGCGCCTAAATCCTTCAGCTGAACAGAGAAACAACACCCTCTTCTGCATATAGTGAGGTCATTCCACCCTGAGTTTCCCATGCTTGGTGGTTGAGATGCAAAGCCATTCATGCCGATGACATTTCGTTGTGTCCTTCCTCGAAGATATTTCAGTAGCAAATCTATCTGGCCATTTCGCCTCCCGTAAACAAAAGCTCAATTTTGCCGCTGTCAGCTCTCGCGGCAAGGGTTGGACGAGGGACCTGCCTGTCAGCAGGAATCCAACGTCGCTTTTCACACGGTCCGCGTGGGAGAGGGGCTGACGTCACTCCCAGCTGCACCTGTTGGCTGTAAAACTACGGCCGATGCCTGCGATAATCGCCGAGGGTGTGTCAAAGCGGCCGCCGCACCTGGTCAGCTAGACTGCTTGGCTGCGGGACCCCGCCGACCCCCCATCAGCGCCACATTCCTTGCGGATTTGTAGGTCAGGGCGGGAGGGTAATCAGGAAGTCAGCTGAACCAGAAAGTTTCCCACGACGCGCAGCCTCCGAGACAGGAAACGAGCGGGTTGAGTTTCCCTGCTTTGTCCCAATCCTAAGGCTTCAGGGAAAGAACGAATAAACCATGCATGCAAGTACCAACCTCACCATCTCGAAGTGTTGGCTTATTTTTATCTTCACCTTGTAACTTTTCCACAACATACTTTTTTCGATATACAGGATGTCTCAAAAGTCACTGCGCATTTTTTAAAAAAATATTGGAATAAAAAAGAAACAGGTTTAAGACAGGAAAGATATATTTATTTCAAAGTATGTGTCGCAAAGAATTAATACTCTACACGGCGACCATTAAGCTTGGCGCCCACTGAGACGCGGGGAAACACGGAAAGATCCAGCAACAGAACTTCTGTTGTCTGCTTCTATTGAAATCAAGTGATGTAACGCCCACTAGAGGGAAATGCGCGGAATCGATGCACGGAATTTCCTCTTAGAAGTCTGTAGGTTATCGCCCACTGAGACGCTGGAAGCGAAACTGTTCCGTTCTGTTGCGGCGTCTCAGTGGGCGTCAAGCTTTTGTGCGTCTACAGAGCCCAAAGTGATAACAAGCCAAACGATCAGTTGCGGTGTGTCTCTAGTTCCCATTTTAAAAAAAAAAGTTTGGTTTTTCGTCTGTCCAAATGCGACAGTTATGTCAATTAAACCTTCACATATGTGCGGAAGGTCGCTTCTGAACAGAACTTGAGAACTTTGCTGATTCAATGTATTTATTTTATTATCTATTGCTTGAATATTAGCTCCATTTCACATTTGAATATCAGAAGTTATAGAATGAATAACATTAGTTAATTGCCTAATAATGACAACCATTCAAAAAATTTCACCCTTCTTCCTCGTTTATCAGTGATAATGGGTCTGAAATGGGAAAATTTAACAATTACACGCAACGACATCCACTTTGATCTGTTACATTTTGAGTTCAGTATGTAGTTCGCTCAGCTACCGACTCGTACGTGAGATAAATACTGAGCTTGGCAGCATGAATTTGTTTTTAATTTTACTTTATGCACAGGGACTGGAGTTACAGTTTAAAGTGAAACCGGGTATCGAACCAAGGACCCCTTGACTACAAGGCGACGATGTTACCACTACACAATCGTGTATACCCAGTAAATAAATAAATACCGTGTTATGATTAATTATTCTGGGCCTCCCCGATGGCGCAATGGTAGCGTCGTCGCCTTGTAATCAAGGCGTCCCGGGTTCGATACCCGGTGGAGGCTCATAGTGGTTCGGATCCCACTTTAAACTATAGGTCCAGTCCCGATTAGCCTTACTGTGCACAAAGTGGACTTAAAACACCAAATCAATCAACCAACCAACCATGACTAATTAATCTGGATTGTAATTTTAAATGCAGCCTGACAAGAAGGTCAGCTGCCGACTTAAAAGTATTGTAACTCGTCATCATCTGAAGGACGGAGAAGTGCTACAAAGATGTCACCACAGCACAGGTTCCTCGACCTTCTTCTAGTATACATTCCCTCGCAGGTTCTATATTATTATGTCTGAAGTTACAGAATTAGTTTATATATCTATTGTTTTTAAATTAAACACGTTAAACATTGCATTATTGAATTACATGACATAAACATACTAGATGAGTGTAATAGAATTTCAAGAAAAGAATGCGTTACACGCGTAATTGCTACTGCTTCAATCTGTACAGACAAAGTGAAAACATGGAATATTTTCCCCAGAAGCAAAGTATAGGAAAACAATCGCAGAATGTGTAGAGTGAGTTATAACTTACAAAGACTGACAAATATGAAAAAGAGCTTCACATAGCATCTCTCGCGGATATAAAAATCACTACAGGGTGATTCAAAATCACCATACATACCATACGCAGTATACAAAGCAGTTTTGTGCTTACACACGTTGTTGTGAATGCACAAGTGAATGCGTTTGACCCACTCAGCTTGCAGTCCGTGCAGTGTCTTCACAGAGATCTTAGAACATGCTTTAAGGCGAAGAGGGACAATTACGCACCAGGCATGCATTTATTCCAATATCGTCGGAATGAGCAATGCTACTAAAAAGATCTTCGGCAGAAATGAAGAGTATGAATTTCTCCCCATGTGGCAAGTGGAAGCGGTTTCCTAACTTGATTGTTAAGCCTTATACGATTTTTGAAAAATATGATGAATTAGTATTTACCGAATCCCATGTATTCCTTATGGGACATCAACTTCAACTTCAAGTTACGGCTCAACAAATGGGAGTTTCGACTTTTCCTACTGCTATGACATAGTTCAACGTGTCCTTTTTCCGTCCATGTACTTTTCTAAGTCATCGGATGTTTGATACTCCCGAGAGAACGAATAAAATAATGGTCCCATAAGCCTAGTGCATTTCTCCTTGCCTCCTACGGCCACCCTGGCAGTGTTGCCAAACCTGATTGTCATAATAGAGCTAAATTTCACCATTCATATAGCTAAAGAGGACTTTCAAGGAGCTAGATTAACGAAGGCTGCATAAAGTGCCTACTAGGGTAATTTTAGTTGTCAGAGGGGTAGGGGTGCTGCTATTACCGTTAGCTTTAAAGTGATGGCAATTTATTCTTTCTTAGTTTTCACCGCCTAGATTTGGCGGCATCACCCATCTCAATAATCCAATGATGTTAATATAAAATCGAAAATAAAGGGTTCCCGGATAACAAAATTGTCATCTTCATCTTAGCCACAGCGCTATATATAAAAATACATGGGGAGGAAAGAAGAGGTGGGTGACGCAGCTTATAGCTATACGAATATCACGTCACGTGCAAAATGTACACTCATGGCAAAAGTTGGTATTTATGGGCCGGAGCCAGTGGTGGCATCATAGTGGGGCAGAGGGCGGGTGCCACAGTTCACAGTCAAACGAGTGCACGAAAGAGCCAGATTTGGCTCCAAAAGAGCGAAGTTGGCAACAGTGATCAGCAGCTGCCCCAGCGAGAAAGACCAAGGGGAAATTGTCCCTCCTCGCCTTAAGAATTCCAGTGTGCTATGTATGGCGACTTTTGAATCACCCTGTACAATACCATTTGAGGGAGAATGTAATAATTAAATGAACGCGCCTTTGACAAAAGTTTTCCACATTTATTAATATTTATTAGTCTGCAATGTAGCTTAGAAATATAAGCAACATATTTGTTACATTTCAAAATTAGTAACAAATACCTTCAAAATATAAACTTCGAATCTATTTCTTTCCTTTAAAAACTAAAGGCAAAACTTGAATATTTGCGTCCTAAATCCTATGACTATTTACTTTTTTGAGGAAGGAGCTTTGGAAAGGGGGACGCATTATACGCACCAGCGAGCGCGTCTCGCTCTTTCTATTCGGGCACCGACGGCTCCTCTTTGTTCTCTGCTCGTCTCCCCCCGTGGAGGAACTGGGTGGCCCACGTGGCCCTGCTCCGTGTTGTTTTAGCGGGTGCAGCAATTATCACTTGCCCCCCATGGCGGCGCGTGCCCCGCTAACAAGCAGCGCAACAATGAGCGAAGGACAGGCAGCATGTGTCGCGCTGCTTAATGAGAACAATGCGAGGGGATTGATTCCAGATTGGCGAGCAATGCACCCACCACTTGTTGCTCGATTCGCAGACGCTAGAGCAAAAAACAACAAACTGCGAGGGAAGAATAAATCCGGTAATGAACAAGTGAATGGAGGAGGCTGGTGCTTCAGAGGATAACCTAATCCGGAGGTGGATTTGGGTATCTGGAACAGTCTTTTCCAAGTACTTGCAGCCCTAGTCGGGTTTGGATAAATCTACACGCATTCTTCTGGCGTTTGCTGTGACCCACTCAGTTATATTTACTTGTAGCACTCCTATCCTTGCACGTAGACCCCCATAGAAAAGTCTGACATTAACAAAGTTAATAGAGGACTTGGTACTTAATAGAAAAATAACATCTTGGGTAGACACCGCCAATAGGGCTGAGTAAAGGATAAAGTTTCAAAAACACAAACATTAATTAACATTTCTACTCAACGTTTCATCTTCAGAACAGTTCTTTCTCATGCTGTAGATCGAACTAAATCTGGCTTATGCCTGCAGCAACACAAGCCTTTCTCCTGGGCAAGATCAATCCAATCCTTCCATCCTTACCGATTTCCTTTAAGTCCATCTCAACATTATCTCTCCATCTTCGTCTAGGCCTTCCTACAGGTCTCTTACCATCAGGTTTCTCATCAAGAATACTGTAAACTCTTCTATCGTCTCCCATTCGTGCCACATGGCCTGCCCATCTTAGGCTTCGTGATTTAATCATTCTAATAATATCTGAACATGAATACAAATTATGTACGTCTAAATTATGTAACCTTCTCCGCTCACCTGTATCCTCGTCCAAATATTTTTCTAAGGATTTTATTTTCAAATACTCTTAATTTATGTTCCTCTTTTAATGTAATGGGCCAAGTTTCACATTCATGTAAACATTACCGTTTTATAGCTATATTTTAGCTTTTAGTTCTTTAGACATTATACAATAAGATAGAAGTTTTGGTAGAGAAAATTAACACGCCTTTCCTGAATTAAGTCTGCTTTTTATTTCTCTTTAATATCATTAAAGATGCTGTAGTTCAGCGGAATAAAAAACAGAGCGCCCAGTCGCCTGAAAATTTTCACCTGGCGCCTGGATTTTCAAATTCAGTGCTAAAGATTGCATATATATTTTAATCATATTGAGACGATAAGAATACAAAGAATTTTATTTCCTAAACAGTATACAAGATATGGTTACATAGAACGAATATTATTTTAAGTATACGGATAAAAGTAGTCCAACTACTTTCGGAGGTATGTGCTTATGCCCTGGTACCTGAAAATTAACCCAGGGCGTCAGTTCCGTGAATTTTTTTACGGATTCCCCCGCTTTTCTTTGATTCATCCTTGATTTCCATTATTTTTTTTTAATTACAATAATTCACTGTGACATTGGCAAGAATGTCCCAGTGTGAAGAACCAAATTTGTTCGGTTTTCCTGAACAAAGTTGGTTTCACATCATTCTACAAGGTAAGAAGATTAAGATAAAGGTTAGAAATAGTAGGAAGTAAATAAGTGTTAGTGTTTAACATTAATATTTTTTATGATCACAGATACGAAATTACATAAGTGTGTAATTGGGTGGGTAATGTTTTCTTAGGATAAGTTTTATTGTGTGTCGTGTGCATTAGTGTTGATGGATGAGATGAGGAATGGACATTAACACGATTCTATGAATGTTAAGCAGGGTCTATGTTCTAGTGTGTTATGTTTGAGATAGTGAGAGTATTATTGGCTTTGAGATGTACGTATTAATAGTAGGAAGAGATATTTCATATATTTTAATATCTCGAGTTCGCTTATGGAAATTTCCATTTCATTACCCATTTTTTAGGGATGTGCCGAAGCCGATTACAGATGTATGAAAATCGGCCGAAATTGACACATCGGCATCGGTATCGGAATCGGCAAAAATCCGATATTTAAACCGGTACAGATTATAATAGAGTTTTTACCTTCTAATAAGTTTCATATTCTAGTTTTGTAAGATTTATTGAAAATTTGGTTACGATTCGTCATTATTGTAGAGTTTTTGTAATAAAATTATTGCAAACTCATTCAGAGGATCAACCTAACTATAAATCGGAAATAAAACAGTACATTGCTGAACCAGGATCTGCTGTTGTATTGGAAATTCAAAAATGAATATTCAAACCTGAAGCAAGTGCTGAGAAAATACTTGGGCATACCTGCCTCATCAGTATTCAGTGATTGAGTGTTCAGTGTTGCTGAACAGATTTGAGATAAGAGAAGAAGTAGGTTACTTCCTGAAGTGCTTCCAAATCTCGTGTTTCTGAAGTTGAATCTTGCAGAACAGGAATTCATTTTGCATTTCAAAGAACTGCTTGTGTACTAATGTTTAATCTCTTGAGAATCCATGTTCTTCTTAAAGGTTCACATAACATTTTGTAGATGCAAATGTACATTCGCATGTCTTGAGAATATATATGTATATACATATGATATGCAATAGAAATGTACATAGAAAATTTATTTTTGTCATGCTGAAAATAACATCCCATTTCTGTTTAATAATCTTATGTATCGGAATCGGTTAAATATCAGCATCGGTATCGGTTCCAAAAATTATCGGTGGATACATCGGCATCGGTACATTTTCAGCTTCGTCACATCCCTACCATTTTTAAAAGAAGGAGTACAGTATGTGTTTTTTAATATTTGTGTGTTTTCTGTGTCACGTGTATAATTAAATCAGAATAATAAACATGCCATTATACATTTTTGCACTGTTGCTAGCCGAAGTTTCAAATCTGCGGCGAAATGGCTGAGTCGGCCATATATTAGAATGTATTGCATAGTTAATCATGCTCATACCAGTTGAGCCTTCTTTGGTACTCACTGTGGTGCAATAATTAATTACTTTAAAAATCCAATCTTGTATTAATGAATAAACATTTTAACACCGTATTTCAAAATTTGTAGCTTTATCTTAGTTGGAATTTTGGCTTTATTTGACCTTATATGCCCCCCCCCCCCTCCCGGCCAAAATGCTAACTCCTGAGAAAAAGGGGCTGGTGCCTGAATTAGCTTTAGTTTTTTTTTCTATCCCTGCTGTAGATAGCGAAGATACTTTATTATGCTTGTGCTCCATTCCTTGGCATGCTGCGACCGTCATGTGTTATTAATAATTATTTATTGCATCGTATTCGCAAATCTCAACCTGCTTTACATAATATATTCCCCTTTTGCCCTCAACCTTTGCGTAGTCCCTGACTGTATTTCCTGTTTCTTTCGTTCCCACAGGACCACTCTCATTGCAGGATCATCCATCCGTTTTCTTCAGTTGGTCTTTTAGATTTGGTTCAGGCGTGGAGCTCCCGTTGTTACTTCTTTTTACAACTGCACATTTCCCGTATGAGCTCACAAATACTTTGCAATTTTATTTCCTGTTCAGGACAATGCATTTTAGAAAAATCCAAGTCGTACTTTCTAACCTTTATGCTGCACTTCATGCATGAACACCATGAAAGTGTTCCAAGTTCGATGTACGGTGGATGATCTGAGTTTGAAAAAAATTGCTTGTCAGCTATTTAAAAATGATTTCGTCACAGTTCAACACGACAATTAGATGCGAGAGAATTTTATCAAATGCATTCCAGTGTTATTAGTGATTTCGGCTAAAACTCTCAGTTCATAAAAGCGAGAACAAAGAACCTTTTCCAATGCATTGCGAAACAATATCTTTTCACAGATATCCCTCCGCGGATGCAATTGGTTAAAGTCGGCAACGTGATCTGGACCAAGCAAAGAGGTGTTTGTCGTTATTTCCTGTTGATTGCAGACGCACGTGCGTGTATGGACTGTGCGTCAAAGTACGTGCCGCTGCATAGAGAACGTGCTCGAAAGCGGAAACACCGCATGAGATCACCGATGAATGAGCAATCCTTGTTTCTGCCTTTTGTTGCATTTTAACTACTGCTTCTGAGCTAAGGATGTCCTTATTTGATACAGATTTTTAGATGAAAGAGAGTGGCCTTTTAAGTGGGGGGTTTCATTTTTGTCACACGGGTTGAGTCCCAGGCTAAATATCTTCCTGCGGGGAGAAAACGGTACGGAATTTAGACAGCCTTAGTTGTGGAGAATATGCTATTTAGAAAGATTGTTCGAAGCTAATTAGAATAACCGAACATATTTTAAGAATGTGGAACTGTTGTGGTAAAATTAAAGATGGAAACGTCCCACAACAACAAAGGGCATATGCAACCCAGAAAGCTACAGACAATTGCTGGAAGCCTACCCGTCAGGAACGCATCAGATTGAAGCAGTCGAGAATTTTCTTGTGTTACGCACAGGCGCTGCAATAGAACTGAAATTAGAATTCGCACAACTGATTTATTGCTTTGGTTTCTGTACAAGTTTCGACTAATCGCGAAGATGAGGTTGGATGATAATATGATGAAATTGATGAAGGGACACTCACAAGTAACACCCATGCTCAGGTCGGGATTCGAATCCGGCTCCACTGGCGTCGTAGCTCGCTGTGCTAACCACTCCGCCACGGAGGCCGACTAGAAAGACCGAAGTGTGCTTGTGCTGTGAATCGAACCCCTGGGCAATTTAATTGCATTGTTATACCTTAACTAATTACAGGAATGTCTTCAAGAGATTGAAAAGTGACACATGTCACACATCTTATTTCATGCTATGGGGAATGTTAGTAGTAGATAGAAAAAGACAGTTCAACGCCCGAAAATGGGGCTCGCCTTAATGGATTTCTCTCGTAAGGCATGAGCCCCATTTTCTGGCAGTGTTGCCAGCTTCTTACTCGAAAAAATCACCAAGGTTTTTTTTTGGGGTTTAACATAGCCTAAAGCAAGGAGCTGGCAATCTTGCTTGAGGCTCGCCTTAATGGATTGCTCTCGTAAGGCACGAGCCTTATTTTCTGGCAGTGTTGCCAATATTTTACTCGAAAAAATCACCAAGGTTGTTTTTGGGGTTTAACCTAGCCTAAAGCAAGGAGCTGGCAACGTTGCTTGAGACTTGCGTTACAGTACATAAAGCAAGGAGCTGGCAACCTTGCTTGAGGCTTGCGTTACAGCGCATAAAGCAAGGTTGCCAACCTACTGGTACTTTTGCCATAGCCTTTTACAAAAAAGAGAGAGAGGAGAGAGAGAGGAGAGAGAGAGAGAGGAGAGAGGAGAGGGAAGAGTTAAACAACCGACAGCTGCCAACACCCACTCTAACCTAACCTAACCTAACCTAACCTAACCAGGTCTAACCTAGTCTAAAGCAAGGAGCTGGCAAGTTTACTTAAGACTTGCCTTAGTGCATAAAGCAAGGTTGCCAACCTACTGGTATTTTTGCCATAGCCTTTTACAAAAAAGAGAGAGAAGAGAGAGGGAAGAGTTAAACAACCGACAGCCCACCTACAGCTTTTTTTGTCTAACCTAGCCTCAAGCAAGGGGCTGGCAATTTGCTTGAGGCTTGCCTTACAGTGCATAAAGCAATTTTTGCCAACCTGCATATACTAAACAAAAAGAGCCGGCACTGCCGTAAAAGAGAGAGAGATGGGTGGATGGCAACGCAGTATGTGTGTGCGTGTGTGTGTCTAATATGTGGCATTATTAACTAGAGTGTGTTGGCAATTTACTTACAACTAAAAAAAATAGAGATGCCAACGTTGGTGTAAGATGAAGAGAGAGAGAGATTTATGGCTGGCAACAGTAACGAGCGAATGCGCCATATCGTAATTTTCCAACTCCGACAATGTTTGTATATCGTGATTTTTGTAAACCTCTCTCGGGGGAACGATGTGTCACACACACACACGCGTGCGCGTGTATTGTGACGCAAGCAAACAGACAAAATAATAATAATTGTTGTTTTTTAGGATTCCTGGCCCCCTGGCGTGGTGCCCAACCAAAAAAAACGTAAAGGTTTTCCCGTACGGCCTTCGAACGTAAAATTGATTGACGTGCGGGCGAATCTCTTCCGGAATGTTTTTCAATTCGTACATCTGACCATACATGCTATTCATCATCAATTTAGCCGTGTTCTGTTTGGCGTCTATTTCGAGCAGTTTGCCCGGCGGTAAAGTCTTATTGTTTTTAAATTTTTTGATTTTTTACGCAAGGCCATGATCTTGCGTATGCACGTGGCGTTTAGCGTGTCTCGTGAAAAATACACGTGAAGATCAGCTTCCGTACAGCCGGCTGGATTTGTAACGCCGCGATAAACATTAACTTCCGTACCGGGCAGAATGCCTGTTCCGGCGGCGTGGAATTCGTGCCACTCCCAAGTTCATGTTGAAAGGGGAGAGGCCAGCTGCTACTTTGGCCATGCACATGCCCCCTTAACTTGCCCCGTAGGACACGTTCTGTTCTCTTACGAGAATTAATATAGTTTGTCATAGAACCCTCCAATTTATGACTTAGCAAAAAATCTGTTTGGTGATTCATCACGTACACCTATACGTGAGTAAAAGTATGAATAGAACCTATGTTCGGAAATCCAAAATGGCGACCGGAAGTGGGGTTATCTTGGAAACGGTAAAACTTAGCAAGAATCTGTTTGCGGATTCGTCATGTACACCTATACGTGAGTAAAAGTATGAATAGAACCTATGTTCGGAAATCCAAAATGGCGACCGGAAGTGGGGTTATCTTGGAAACGGTAAAACTTAGGAAAATTCTGTTTGCGGATTCATCACGTACGCCTATACGTGAGAAAAAGTATGAATAGAACCTATGTTCGGAAATCCAAAATGGCGACCGGAAGTGGCGTTATCTTGGAAACGGCAAGACTTAGGAGAAATCTGTTTGCAGATTCGTCACGTACACCTATACGTGAGTAAAAGTATGAATAGAACCTATGCTCGGAAATCCAAAATGGCGACCGGAAGTGGCGTTATCTTGGAAACGGTAAGACTTAGGAGAAATCTGTTTGCGGATTCATCACGTACGCCTATATGTGAGAAAAAGTATGAATAGAACCTATGCTCGGAAATCCAAAATGGCGACCGGAAGTGGGGTTATCTTGGAAACGGTAAGACTTAAAAAAAATCTGTTTTCGGATTCATCACGTACGCCTATACGTGAGTAAAATATGAATAGAACCTATGCTCGGAAATCGAAAATAGCGACCGGAAATAGGGTTATCTTGGAAACGGCAAGACTTAGAAAAAATATGTTTGCTGATTCATCATGTATGTCTATACATGAGTAAAAATATGAATAGAACCTATGTTCGGAAATTTGAACGAAGCGAACAGAGAGATCGAATACGACGTGGACGTAGGCGACGGGTTTGTTCATCCTCACAGAGCGGACCTCTACCTTGAATTCGACGTGGTGAAGAAAGAAAGCGGAGACGCGTTTCCCGTAGCAGTAAACTTGATACTTATGGACAATTTTGTGCCTCACCTGTTCTCGCAGGTGGAGGTGAGGAAACACAACACCATCATCGACAGAATAGATTATCCAGGCATCGCGTCGACGGCAGTGGGAATTTTGAAATTATCCAAAACGGACGCAGCGTACTACCAGGCCGGGGGATTCGAAGCGGGAACCAAAATATCGACGAGAAGTCACACGGTGCTTTTTCCCATGCGTTTGCTTCCGGGATTCTTCTCGGACTACAAGGAGATTATGTGGAAGGGAGGACTGCGCGTTACGTTTCGAAGAGCTGCCAACAACAACGATGCACTGATGCACTGATGCGACGCAGTTCAACAACATACAGTTCGACATGCCAGATTTCATCGTAGTGCTCTTTCAGACTGGGAGGGGCAAAAATCAGGAAAAAGATTCCAGGAAGTTCGACGACTGCAAGATCAAGAATGTTTATCCGAAGAACAGTAGAAACGAAGTGTTCCCGCACGAGAATTACAACCTCGACGTGACCAAAAACGATTACCTCAAATTTTACGAAGCGTTCTCGGCTTACAAACGCGTGACCGAGGGAAGCGTGGACATGTACTACACGCCCAACGAATTCAAAGCACGGAGACCCATGACCGTCATCAACACATCTAAGAGAAAGAAGGTTGTGGTCAACGATCGAACCAACATCAAGATTGTCTGCGAGTTTCACGATGCCTTGCCCGAGGATATCCTATGTAGTGGAACGTGGAGAGAAACCTTGGTGATTTTTTCGAGTAAGATGTTGGCAACACTGCGAGAAAATAAGGCTTATGCCTTACAAGAGCAAACTATTAAGGCGAGCCTCACCGAGCCTCATTTTCGGTCGCAGAATTCTCCATTTGGGTCTACTAATGTTGCTAACTCACTAGGCCGTATCAATATTGCGCGCTCAAGCATGATTTAATTTTATTATATTTTCAGATTGACCACAAAACAAGGTGTTGACAGGCAGTGTGTATATATATTGTAAGAAGATGTTTTATTATCAACCTCCAGTACATCCTGGACACAGCGTTGCAGGTTAACAAAGGATTTTTGGTCAGTATATATTTTTTTTCTTAAAACTGTTCGGTTACTCGCTCGTTCCTGACATCATACACAAAAGTTTTCTCCGCGATGAGGATGACGCTACACAGAGTGTCGGCAGGCAAGGCATCGTGGAACTCGCACACAATCTTGATGTTGGTGCGATCGTTAACAACCACCTGCTTTCTTTTAGATGTGTTGATGAGGAACATGGGTCTGCGAGCTATGAACTCGTTTGGATTGTAGTACACGTCCACGTTACCGGAAGTCACTCGTTTGTAAGCTGTGTACGCCTCGTACAGTTTCAGGTAGTCCTCTTCTGCGATGTTTAGGTTGTAGTTCTCACGTGGGAAAACTTCGTTCCTTCCATTTTTGAGGTAAATGTTCTTAATCTTGCAGTTGTCGAACTGGCTTGAATTTTTCTCCTGATTGTTACCTCTTCCTGTCTGGAAGAGTACGACTGCAAACTCGGGCATGTCGTACCGAATGTTGTTGAATTGCGTGGTTACGTCAAATTCGAAATGATTGCCGGAAGCAGGTTTTTGCACACACTGGTAGCCATAAAACTGAATGGACACTTGAGGATTCTTCAGGATGTCGGCTTTGTACTTGAGAGCATAGTTTGATTCGTATTCTACCACTGGCACGCGCAGCTCCATGGACCTTACAATACACTTGGCAGCGTCGGGTAGTGTGTTGGGAAGCAAGGTAGTCCCGTCCGGGCCCAAAGTGCCGTATCGCATCAGTGCGTCGTTGTCGTTGGCAGCTCTGCGAAAAGTGACGCGCAAACCACCCTTCCACATGATCTCCTTGTAGTCCGAGAAGAAACCGGGCAGCAGACGCATGGGAAACAGTACTGTGTGATTTTGAGTTTTGATTTTTGTACCTGCTTCGAATCCCCCTGCCTGGTAGTATGCTGCATCGGTCTTGGAGAGTTTCAGTGTTCCCACGGCAGTCGAGGTAATCCCGGGGTAGTCAACCCTATCGATGACGGTGCCGTGCTTTCTAACTTCCACCTGCGAGAATAGGTACGGCACAAAATTATCTACGAGTCTTAGGTTTGCGTTGGCAAGAAATGCTTCGCCGTTGTCTCTCTTCACTACATCAAACTTGACGTACAAATCAGCTCTGTGAGGGTGAATGAATCCATCCCCGACGTCCACATCGTATTCTATCTCTCGATTCGCTTCGTTAAGGTTGGCAAACGTGCGACGGTTGGGAGGGAAGGACTGCAACTCGTAACTTTCGATTTGCTCCATGATGGCTATTTATTATATGTTAATCTCCACGACGGCAGTGGTCGCGCCTCCTGCAAAATCAACCACCTCTCTCTTCTTGTTTGTTACTGCTAATTCTATGTTGTCTATGCGATTACGATATACAGGAAAGTATATCGGTGGGGAGGGTGTGTAGATAATTGGCTCCATGAATTTAGAGTTTGGTTTGAACGTAGCGATAATACCTGTCTGCTTGTGACTCCCTGGGATGCCGTCAGAGGATTTGGTGATCATATCTTGATTATTTTTTACAGAGCAGTTCGGGTAGGTTGTTATTTATAACCCCGCCCCCAATTTTTTTTTGTTTTGTGTTCATGGCGATGGTCGTACCTAATGCGACGACCCGTTCGCCCAGCGAGACGTCTCTGCTGACGAGTCTCCCGAAAGCTGCGTGCTCTAACTTTCTGTCAGCATCATGACGTACATCGAGATCGGTATTGGTATTGTAGGCAATATCGTGATTCTTGCATGCAGCATCCAGGGGATTCACACCCTTGTCGCCTTCTTAGTCGCTGTTCGAGTTTGGTACCGGGACCGCGGTACTGGTAACCTGGCAAGTGTATCTTGAAGGGTAGCTTGTTGATGATGTCGTTCACGAGACCTCGACCTTCGGCCACGTTCCAAAATTTCGGAGGTAGGGTGTTGATGATTTTGATGAGGCACCCTATGCCTTTGTCGTTATTCACAATGAAGTTGGCAAGCTTGGGGCTAACCATGTCCACAATTCCTACCTTCTCGTTGCGAAAGTTGCTGTTGCCTGCATTCTCCTCTCCTGCAATAACCAACAACCTGTCTATGAGCTTGCGCACGTCGTCAACCCACACAAACTCTTTGGGCAGGTTGTTGTAGAGTTTGACGCCGCTGCCTGTTTTGACCTGGTTCCATATCGGCGTGATGAGGTTCTTGTATTTTTCGCCGCTGCTAGATTTGACGCGATTCTGCGTAGCGTCGTTGTTTTGGTACAAAACAACGACGCTACGCAGAATCGCGTCAAATCTAGCAGCGGCGAAAAATACAAGAACCTCATCACGCCGATATGGAACCAGGTCAAAACAGGCAGCGGCGTCAAACTCTACAACAACCTGCCCAAAGAGTTTGTGTGGGTTGACGACGTGCGCAAGCTCATAGACAGGTTGTTGGTTATTGCAGGAGAGGAGAATGCAGGCAACAGCAACTTTCGCAACGAGAAGGTAGGAATTGTGGACATGGTTAGCCCCAAGCTTGCCAACTTCATTGTGAATAACGACAAAGGCATAGGGTGCCTCATCAAAATCATCAACACCCTACCTCCGAAATTTTGGAACGTGGCCGAAGGTCGAGGTCTCGTGAACGACATCATCAACAAGCTACCCTTCAAGATACACTTGCCAGGTTACCAGTACCGCGGTCCCGGTACCAAACTCGAACAGCGACTAAAAAGGCGACAAGGGTGTGAATCCCCTGGATGCTGCATGCAAGAATCACGATATTGCCTACAATACCAATACCGATCTCGATGTACGTCATGATGCTGACAGAAAGTTAGAGCACGCAGCTTTCGGGAGACTCGTCAGCAGAGACGTCTCGCTGGGCGAACGGGTCGTCGCATTAGGTACGACCATCGCCATGAACACAAAACAAAAAAAAATTGGGGGCGGGGTTATAAATAACAACCTACCCGAACTGCTCTGTAAAAAATAATCAAGATATGATCACCAAATCCTCTGACGGCATCCCAGGGAGTCACAAGCAGACAGGTATTATCGCTACGTTCAAACCAAACTCTAAATTCATGGAGCCAATTATCTACACACCCTCCCCACCGATATACTTTCCTGTATATCGTAATCGCATAGACAACATAGAATTAGCAGTAACAAACAAGAAGAGAGAGGTGGTTGATTTTGCAGGAGGCGCGACCACTGCCGTCGTGGAGATTAACATATAATAAATAGCCATCATGGAGCAAATCGAAAGTTACGAGTTGCAGTCCTTCCCTCCCAACCGTCGCACGTTTGCCAACCTTAACGAAGCGAATCGAGAGATAGAATACGATGTGGACGTCGGGGATGGATTCATTCACCCTCACAGAGCTGATTTGTACGTCAAGTTTGATGTAGTGAAGAGAGACAACGGCGAAGCATTTCTTGCCAACGCAAACCTAAGACTCGTAGATAATTTTGTGCCGTACCTATTCTCGCAGGTGGAAGTTAGAAAGCACGGCACCGTCATCGATAGGGTTGACTACCCCGGGATTACCTCGACTGCCGTGGGAACACTGAAACTCTCCAAGACCGATGCAGCATACTACCAGGCAGGGGGATTCGAAGCAGGTACAAAAATCAAAACTCAAAATCACACAGTACTGTTTCCCATGCGTCTGCTGCCCGGTTTCTTCTCGGACTACAAGGAGATCATGTGGAAGGGTGGTTTGCGCGTCACTTTTCGCAGAGCTGCCAACGACAACGACGCACTGATGCGATACGGCACTTTGGGCCCGGACGGGACTACCTTGCTTCCCAACACACTACCCGACGCTGCCAAGTGTATTGTAAGGTCCATGGAGCTGCGCGTGCCAGTGGTAGAATACGAATCAAACTATGCTCTCAAGTACAAAGCCGACATCCTGAAGAATCCTCAAGTGTCCATTCAGTTTTATGGCTACCAGTGTGTGCAAAAACCTGCTTCCGGCAATCATTTCGAATTTGACGTAACCACGCAATTCAACAACATTCGGTACGACATGCCCGAGTTTGCAGTCGTACTCTTCCAGACAGGAAGAGGTAACAATCAGGAGAAAAATTCAAGCCAGTTCGACAACTGCAAGATTAAGAACATTTACCTCAAAAATGGAAGGAACGAAGTTTTCCCACGTGAGAACTACAACCTAAACATCGCAGAAGAGGACTACCTGAAACTGTACGAGGCGTACACAGCTTACAAACGAGTGACTTCCGGTAACGTGGACGTGTACTACAATCCAAACGAGTTCATAGCTCGCAGACCCATGTTCCTCATCAACACATCTAAAAGAAAGCAGGTGGTTGTTAACGATCGCACCAACATCAAGATTGTGTGCGAGTTCCACGATGCCTTGCCTGCCGACACTCTGTGTAGCGTCATCCTCATCGCGGAGAAAACTTTTGTGTATGATGTCAGGAACGAGCGAGTAACCGAACAGTTTTAAGAAAAAAAATATATACTGACCAAAAATCCTTTGTTAACCTGCAACGCTGTGTCCAGGATGTACTGGAGGTTGATAATAAAACATCTTCTTACAATATATATACACACTGCCTGTCAACACCTTGTTTTGTGGTCAATCTGAAAATATAATAAAATTAAATCATGCTTGAGCGCGCAATATTGATACGGCCTAGTGAGTTAGCAACATTAGTAGACCCAAATGGAGAATTCTGCGACCGAAAATGAGGCTCGGTGAGGCTCGCCTTAATAGTTTGCTCTTGTAAGGCATAAGCCTTATTTTCTCGCAGTGTTGCCAACATCTTACTCGAAAAAATCACCAAGGTTTCTCTCCACGTTCCACTACATAGGATATCCTCGGGCAAGGCATCGTGAAACTCGCAGACAATCTTGATGTTGGTTCGATCGTTGACCACAACCTTCTTTCTCTTAGATGTGTTGATGACGGTCATGGGTCTCCGTGCTTTGAATTCGCTGGGCGTGTAGTACATGTCCACGCTTCCCTCGGTCACGCGTTTGTAAGCCGAGAACGCTTCGTAAAATTTGAGGTAATCGTTTTTGGTCACGTCGAGGTTGTAATTCTCGTGCGGGAACACTTCGTTTCTACTGTTCTTCGGATAAACATTCTTGATCTTGCAGTCGTCAAACTTCCTGGAATCTTTTTCCTGATTTTTGCCCCTCCCAGTCTGAAAGAGCACTACGATGAAATCTGGCATGTCGAACTGTATGTTGTTGAACTGCGTCGCATCAGTGCATCAGTGCATCGTTGTTGTTGGCAGCTCTTCGAAACGTAACGCGCAGTCCTCCCTTCCACATAATCTCCTTGTAGTCCGAGAAGAATCCCGGAAGCAAACGCATGGGAAAAAGCACCGTGTGACTTCTCGTCGATATTTTGGTTCCCGCTTCGAATCCCCCGGCCTGGTAGTACGCTGCGTCCGTTTTGGATAATTTCAAAATTCCCACTGCCGTCGACGCGATGCCTGGATAATCTATTCTGTCGATGATGGTGTTGTGTTTCCTCACCTCCACCTGCGAGAACAGGTGAGGCACAAAATTGTCCATAAGTATCAAGTTTACTGCTACGGGAAACGCGTCTCCGCTTTCTTTCTTCACCACGTCGAATTCAAGGTAGAGGTCCGCTCTGTGAGGATGAACAAACCCGTCGCCTACGTCCACGTCGTATTCGATCTCTCTGTTCGCTTCGTTCAAATTTCCGAACATAGGTTCTATTCATATTTTTACTCATGTATAGACATACATGATGAATCAGCAAACATATTTTTTCTAAGTCTTGCCGTTTCCAAGATAACCCTATTTCCGGTCGCTATTTTCGATTTCCGAGCATAGGTTCTATTCATATTTTACTCACGTATAGGCGTACGTGATGAATCCGAAAACAGATTTTTTTTAAGTCTTACCGTTTCCAAGATAACCCCACTTCCGGTCGCCATTTTGGATTTCCGAGCATAGGTTCTATTCATACTTTTTCTCACATATAGGCGTACGTGATGAATCCGCAAACAGATTTCTCCTAAGTCTTACCGTTTCCAAGATAACGCCACTTCCGGTCGCCATTTTGGATTTCCGAGCATAGGTTCTATTCATACTTTTACTCACGTATAGGTGTACGTGACGAATCTGCAAACAGATTTCTCCTAAGTCTTGCCGTTTCCAAGATAACGCCACTTCCGGTCGCCATTTTGGATTTCCGAACATAGGTTCTATTCATACTTTTTCTCACGTATAGGCGTACGTGATGAATCCGCAAACAGAATTTTCCTAAGTTTTACCGTTTCCAAGATAACCCCACTTCCGGTCGCCATTTTGGATTTCCGAACATAGGTTCTATTCATACTTTTACTCACGTATAGGTGTACATGACGAATCCGCAAACAGATTCTTGCTAAGTTTTACCGTTTCCAAGATAACCCCACTTCCGGTCGCCATTTTGGATTTCCGAACATAGGTTCTATTCATACTTTTACTCACGTATAGGTGTACGTGATGAATCACCAAACAGATTTTTTGCTAAGTCATAAATTGGAGGGTTCTATGACAAACTATATTAATTCTCGTAAGAGAACAGAACGTGTCCTACGGGGCAAGTTAAGGGGGCATGTGCATGGCCAAAGTAGCAGCTGGCCTCTCCCCTTTCAACATGAACTTGGGAGTGGCACGAATTCCACGCCGCCGGAACAGGCATTCTGCCCGGTACGGAAGTTAATGTTTATCGCGGCGTTACAAATCCAGCCGGCTGTACGGAAGCTGATCTTCACGTGTATTTTTCACGAGACACGCTAAACGCCACGTGCATACGCAAGATCATGGCCTTGCGTAAAAAATCAAAAAATTTAAAAACAATAAGACTTTACCGCCGGGCAAACTGCTCGAAATAGACGCCAAACAGAACACGGCTAAATTGATGATGAATAGCATGTATGGTCAGATGTACGAATTGAAAAACATTCCGGAAGAGATTCGCCCGCACGTCAATCAATTTTACGTTCGAAGGCCGTACGGGAAAACCTTTACGTTTTTTTTGGTTGGGCACCACGCCAGGGGGCCAGGAATCCTAAAAAACAACAATTATTATTATTTTGTCTGTTTGCTTGCGTCACAATACACGCGCACGCGTGTGTGTGTGTGACACATCGTTCCCCCGAGAGAGGTTTACAAAAATCACGATATACAAACATTGTCGGAGTTGGAAAATTACGATATGGCGCATTCGCTCGTTACTGTTGCCAGCCATAAATCTCTCTCTCTCTTCATCTTACACCAACGTTGGCATCTCTATTTTTTTTAGTTGTAAGTAAATTGCCAACACACTCTAGTTAATAATGCCACATATTAGACACACACACGCACACACATACTGCGTTGCCATCCACCCATCTCTCTCTCTTTTACGGCAGTGCCGGCTCTTTTTGTTTAGTATATGCAGGTTGGCAAAAATTGCTTTATGCACTGTAAGGCAAGCCTCAAGCAAATTGCCAGCCCCTTGCTTGAGGCTAGGTTAGACAAAAAAAGCTGTAGGTGGGCTGTCGGTTGTTTAACTCTTCCCTCTCTCTTCTCTCTCTTTTTTGTAAAAGGCTATGGCAAAAATACCAGTAGGTTGGCAACCTTGCTTTATGCACTAAGGCAAGTCTTAAGTAAACTTGCCAGCTCCTTGCTTTAGACTAGGTTAGACCTGGTTAGGTTAGGTTAGGTTAGGTTAGGTTAGAGTGGGTGTTGGCAGCTGTCGGTTGTTTAACTCTTCCCTCTCCTCTCTCCTCTCTCTCTCTCTCCTCTCTCTCTCCTCTCTCTCTTTTTTGTAAAAGGCTATGACAAAAGTACCAGTAGGTTGGCAACCTTGCTTTATGCGCTGTAACGCAAGCCTCAAGCAAGGTTGCCAGCTCCTTGCTTTATGCACTGTAACGCAAGTCTCAAGCAACGTTGCCAGCTCCTTGCTTTAGGCTAGGTTAAACCCCAAAAACAACCTTGGTGATTTTTTCGAGTAAAATATTGGCAACACTGCCAGAAAATAAGGCTCGTGCCTTACGAGAGCAATCCATTAAGGCGAGCCTCAAGCAAGATTGCCAGCTCCTTGCTTTAGGCTAGGTTAAACCCCAAAAAAAACCTTGGTGATTTTTTCGAGTAAGGAGCTGGCAACACTGCCAGAAAATGGGGCTCATGCCTTACGAGAGAAATCCATTAAGGCGAGCCCCATTTTCGGGCGTTGAACTGTCTTTTTCTATCTACTAATGTTAAAGAAATTATTACCGATTCTATCTGTGGAAAAGTACCATGAAATATTACCTTCATGTCATTTTACTAAACCAGAGTTAGACAATCAATACATATTTTACGTGGCGTAAAGTGCAAACGTAAGTCAATCGTTCGTTGACTAACTTCCTGCTTTAAGATCCAAAGATGTTATTTTCTTCTTAATTGTTTTACGTATTTTACATAGTATAGTACAGTGTTCCTCAACCGCCGGGCCGCGGCTCCGTACCAGTTCTACTGTGCCACGAGAGGTTCTCCTGGAACTTGTTATTATAGTTTTCTAGGCATTTTTCATGAATAAATATTTTATACTGGAAATATTCTGAGAAGAATAATATTCGTGATTGTATTGACAATCTTGAACCCACAACACCTATTACATAACATTCTGTGTAGCAACTATCTGTGACCAAGCCACATATTAAACATAGAAGTATTCATGAATGATCGGGAATTTTCAGAATCGAAAGATCGAGTCATTCAAAAAGAAACTCAAATTCTGGTTTGATATGACTGCAGAAGGAAACAATTAAATGTTTCACTTGTACTCACATTACCTTATACATAGAAGAAGACATTTCCTCTTCACAGAATTCACTTTCAGATAATATTTTTGCAGGTCATTTGAAGATGTTATTCTCGTTTTGAATAATACTATCCTGAACATGAGGAATTCCGGAGGAAAAATATGTGGATTTTGAACTCTTTTGTTGAGCACAAAGAGGCAGCCAGTTTCCATGAAGAAACCCTTCAACTCATTGAACTCATTCGGATAAAGAACTGGAAAGTAGCTACTTTTAATTCTATGAGTAATTCTAAATTCTGGATAAGAATTAAACTTGAATATCCAAATTTACGTGAAACAGAAATGAAATTTCTTGTTTGTTTTTCCTACGTCATATCTTTGTGAAACTTCATTTTCTGCCAGGACTGTGAATAAAGCGAAACAGAAGAACCACCTCACCTGTAACTTTCTGACTGTATCATTTGGCTACCACTTCAATACATTCCAATTAATAAGCTAACGGACAACGAACAGCAACATTCGTCTCCTCAGCGGAACTTATCTTCAAAATCTCAGTTGCAACAAAAGTAATTAGTTTAACTTTATCAATAACTTATAATTGCTGTGTATTAAAATTTAAAATATTTATATTGGAACTACCGTTTATTTGCATATATAAATATATGGTGTGTGTGTGATAATAAGTGCTGCGATTTTAAATTGAAAATATTAGTTAGTACTAATGCTTATTGACTGAATTACATACTGTACATATATAAATATTTGGCCTGTGTATCTGGTAAAAATATTTCGTCGACAAGTTGGCATCCTTCTATTGCTTTCCTTAGTCAGTTAACTTCTGTGTGTGAGTTACAATGAATAAATATTTTTCTCAGTACATTAAAAAAAACAATATTAAAATCAATCAACTTAATAATACAATAATCAATTTTACACTGAATAATATTATACTGTTTTTTTTTATCAGAATGGGCCGGTCCCCGTAGCGAGGTGGTTAGCACAGTACAAATTAATTTAATGATATTGACCTGAGGAAGCTATATTAGTCCAGTGATGGATAAATAATTTAATGCAATTAGATATTGAATATTTTTATGATTATGACATAATTGATTTAATACCTATGTTAGTATGAACTGTAAATAATGGAAAGGTGTTTACGAAGAGATTATTGGAACGGGGCCCTCGAAGAAACTAATTTGCCGGACGGTGGTCCTACAAAGGTTGAGAACCACTGCTATAGCATTTTGTATGTTTTTATGCATATTTTACACGTTAAGATGAAAACTCATTTTTATGCGTAACTGAACCGGGATTAAAATCTTCAGTTGTGTCTTTGGTTACAGTGCTAATCTTCGTTCCAATTTGTGTGGTGTCATGATCGAATAGACTTTCTCATTGGCATTAAAGATGTGAACAATTTAGTCAGTGACCAAAGGTGTGAACCAAATACAAATTCCCATGTGTTTATTTCTATATTTAAATTGTTTACTATTATCGTTCATTTCGGATTATTAATATTATAGGTATTATTGTAGTCTGGCACAGAATCAATGCATTTCCTTGGCACTAGTGTTGCTCACGGGACGGGACATGTCCCGTCTCGTCTCGTGTCTCGTCTCGAAAACGAGACGAGACACGAGACGGGGCAAGCCTTTTGAAATTCGAGACGGGACGAGACGGAATGCCTTTTGAAAAGTCTCGTCTCGTCTCGAATGTCTCGAAAAAATAAAAGCAAAATATTTAATCAGTTGCAAATACTTGTTTGCTTGGAATAAAGTATTTCAATTAGAAACGTTGATAAACGTGTATTAAGTCAAAAGAGAGGAATGAATGAATACTTAAACTTATTTTCAATACTCTTTCGAAACATAGCATTACTCCTCATTTTTGTTTTTCAATTTATTCCAGGTTAATAACTTTATGTAACGATAGTACTCCAGATACTAATAAAATTCTGAATAACATCAAGTAAAAGGGCAGGTAGAGAAGGTGGAAGGAGGGGCCAAAAGATCGTGGAGTGTCTGCGTCCGAGGTTTATCTTGTAAAAATAGTCTCAGCTCTATAGGTTGGAAAGATAAACGGACCGACGGATAGGGTTTATTATTATTATTTAATTTTTACATCAAAGGGTGTACAGAAGTGAATGTTATTAGGAAGTAGGAAAACCATTGTGGGAAACATGGCAGTACAAATTGATAAGGAGTTGTTGGGAAAGTTATTAAGGAGTCCAAGATATTAGCAAGACTAAGAGAAGGAGATCGTTTAATATCTAAGAAACTAAAAGTTAAAATATACAAAACAGTAATTTTGCCTGTACGATTATATGGATGTGAAACTTGGTCCCTTACATTGAAAGACGAACATAAATTGAGAGTATTTGAAAATAAGATCCTTAGGAAAATCTTTGGACCTAAAAGGGATGAGGAGACAGTGAGTGGAGAAGGTTACATAATTTAGAACTACATAATTTGTATTCATGTCCAGATATTATTAGAATAATTAAATCAAGAAGACTTAGGTGGGCAGGTCATGTGGCACGAATGGGAAAGGAAAGAGGAGTTTACAGGATTCTTGTTGGGAAACCTGATGGTAAGAGACCTGTAGGAAGGCCAAGACGAAGATGGAGGGACAACGTTGAGATGGACCTAAGGGAAATCGGTAGGGATGGAAAAGAGTATATAGAACTTGCTCAAGATAGGGAAAGATGGAAGGCCTGTGTTGCTGCAGCCATAAACCTTCGGGTTTAAGAAGGCTAGAGAGTTAGATAGTTAGTTAGTTAGTTAGTTAAGAGAAGGAGATAATTAGGGACAAATAATCTTGCATTATTCCACTCCGAACAGCTGAGAGCTAAAGAGGAGGAGAAAATACGGGAAATATGGAAAGAAGTAATTTGGTGATTTTAGTGTTTACAGGGAACCACGACAAGATTTTACCACATGATTATTTGCACGGGTTGCGAAATTATTAGAATGTTATGGAAATTTCGGATATGTCTTTGTTGAGAAAATTCTTGTTATTTCCCTCAGGCATTCTCCAGGTGGTTGGATTCGATTTTTTACGTCCGTTTCAAGATTATTTCCAATGCTTTTTTTTATTTATGTATTTCCTATTTAAGGAGAATATTATTCCTTGGATTGTAATAACGAAATACTGAGGCTGATATAGAATAGATTTCAAATGAAGGAAGTGCACTAAGTTCTGTATAATCGTCGTAGAAGGAAACTTTGTTCTATGGGTTCTATAGCTTCGTCACCTTGTAAGCAAGGGGTGCCGGGTTCGATACCCGGTGAAGGAACATAGTGATTTGAATCCCACTTTAAAGTGTGGGTCCAGTCGAGATTAGCCTTTCTGTGAATTAGATGAAGAAATGTTGTAGCTGTCCTTTTTATTCTGTGAATTTAGCCTTCAAGTTTATGAGCAAAATACATATAGTATCTACTGTCTACATTTGCAATCGTTACTAAACAAATTTCACAAAGTAGTTTTATCAAACTTCAGAGGGAAGCTGACACCAATGTCAGGGTGGCGGGAGCCTGTTTACGGCCAGGGTGTATTCCGAGACTATTTTTCGCCGTTCCCCACTGACAGAGGTTTCGCTTTGAACAATGGACACCGTTGCTTCAGGGGACAAACACCAAACATAGCGGCGAGGTTGACCTGCAGTAGCGGGTAAGTGCCATAAATCCAGGCCTAGGAATGAAGGTTGATGCAAGGGAGGGGCAATAAAAATTCTGTAATTTGGTTTGCTTGCTGACAGGAAGTTTTGCAGGAAAAGCTGAAAAGGAAAACGGCAGACTTTGAATGAAAGAGGGACAGTGAACACAAGTTCTTTGTATTATTCGCCGACACACAAGTTTCCATTTCGAAGGTGAGGCTATCAGCAGCGAAGTTATTAGAGGGTTGGAAGCAGTGACGACGCCAGAGGGGCAGGGGGACTCCCCATGTCGGACACTTCGCCCCCCCCCCCCGGCCCTCCAACTGAAGTTAATTAAATATCGAATAATAAGAGAGTTCATTTATAAGAGTATGACGATTTTCACCTTTTCAAAGTGGTGTATTCTGCATGATATCACTTTTCTGCTTATAATACCAACTTGATTAACAAATATTAATTTGTTTAGTGTATACATATAGAGCTATGTGTATGTGACTTTCGTTCAAGATTAGAGCGCCAACCCAGGCATAGGTGATTTCTCATTCATTTATGTCCTGTAATAGCCGAGATTAACCTAAGTTTTACCCAGTCTTAAGAACTGGGGAAAAGTGTTGAATGTGGATGATTTTAAAACATCACGAATATTTTCAGGACCACAAGACATCATCTGTAGTACGGGCAAATTATTCTAATCGTCGTCGTTAGTGACAACGCTAATTATTAAAAGACGTTCAAAGTTGATTCAAGATTTGGTTGGTTGGTTGATTTGGTGTTTTAAGTCCACTTTATGCACAGAAAAGCCAATCGGGATTGGAATAATAGTTTAAAGTGCCTGCACTGGGTATCGAACCCAGGACCGAAGGTGATCGAAGAAAACCAGACACTGCATGTCTGTTGTGGATTCATCGCGGTTTCTTACTATTCAGGGACTTGAATTTCGAGATGATGAGTCTGAGGAAACCTTAACAAAGGGAATTTCTTCGATACTCTTGAAGTTAATGAGGGAATGATATTATTTGGAAATGTATTGAACGTGAACCTTAAAATGCAAATTACATTTAAATTCGATTCAAAACATATCACCACTCTTCAATCATTAGATGCAGGTTCGCTCTTTCTCGTACATATCAAAATCGAAGAACTTCTTCCCACGAACTCCATAGGTGCCTGTAATTGGGTAGCACAGACATACGTTGGAGTGGTAGAGTAAAAGTAAGTATTGCCAGGGTCAGAATATTTCTTGAATTATGAGATAACTGTAACCTTCGTCTGATTTTTTATCCTGTGATAACATTTCCCTGAAAGGTGAAACACAAATTTTGTCCAATACGTTATGAAGATGGTTGTCCTTAAAATCTTTGAAAAGGCTTGCTCGAAACAGGATGCTGGATGCAAACTGTTTCATTTGGCTGTTCTTGCCATTGAGAAGAAATGTCAAGTCCTGAACGTACCAAAGGTGCGCAATGTGTTCTCCAAAGCACATAGAGCAGAATTCTCCTACAGGAGAATTGCACTTCACTAAGTGCCTCACATTGTTTCTAATACTTAAGAAGATTCATTTCTTCCAACGACACGTTTATTTTGCAAGAAAATTAAACTCTTAGAAGCATTATTTTCATCATTTATATTATTATCTTATAACTTAAATATTTATATCAGTAGTTTCATCTCAAGAAAGACGATGAATTATAAAATTATGAATGTCTTTCAATACTGAAATTGGCCACTAGAGACAACGCAACTTACCAATAAAAAAAGAATTAATGTCTTTATTAAAATGAATCATGTGGAGATAAACTCGTAATCAAGAAGTAAATTTAGGCAGTAAACGTCCACTCTAAATAAAAGACACACACAAAACACCATACATGAATATAATAATAATTATAATAATAATATTAATTATTTTATAATTATTATTATATAAGTATATATATATGTGTAGTGTTTTCAGGCGTTTTAATGTGACTTTCCCCTTACAATATTTTGTTGACAGGCTTCCCCACCCCCCCAGTCAAATTTTCCTGGCACCGTCACTGGTTGGAAGTAAATTTATTAGGACGAGGAAAGTAAAATTAGCTGTTGACAGTGTTGCACCTAAGGACGTGATATGTGCTACTGTTTGTATAAATGATAGGAAATTTAAGCAAAAATTTATAATTGTTGAGACTTGAGAGTTGTTTCCTTCATTTGATCTTAGGAAGAGGTTTTCTGAGACAGAGTGGGATTATTTTACACATACATGGGAAAGGGTGGTTGTTTAAAGATAGAAACGTATTTTGCGCATTTTTTAAAAGTTCAGATAAAACGAGAATTTAGCCTTACTGTTCTGAAAAGAAATAACTCAGTACGGGGAAATAATAACTTCACATTTTTCGCACCTGGTGGGATGCAACACAAGAGTATTGCAGGAAGTCTATGAACGAGGATGAAGAAGGATATGTGAAATTTGACTTACCTGCGGGTGAATTAGTTTATTCTAATATTCTTAAGGTTGATATTGTTTTGTTTTTTTGTTTTTTTTAAGTCCACTTGATTCGCAAATAGGCTAAATCGCGAACCGACCTACAGTTTAAAGTGCGATCCGATCCACTTTGTGCCTCCATTGAGCATCGACGCGAGGACCCCTCATTACAAGACCTCGACGTTATTACTACGCCATCGGGGAGGCACCTAATTTACACAAATATGTTGATTCCAATAACACGTTATGTGCATAATCTGATAATGATGCACTTTGGGTGCATCTAAACATATTTTTTTTCAACTATAGCATGTCTAAAAGAATCATTGAAGTTGGGATTTTTATAACTTCAGGAGGCACGGCTCTGTAAACGTGCGATATAAACTTAATGCAGGTTTGCCTTCCATACGTGGTGGTTTTGTCACGTTTCTTCGCTTCGTAAAACATACACTTTTGCAGGAAAGGCTTCTTGCATCCTCCTGGGGCCTTGCTCTAGCTAAACAAAAATATATTTGTTTAGCATAATCGAGGGTTACATATTCCTGCCGAACTTACTAGAAAACAAGGATTCTATTGGGATCATACTGCTTTGAATGACAGTATCAATGAAGTTTTATGTACGCTACTACTTATAATAATGAGCATAAAATATTAATCAGGAACTTTATTTTTCGTCAACTGGATGTAACATCTTTTTTTGTTATTCAGCAAATATTCAATTCATCACCTTTTTTGACATTAATTTTCTTGCCAGGACAGCTGTTTTTATGCAGATTTTGACGATCTTAACTACACGTAAGCTAGATATTAGCTAATATTCGTGCTGTTATATTACTATTCTTCTACCATCTTTGTAACATGTCATGCAATAACAATAATAGAATTGATTAATTTACATATTCAAGTGAATAGACCTATGAATTATATTAATGCATTAATTTAAACATTTGCTTAATTGTTGTCGTTAATGTTATTATTATAATTTTTTCTGAAACACTTGGCTCAGACACCCTCCCCCGACATATATTTCTAGATGCGTGCCTGCCGAAGGATAAATTAGATCAAGCGGTTGTGGTACCGGACTTAGAGGCTAAAGGGAAAACAAAGAAGTATGTGCGTCATAAGCTGGGCATAAGAAACAGCACAATATCACAAAGAAACACTTTCTATTTGTAATATACTAAATATTGAAATTTTAAATAGTCTTTTGTGTTCGTACTACACATTTAAAAACTTTTTTGTTGCTCCCCAGCGCCAAGCTTAGAATTTAAAGAAAAAATGTACATTTTCATAGTGCACGGAAGTTCGACATTCAGAAAGAAAGAAGGTCTATTGGAAAACATTTCAAGACTTCCAAAAGGTATAGCAGTAATGAAAAAGAGCACTCACTTATACCGTGTTTGTTACAACCTGTCCGGCTTCCCGCGGTAGCTGATCGCTGGCTTTTCTAGCATAAACCAAGCGGTGTTGCTGCTGAAGACCGCCTGAACTCCGTGCTGGGGAAAGCCAAAGCCAGGCAGCAAATTAAAATACGCAACGTGGCAACAACGTCTACGTAAGCTCCTCTCTTCTGGCTTCCATTCGCTCCTCGCTGCCCAGCAGACGACTTTTTTCTCGTTTCTCATTGGCACCAAAACTGTCGAGCGATCGCTAGCGCGGGGAACGGGACAGGTTCTAACAAACTTGGTATAAATGTACGATGGATAGACAGTTGCATGAAGCGAGAAAAACCAGAAAGTAGATTTCATAAGATACCTAGCAATAAGTAACCAACAAACTGCATTTTTAATATTAATGTCCTCATGATTATCGAACCTTATTTATTCTCACCACGCAATGAGTAAAATATTTGGAGCTTTATCCCACTTTCCGGAAAAAATATTTCGTGTTTCTGCTACTTTTGGCTTTTGTTGGCATGATATCCCAGATCACTTTTTCGATACGAGACGGGACAAAACGAGACGGGACGAGACGAGACGAGACAGAACCCTTCGAGACGGGACACGAGACGGGACAAACGAATATTTTCGAGACGAGACACGAGACGAGACAGCATTTTCACGAGACGGGACGGGACAGACCAAAGTCTCGTCTCGTCTCGTCTCGTGGGCAACACTACTTGGCACATCTGAATGAAGATTTTCTTTGCCATTTTTGCATAAAATTTATTCGTGTTGATGTATTACTTAAATTGCATGGCAAAATGTGCGTTTACGTGATTTGAATATAAAATTCCACCTAAATTGAAAAAGAAAAATCATTATCCTTATGTGTGCATTACAAAAGTTGATGTTCTTAATTTTTCAACAATTTGAAGCTTTTTTTATCTAGTACTGTACTTCGAGTCGAGTCAAATTTCTTACAAATTGTGATAAGTGATACAATGATATTCAATTATTAGTACAGGTTTCCTGATTCCACTTTTATTTTGATTAGTTTTAATTGCTTAATCGTGGCTATGAAGATGATGAACTGATACAAGCAATGTGACAAATACAATGACTTAATGTGAGTTAACCAGAATTTACGAAGTTCGTCGTAATAAATCTCGACAGGCGGAAGAGCAACGCATAAAAACAAAAAAACGGCAATAAAGATGCTAACTTCGACAAAGAACCTTTAGTTTTGTATTAATTGTTGTGTTAACAAAATGCAATTTATTGTGAATTTTGCAAAAGGGTCATTCCATGTCAAATCATCCAAAATTTTGTGAAGATGTCACCCACCATCTCTGATTTTGATGAAATTCGGTATACTTATAGAACTTTTGATGCTGATTACAAAAATGACAACATTTTTGAGATTGGTCAAGGGGTTCAGAAGTTACACGTTTTTAAAAATCTCCGTGTACGACACTTGCAGCTCCGCTTTGAATGACAGGCATTAGGTTATAAATGATAGTATCTTCTCTCAGGTTTGCCGTAGAAACTTCAAGTTTCTTTTCTTTTGCTCAAGATAGTGTAAGCTTTCATTTAAATAAGGTTCCAGATCAGTGTATCAATAATCATGTATTTTATGTATAGTTTCATGTATTTTTTTAGAAAAATAAATGGCTAACTTCAAGAGCGAATTTCGTGCAATGCCCCCCCTTCAATTTCCCCCAAATTTTATATACAGGTAGCTCAGAGTATGTACTAATTCCTGATGGAAAAATTGGGATGGGCGGTTCAGAGACAGGGTGATAAAAAAATCATTTGAATTAAAGGTTAATCTTATAAAAAAATGCTTATGTATTTAGCACAAAGTCTGAAGTACAATATGTTTGAGGTATAATATTCAAAATTTCTGTTCACTATGTGTGAAGGTAAGCATAGGTGTAACCTGCCGGGGGCAAAGGGATTTTTATCAAAATCGGAGATGGTGGGTTACATGGCCTGGATGATTTGACGTGGAATGACCCAAAACTGAATTCAGAGAAGCGAACGTCTTCTTGTAATGTGTCCAGTCTTTATTGTTGATAGCATTCTGTTCAAAATAATTTTAAATAAGAAACATCGAAGTAGCAACTAGTTATTAAATATTCAATCGCTGTTTATTTAAATTTTAATTGATAACTCTGAATTTGCAATGGGAGGCAGAACAGAATGGTTAAAATGTCTCTCTGGGTGTAAAAAGATGCACATGAATAACCTCGTGCTCTTAGAGAATGGAGTTAATTTATTGCAGGGAAAATCCCCGATGGCCATTCCTCCTCACGTCGTCCTCTTTTGTGAGACTGGAGCGCGTGAGGCAGCAAAGGGCAGAGCCAAACGCAGAAGGTTGCGACACAGAGGAGTCAGCCGACTGAAAGGGGACTGCGGCCCGGAAACTTCCAGTCTGCAAAGCACAACTGCTCCTTTGCCTACGTATTAAGAGAACAAAACTTACCTAAATGTTTCATAGTAAGTCATACTAATTTAATCCATCCACTTTAAATTCTTTGTCACTGAACTCACGCATCACCAAAGAAAAGACGAGAAGCATTTAATATATTTACCAAAATATTTATTGATTCGTCTTTTCATTTTTTTTTTATTCTTGTAAATTTTAAGTCCACCGATAATGTGGACTTTCTGGCTAATATTTATTTCATTCTTTGCCATTGGTGCAAAAGTTTTTAAATTATAAAATTTCGTATAAAATTTAATCATAAATCTGGAATATATGTAAATACTAGCTGCTTACCTGGCGTTGTCTGGGTATTTATTTCTCCCCTTCTATTAACCAGGAAAATAATGAATTCTAACTATAGTGTAAAATGTAACTAATTTTATTTCGACGTGAATGTCACCAATTAGCTTAGAGAATCCGAGAACTATGGATTCGACACTAATCTAAGCCATTTGTGGCATTTTATTTTTCACCCCCTGTCACCCCCCCCCCCCCATGCCGATAGGTGATGAACTTGAAGCTGAACCTCATTGGGAGTGTCACAAAAACTATGGATTCCACACTAATATCGGTCGTTTTCGCAACACAGTCTGAATGTTAGACAACCCGAGAAACACTATCGTTGTGCGGGATTGCATAGAGTCACGGATGTCTGTTTGTGCGGAATTTAATATAGGTCGTTTTGGATTATTTTACATGTCACCCCTTCCCACCCCACCCCTAGAGGTGCCAGGGGTGTCTTACCCCAAAAGTATTATTTCCAGATTGCAAGTGATACGTGTATCAAGTTTGGTTGAAATTGCTCCAGGCGTTGGAGAGTTATGCCAGAACAAACATATATACACATCCACACACACACACCCAAACACACATCCATTTTTATATATAAAAAATAAGATAAGATTGATATGAAATCGTTGTTTCCATATCACGACATAATTTTTTAAGCTATGTAACTTGAGGACTGGACGAGGAATTAACCGTCTCTAATTAATTACTATATAGCTTTATTATTTTAAGTTCATTACAAGACCCCTACAGATAATTATATTTATCAATCATAATTTAAAATGGAATTTATATGTTAGTTAGATATTTATAAAGAATGCTATGCTTCGAATAGTTAGTTAGCCATGACATGAGTAGCTATAAAATTTGACTGTTTTAAAAATTTACTTGTTTATTTGCAAATAATTATTCATATTAAAGCCTTTGAGAACCGGAATACTATAATTGCTATTCCAAATAACAATATGCCTGAGCTTGATTTTGCAACCTCATGTGATGAAGATTTGAAACTTGTTAATACAATTAAAAAAAACCATAGGAATCTTATTTCCATTTCATTCTTCCGTTCTAATTTGGATATTTTACGTGGCTTTTTCTACTTCTTGTGTTAATCGTAAAGATGAGGATGAATGACTGATGGAACAAGTGTATGAGTATACATATCCTTACTTATACACTTGTTCCATCACCCGTACGTATACGACAATTTTTGGTAAATGCAAATTATGTATTTAAAGAGTATATGCAAATATTTCTCAGTTATTTACTCAATTTCTGTGAATTCAATAATGAGCATAGATACAATACGTACTGCTTTTTCCATAATTTTTATTTCTGTTAGGTTAATAAATATTTATAATACATTATAACCTTGGATCCTAGTCAATGAAGTAGATCCCACAAGGAATCGAACCTGCAACCTCTTGATTATAAGAAGACTGAGTTAGTCACTAGAGTTTTGTGGAGATACATTACTTTATTTGTTCATCAAATTTACAGAAAACGTTTAAGTTTTGGGTATCGTTATAAGTACTTGTTTCGTATTTTGTAACATTGTAATTAAGTATAATTATATTGTACGTATTGTATACATGATGTTAAACTCCATTTTATTTGTTTCATTTGTAGATGTGCCTTCTAAATGTAATAATAATTAACAATGCATATAACAATAATAAATTGTTTTCAGAGAATTATGAATATTATTAGTACTAATAAATGTATTTAATAAGAATAAGGCTGCTAATATAAATTATATTTCGTATTACATGAATAGGTTAAAAGATGGTGGAAGAATATATTATATAGTAAATTACTAGAACTGATTCCTTAAAAGTAGATTCACGGAAATGAATGTCAGTAAGTAGACAATCGAATACTTACGGAATAGGAATAATATTGGTAGTTTCATCTGGTAAATTCTAAAGTCTGTGATAATATTTTTATTATATTGGTTGAGGGGGACCCGTTTGACCCCCTGTAAATACGTCCTGGAAATCCATAAATGTTAAGTTACTCCCTCAAAACACTAAGATATCGCATATTATTCATAATCTATTATTATATTTATAGGATGCAGTTTGCAGTCTGCAGATATGTTTAAAATTCTCCTCCGCATTTTATGAACACCTATTTATCCCTGCCACTATAGCCGTCGCGTTGACCGCCTTTATGGCAGTGACCCTCTGTTGCCGCCTTAACCTTCGAAGGAACTAGCGGTCAAACAACCAATTAGGTCTATTGCTTGGACAAGAATCAGTAACCTTAAACTGCCTCCTCCCCGAAGCAGCCAGCAGGAAAACAGGATTTTCTTAAAATAACCGTTCTGCGCTGCGAATGGACACCGGTTGATACGATGACTCCACTTTAGTTTAGGTTAGACGTTTTCACTCAAGTAATTTCCTTCCAATCTTACCTTGAACGCAATAAATTTATCACTTTTCAAATTTCTGGTTACTGCGTGTCATGTTTATTTGCAAAAGTTTTCAGTGTTCAAATCATAAATTCTGATGTAGTAACCTGTAGATACGATTTTATGTCGGGACAAGCTAAGGATTTTTCGGCTATGTGTTGATTAGTGCTTTTGCCGTCCATGCCTTCCACGTTACCTTGGAGATGCTGATATTAAGAAGCAACAATAGTAGTGTATTAGGATATAGGAATTTCGAAGTTCTAAAAGAAATATCACTCAAACAAGTGACAAACAACCCTTGATTTTTGGTGAAGTTTCAACTCGCCTTTTACTGTACATAATATAAACCTTGGATTTGAAACTAGGTGTCTTCGGGGGGATAGACAAAAGTTAAACTCAAACGGGAGCGTAGAATGCCCGTTATGTGGTGAAGACGAGACGAAATTTCACATTCTCCTCCAGTGCAGAGAAACAGGGGAGGCAACACAAAAAATATATCATGGATATAAATGAAGATAACATTAAGAATATAATGACAAGCGTTATTAGGAGGGAGAGACCGAGAGGGGGGGAGGCGCAAATAAGGAATCTGGGAACTTTCCTACACTATGTCTGGGCAAAGAAGCTCAGTGAGGATAGCGAAAATGTGTGAAAGGGGACTACTAAATAAATAAATACATGTAAAAGAAACATGTAGGAATCACTTAGGTAAGAGTTTACTGAAATACTATAGTGAAATAGTGCAAGTGTAGTGAAAGTAAGGAAAATTTTGACGATATTTGTGTACTACCAGGCAGTACGAAGAGGAAATAGACTGATTGGAGGAGGAGTGTAGGAAAATGCACTAAAATTTATCATCCTTGTATGGTATGCGCAGCTGTAAGGGCTCATTCTTGAAAATTAATTCTACCCTATTCTATTCTAACTATAGGTGTCTGAGCATATCCTGAAAATCAGAGCAATTTTTACACTTGTCACCTGTTCTCTTCCCTTGCAAGTGTCTCCATCCTTTACAAGTATCCAGATTAACGTTTTAAAGACGGGTACAAAACGTACCTGCTGGATTTGGAACCACACAAATCACAAATAAATTCGCATTCTAAAGACCATACTTATTCTAATCGATGGAGCACCCTTCTCTCGTCTTCAGGTGAACAAATGTATTTTCCCCTGTCCTCAAAAAATAGAAATAGCAGCATAAGTAGAACAAAGCTTCGTATAGGCTTCTGGGGGGTGCTGTGCAGTATTTGGTTAGCGCGCCGAATTTGTAGCAAAATCACTGGCCTTGTGTAGATTCGATTCCTATCACCGGCAAAAACAAAGTTATTCAACTGAAGACGAGAAAGATGTGTAGTGTTATAATAAGTATGCATGGGCGTCGGGAGGGGTGGTCGAACGGGTTGTCGAATCCCCCCTGGAAATGGACATCATTCATTTAAAGAGTCAAATGTTTGTTACTCTTATTGTTAAGAACAGAAATGAAGTTCATCTAGTTAGTATTCCAACAGAATAATCAAAGTAAAAAGGCATTGGATGGAAAACATTTAGTGAAAAATACAGGAACAATGTTATATTCTACCATTTCATCCAAGGAACAAATGGTTCTACAGTTTTCAAAACTCTAAGAATTACAGTTGTAGGCGAGAGGTCACACAACAAACTTTATGGGGAAAAAATCCCCCTAACATTTAAAGTATTTTCTTGAACGAGGCGTGCAAAAGTTAATATCAAAATGCACTTCAGATACTAACTGCATAAAATACAAAAGAAATAAAGGAAAATAGTTGTGCTGGTAGAAACTCGTTTGGTGGATCTAGAATAATTATTATTATTGTTATTATTATTTCGAATAATATTTATTATTGTATTATAACATTTATAACCGTGGTAATAATACTTATTATTTTTCTACTATTCAACTTTTATATTTTGCCCGACCCAGCCTGCAAAAATTTCTGGCGATGTAACTATGCCTATAGATAAAAGCTCTAGGCGATGGAAAATGTCCAATTGGGGCTTGGCTGGACCTTTGGCTGACGCCAGGACAGTTGTTTTCGAATTTCATTCTCCTTTCGAAAAACTGTTATGATATTTCAAAGTATGAAAATTTTCATATGCTTACAATTCCTTCTAGAACATTCATGTGAATCTTCGATTGCTTTGCTTTCGCCGTCTCAAGAGTTTCGTGGCTATGTAAGTCTATGCAACTTTTGATAATGTCTAGACAATAGTGAAACCAAACCACAGAAAGATTCACGTTGATGCTCTAGAAGGAATCTTTCAGATTTTGGAATATGTGTAATGAAAGGAGTAACTGAAATAAAAGAACAAACAAATGAAGTTCGAAAATACAACTGAATTTGAATAAATCTGTTTCAGCATAAACTTCATTAAGTATATAACTACTTCATTCTTGAACAGAGAATTTAATCTATTAATCTACCATTTCACAGTTCAACCATATCGTATACATAATGGAAATGTCAAAATGACAATGTAAATTTAAATCCTTCGGAAGACACACATGAAATTCAGCAATTTGAATAACATTAAGTCCTTACCAGACTCCACACTAGAAATGCATCAAATCATGGTTGGTGCATCAATTGACACAGTTAAACGTGTGATTTTTTTTTAAAAATGATCGCGTTTGATTTTCTCAATTGATGCATTTTTAGTGTATCCCACAAAACGGCAGCTGATAAAAGTATCCTTTGATGCATTTCACTGTGTACTTTCATAGAACAAAATTGCATCATTAGCATTTTGTGCACTTTAGTGTGTGATTGGAGTCAACGTATTTATATCAGCTAATGGAACATTCAGCTTAAACTACTATTGAGATATGCTCCATATATTGACATATCCCTCGGTTTATTGGTTGTAGGTTTTAAGCGAACTTCTAATGAGGATAATTTATGTAAGAAAAAAGTAGCATTTGAATCCGATTTCATTACATTTGTAGTTTCCTAAATAGGCAAATCAAAATAAATACTTTTCTTTTAAATATTATCTTATCATTTTACCCACAAAATACTTTTCAATATACTTGTAGGTGTCTATAATGTTGCTTTTTGACATTTTTGTATCTTCTATTGATAGTTAGATGGACAGTTCGACTGAAATATTAATATCCAAAATCCTAGTAGCTGATATTTCTATCAGTTCACGAAATTATATATTTGTGTAATTTCCGAGCAAGCAATTCGAATTGTTGACATGAACAAATACACTAGCTACGCTAAATAAGAAAAATAAAATTAAAAGTGATTTCAGAAAATTATGTTACTAGTTGTGAAGAACGGAGGTTCAGTCCAAAGTAAGGACAAAATGTCTAGAAGTGCACCTTCGGTCTGAAGAGCGCTCATTGCGTGCAAGAAGTATTTTGTCGCCTAGCGTCGCTTTTATGCTACTTTTGGCTAGTCGCGACGATGAGGAGTGCCGATTGATGGAAGGACACTCTCTAAGAACGTCCATGCTTTGGCCAGGACTTGAATCCGGGAACCGTACTTCAAAAGAAGAAGAAGAAGCTGGTTAGTCTCGCCAGATCTCAATTCAGTTAATTCCTCTCGAAAGAAATACATAAATAAAATGGAAAACTGAATAGAGTTCTAACCGACCAATGGCGTTGATCTGAAAGAAATACAAGAGACATTAAAACGTCAAGAGTGTTTTAAACACGAACTTAACAAAAAATTATAAAAGCTACATAAGTTTATGAGCGACTTGAGGCTGGACTGACAGTTTTACAATTGGGTCGTAAGATTTTTTTTGTTTAAGCAAACAATCACCATCTCTCACAGCGAATCCTTGGCTCTGTAAAAAACTGTTCTCAGCTAGCAAAGTTTATTTTTAACTAAAAACAAAACAAGGAGAATCGTTTTGGTTCGTTCCTTTCCATCATTATCTTCGACCGTTAGAGATGGAGTCATTTTCCGTCAATAGGCCCTAAGATCCAACCAATTCAGACCAAACGAACTTTTAGATCAGAAATTCAATCTCTAAATACTAAAGTATCCGCACATCACAAACACACCAAGTGCATTTTTCATTTGTTACGGTAGGTTTTAAGTCTGCCATCTTGAAACGCCGTGATTGATTCCACTCAATAAGTTGATACTGATACAATACATATTTAGAATAATGTATAATTTAGTTCTAACGCTCCTTTGGGTTTCACTCTTTCTTTCAACTCCGGAAATTTAGTCCTGGCACACTTTCGAAAATTTTATGCATTTTCTGTTTCTTTCTTTTCTACTCAACTACAAACAGAACGCAAAATGCACCAATTAATGGTTGATGTACTGATACATCAATTGGCGTAGTAAAACGTGTGATTTCCGTTTCTTTAAAATAATTGTATCTGATTTGTTAAATTGATGAATTTTTACTGCACTGCACGAAACAACCAACAGTTGAAAAAATTACTTTGATGCATTTCTCTGTATAATTTGTCCCCGTGCAAACTTATTTCGGTGCATTAAAGGTACATCATTAGCACTTGATTCACTCAAAAGAAAATGCGCAACAGAGTTGCCACCGAAAGAGATGTTAGACCCTAACTGGTGTAACACACCACCACTCGAGCGTTAAAGGCCTCCGTAATGTGGTTCGACAACCAAATGGTGTAACAAGATACCAAAGATGGTCCTAAACACCATAAAGAGCGCCTGTTTGCACCATTTTTGGTGGCAAGTCAGTTGCATAGTTTTTACACACAGAACTCAAAACGTGTCAATTGACACATATATATATTGATTTCAATAACATGTTAACGTACATAAACTGCAAATGATGCACCTTTTAGTGTGTCAAAATACACATAGGAATGTATTAAAGGGTATTTTTATGAGATGAAGTTCCATGTGATGCACTAAAATGCATCAATTTGGAAGATCAGAGAAGATCATTTCGAAGATAACAAACTTTCACTTTTAGTGCATCATTGACACAGCTAAATGTGTAATTTTGTTATCTTCGAAATGATCTTCTCTGATCTTCCACATTGATGCATTTTAGTGCATCACATGCAGTGGCGCAGGAACAGGGGGGTACAGGGGTACATTGTACCTCCCTAAATTTTTGAAGGGGGATACTGTACCCCCTAAATCCGTAAATCTAATTGTACCCCCTGTACCCCCCTTAGATAATTTGACAGACGCAAGATGCTACTGTTAAAATAACCTATTTTCAATTAGCTCGATAAGAAAAGTTTAAATTGTTTATAACTTATAAGCATTATCTTCCTTGCCACATAAATTCAAACCATGTATTGTGCTTACTACGATTTAGTTCATTGACCTGTGTTCTTGAAAACTTCTTTAAGGAGATGAAAACTGTTCAAAATGTGTGTGGACCAGTGAAATCAGGTAAAGATTAGTCTACTCTCAGAAAATCACTCTCCAGGTGAATGCTCTTTTGCGTAAGGGGGTACACATTTCTTAAGAAACGGTCGCGTCAGTTCGATGATAAGATAGATACAAATCTTCATCAGAAGAGTATATGACTGACCTTTTCTTTTCAATTTTTCAAATGGAATTTTCCGAAACTAAATACTAACACAAACGAGACTAGATACGACAGACCAACTTGGGTGGGTACAATGAACAACTCTTAGGGCCTCGCCGATAAAGCCTCGCTACCACTGGCGCAGTGGTAGCCTCGTCGCCTTGTAATCAAGGGGTCCCGGGTTCGATACCCGATTTAGGCACAAGTGGTTCGGATCCCACTTTAAACTGTAGGTCCAGTCCTGATTAGCCTTACTGTGCATAAAGTGGACTTAAAACACCAACTCAACAACAACAATGTACACCTCGGAAAACTATACTTAAACCTATATATTAAGATATTGGTTGAAAATATAGATGTTTCTAAGACAAGAAAAGTCTCTCCTCTCAAATTTGAAGACGAGAATGAAATAAATCTCTGCAAAATGAAAGCGAGACAATACTTGATGTCCGAGAGAAATCTCGTTGGAAACTTTGGTTATCATATTTGAAGAAATTGCTTAAAATAAATGTAAAATACTATGTCTTTTTCAGACATATCAAGTGTGTATCTAATTGATTTTTCAAATTAGCCGCATATTTTTTTTTATTGTAATTGCAAAGTAAATCCAGTAGTGACAATTACGAGCCTGTGCTGCCAGATTTAATCTATTCAGGATAGAATTCCGTATTTCGACGGTTCGCAGTGTTGAAACAAGATGTAAAGCAGACAAACGTTATTAAGAATAATTACATATTGTACGTTGTGAGAGTGGTGACACAATGTACATGTTGCTTATACTAAACATTTCGTGGTCAGAACGAGATATGTCGCCCCCGTGGCGGAGTGGTTAGCACATCGCGCTACGACGCCATGTTCCCGGGTTCGAATCCCGGCCTGGGCATGGATGTTTGTGAGTGTCCACTTGTCAATTTCATCATATCATCACTCATCCCCATCTTTGAGAATTAGCCAAAAGTGACACAAAAAGCGAAGTAAAATAAAGCCAATCAATCAATCAGGACGAGATACGTATATCGCCTTGTAATTGAGGGGTCCCACATGCACAGTATTTTGGATGGCACTTTAAACTGTAGATCCAGTCCCGATTAGCCTATCTGAGCATGAAGTGAATCTAGAAAAAGTTTGAATAACTTCTGATCCGAAACAGAGACAAGAATAAGCACAAACAAGAAGGAGAAAGACCTCACCACACAGGTGAGGTTGTGACAATTTTCGACTCATTTCATCGCAATACGTATCATTCCTAGGTGAAATGAAATGTTTCCTAGTCATTAAAACAGAGTGCGATTTGTAATTTTATCAGAGGGAGGAGAACTTATTTTTACGTATGAATTAGGTATACTTAGAATTAAGACACTAATTGCCTAAAATCTAATTTGATATCTAATGAAAGAAAAACACAACGGCATTTTAAGTTAAACCCTAAAGTCAAACTGTAAGAAAATCAGATGAATGTACGAGAGAAATGAGAATCACTGCAGGTTCTATGGTTTGCCAGTTTGCTTGTCAAGGGCACTGTGATGCTTAGACTTGATCCAACTTCTTGCAAATTTTTCTCCATGAAAATAATGCGCTGGGGGTCTATTTATTGAAAGGAAAAGTAGGTTTAAAACTACTGCATTGAACCCGCTTTCACATTCAGTTGATTTTGGATTAGATTCACAAGGTCTCTGAGTGAGATGTGAATGTTTGATGGATTTGGTTTATTTTACTTCGCATTTCTGCCACTTTTGGCTAATCGCGAAGATGAGGATGAGTGATGACATGATGAAATGGATGAAGGGACACTCAGAAATAACACCCATGCCCAGGCCGGGATTCAAACCCGGGAACTCTGTCATCGTAGCACGGTATGCTAACCACTCCGCCACGGAGGACGAGGAATTGACTTGTCACCCTAAAACACACGCATGTATCTATATTTAATGCCCCTACATACGAAAAGAAACCTTGGCTGGCTCTTCATATTGTTCACCAAAGATTGAAAAGATAGAAACTTTTGAGCGTATGGATTTCGGTTTTGGTGCTTGAAGAGCGTGTTTAGGTACAGATAATTAATTATCTTACAAATAAATGCTTTGCCATGATTTTTTAAAGATATTGTTTTATATGTAGGAATGGGACCTTAAAATTTAAATGAACTAAACTGAAGTGGAACTCTATAAGTATGATATATTCAATAATATGGTTTCTATATCCAGTAGGTGGGAGATGATTATTCCTGGTTGGGATGGCTCAAGATAGAGGAAATGGGAATCCTTCTCACACCCTTTAAATCGCAACCTGCATTAAAATGAATAGATGTATCTTTGTTCGCAATTTTCACATTTCGAACTCCTGATTTTCCGTTCCATTAAATTCAAAATGAGACCAGAACAAGGTCCAGAGCTTTATATGTTTCGGAATTATTATCTGGTCTTAAAATCTGTTTTAAAATAATCATAAATCTAAATAAAAACAAAGAAATAAAAATTATTTGTGCAAATTTTGCATTAAATAAGAAGAAATTCGTGTGTGCTGTTCTGAAATGGACCTAGGAAAATTATACCTATATATAGGTATATATATATGTATATACTATGGGAGGCTGAATTTTGTACCCCTACCAAATGAAAAACGTTCCTGCGCCACTGATCACATGGAACTTCATCTCATAAAAATACCCTTTAATACATTCCTATGTGTATTTTGACACACTAAAAGGTGCATCATTTGCAGTTTATGCACGTTAACGTGTCATTGAAATCAATTGTGTCAATTGACACGTTTTGGGTTCTGTGTGAGATTTTTTTTTTATGTAGCGTAGTTTTTCTGCCAGTTTCGGCTAATCGTGTATGATGAGTGATGATGTCATGAAATTAATGAAGAAACACTAACAAAGAACATCCTTGCCCATGAGTCCGGGATTCGAACCAAGGAGCAAATATTTTGACTGTGCACTTTAATGTATTACTTGAGTTAAATGAACTTATGCAAATTTATGCCCTGCGTGTATTGATCGCGATGATGAAAATAACTCTGCTTTATCCTTCACCCCAACTCAAAACCACACATTTTCGAGTGCGCTAACGACAAGATACTGCCATTCCTCAATTGCAAGAACAGCTTCGGTAGTCGATCGTGAACTGTTTGAATCACATATCTCACATCGGAAGGTTCTGCGTTCGAGTCATGGGTGCTCCATTTTATTTGTTATCTCACTTAATTACCACTGTAACCCATAATGTTTCGATTAGCAAAACAGAACCGGAAAAATAACCCTGAATATTAATTAACTACAATTTATCAGAAAACAAGTGTTCTCTGGATATCTGCCAGGTTTAAGTCGGCGTGTATACTGTTAAAAGTTACCGTTATACCGTAAAAAATATAACAGTCTGACTGTCAGTTTACAAGAACCGAAGACCGACAGTTCTTTATTTAAATTTGAATATTTTATCACGCAGAAAGAGAGATGATTATAAATTTGTGTTGCGTTCACCTTAAATATTTTTAAAACTAACCCATTAACATTACATGAATTTGTTTACTATATAATGTCTGTTAAGGTTTTAAACACGGTTATATGGTAATTATTTTACCGCTGCCATTCAAATACCGGGTAAACAATTACCACGACGGTTTTTAAAGTGTTAACATACACTTTAAGAAAGTACTACAATGACATTATTCGACCGTTAAAATTCTCAGCGTCTTGCCAGTTGATTAAAAAACGGAACGCAACCGTTTTAATTTAAATATCTTTGAATCTTGCATAATGATTACAAATTACAGTTGGTGCACCGTAAATATATTTTTAAAACCGAATTATGACCGAAACTGTTACTATGTAATCAGACACGTAGGCAGCGGGAGGGCTCGGGGGGCTGAAGCCCCTTCGAAATCCTACAAATATCCAATTTAAATAGTGTATAGTGGTAATAAATTTTACTTGCTTAGCAGGAATAAACATCTTGTATAATAAGTTGTATTATACTGAGAAAATCATCTTCAGGAGTTCCATCGCCAATTTTTTCGCCCTTAGATGGTGGTTCTTGATAAGGGATGAGCCCCTTCCGAAATAAATTTCGGGCTACGGCCCTGTATGTAATGGCCGTTAATACGTAGTAGTGTAGTTAACCTAATTAATGTAATTTAATGTTATTTTTTAAAAATAATATATATTTATGAAAAACGCAGCTGCAATTTATAATGACTATCGATCTTACGCATGATAACATATTGAAATAAATAGAGAAACGGTTGCGTCCCGTTTTTGTAAATTAACGAGCAGGCCGTTAAATATTAACGGTAGAATATTGTAAATTTAGGATAACTTCCAACAGCATACACACAGAGTCAACCCGGTTGTTCCTCCGAGAACACTTCTTTCCATTACGTCAAGAAATTCTTCATTAACTCAAATTTAAGGAGTGGACATTGGAGTGGATTTACAACTACAATCCACCAGCTTATGTGCTTTCGCTGCGTTTATAATTTGGAAACCTTGGTAGTTATGGAATTCTGAAAAATTAGATCCACTATCCGATATTTGACTAACATTTTAATTCTTCGTTGTTCAGTTTTGTTCCATGCATCCATTTCTATTACAAATATCTAGACAATACTGAAGAAAATCACGCGATAATGAACCTAAATGCTCCAAAACGAATTCTCAAGAATTCTAATTTCATTTCAATTGTGATCATTTCTCGCCTCTTTCCTACACATGACCACGAGTTTTTCCTAATTGAGTTTTGAGTCCAATTAATCCACATGTAGGCTAATCGAGACTGGATTCGAATCAGGGTTCCTTTGATTACAAGGCGACGACGTTACCATCGAGGAAGTGAACATGATTACAACACAGTAACTGAGAGAAACCCAAACACACTTGCACAACTTAACCAGGATTCGAACCTAGGAGCCCGATTCGTAACTCGATACGCTTAACCACTTGGGCACGGAGGCCGGCACGCGGCTTGTTTAATACAGGGTGTTGCACAACTCTTGAGAACTCTCTCTGGTGAACGAAGAACGAGCAACGTTCTGGCTATTTGCACGCGTCTCTCAAACCAGCAATGTCAAATTTTCCTGGTAACAGGAATGCGAAGCTATTGCCGGCAAAGATTTACAAGAACTCCATGTACGAGCTGTACACTGAAAGATAAACTGTCACTCTGACAAATAACTGAACCCGGGTCCCTTTGCTGCAGTGACCCGCTAGACTCCGGATGGGATGCTCTTCTTGTGTTGAAGGAAGGATTTATCCCAGTTGCCTTAGCACGTGTTCAGGGAGCGCACAAACACTTGCAGCGTCGTGAGGGGGAGTCGGGTGCTTCTCCAGCGGCAAATCTCTGCAGCTGCGGCGGACGGGAGCGCGTGTCGTTGGAGAGATCTCCGACTGCGGCGGTGAATCACGCCGCCACGCAGGATAATCCAGGAGGCCGTGACGTCACCGCCAGGGGATTCCCGCGGAACGGCGGAAAGGATTAAGGGCGAAGCCGGGGATCGAACCGACGCGCCGTGACGTTGCCGTCAAAGCCAAGCCGTGCCGAAGACTGGGCGGGAAAACGATCGCGCTCCCTTCTTCTCCCCCCTTCCGTCCGCGGCGGGGACCTCCCATTGGCTCCTCCCCTCCTCCTCCGTCGCAGCTCCGACCAACGAGAAGCCGCCGCGGGGGCGTGGCGAACTCCCGACGCGAGATCACGAATCTTGAATTGCTCTTGTTAACCTTTGTCGTGCCTTTGAAATTTTGGGCGGTGTTTCGTCGACCCTTCGCGTGCATGACTCCTCGTATGTTGGACAGATTTAGTAGCTTTGCTTCTTGAAAAAGAGGGATGGCATAATTTCCATTGAATGTCGCGAGATTTCACTGAAATTCACGTACGGAGGGATTCCGGATCACTTAGTGCGTCGCGGAGTGCCTAATTAGCTGCCCAGGAGATTATCTGCCTCTTTTTGCGCCGAGCTTCGCAGCCGAGGTAAGTGGATCTTATTATTCGAGTCATTATCCGGCGAGCGTGTTTAAGGTTTGATTTTTCTCGTTTTCTGTCTTATCGCCCCCATCAAGCGGAATTTTGCCGTTTCCTTCGTTTGGCACGTTCCGCCGTGCCGTTCAGCCCCCCTCGTCGGGCGGTGGTCACGTCTTCCGGAGAGGGAGAGAGGAGAAGAGGAAGAAGACTCACATCTTGATTGCCGGTCACGGACTGACCCCTCCGGAATTTAACTTCATGGAAATTGTCTTGTTCCGCAAACAACACTTGTCTTCGGGGGTACCCCCCGCATCCCGCCACAATAATTTCTCTCACGGACACTTGGACGGAGACAGGAACGAGTTTCGTTCTGTTTCTTCGCTTGAAAACAAGTCGTCCGTCATTATGTACGTGTTTGCAGAACTATCGAGGTTTAATTGTTATTATTATTCATTATTATTAATCAGGCATGTAGTAGTATAGTCTGTACACATCCACATCAAATCTATTTGATTCACCAAGAACGCACTGACTAAGAATCATGTTTATAATTTGGTGTTTTTTTATATGTCGTTTGTAATGGTAACGCCAAAGTTCATCATATGATGCATGTCAGTATTCCTATAAATAAATTCAATTCTTAATAGAGTTACTAATAAATGCCTCCGTTGAGAAATAAAGCATAAAAATCTAATAAACAAAAGTGTTAATTGAATTTTAATATCAAGGGGCAGTTTAATTAGAATATTAGCTTTGGGAGCTGTACTTCGATGATACACGTAAACATTTGGTCTGAGCTACAGACATTGTGCATTTTTTTGTTTTGTTTGTTTCAACTGGTGCATTTACTTTTCTTTGAGCATGCGAGATTACAACTGTGTTCCTGTATCGATTTAAAACAGTACCAGGAGCGAAATTTGGAAAATTGAGTTTCCTTATTATTTGTGTGAAACACGAGACATAAGAAAAATTTCCAGAAAGATGACAAACTTGAAACAAATTTGTATAAAAATTTCGCAACTCGATCAGATATAATACCTTGTTCCTCCATATTAAAACCCGATATCGGTTTGTAACAATTATTGCACACGATTGCTTTTTCAGATTTATGGAATTTTCACCTTCGTTATGTTTCGTGGAAACATGTCACAATTTCATGTATTTCTCAAGCTAGGAAGTACACCCGAGAGTTGCTCTAAATTTCCTAAGAAGTTATATTTGCTTATTTTTATAAGCGTGAAATTTGTTGCATCTGTTATCTGTTGCACGCTTTTCCAAGTGGGTATCTAACACGATGATAGTTTGTTTGTCTCTTTTGTTACAACGCTGGGAAATAGACGTAAAGATAAAGATAATTGACTATTCCAGAGATTTCATATTAAATATTGTTGCACTGCAATAATGTTAACTAGAGAAATGACTTAAGGCCGTCAATTTCCGTACCGTAAAAAAATTAGTATGACTGTTTTTAAAGTTCTATCTATCATTACATAGTTAATTAACAGAATTTTGATGATTCCGTTTTTAAAAAATACATACACTAGAATCAACAATTTGTAATGATTATCTATCTTTGTGCATGATAAGGGATTCAAATTAAAATAATTTTCTTAAATTCTTAAAGTATCTAATTTAAATATTGTTAATTTAATTTTACTGCATTAGCAGGATTAAACATCTTGTATAATAGCTTGTAATATATTGAGAAATGCATACTCATTTCTTCTATCCCCCAGGTTTTCCCCTTTCGATGGCGGTTACAGATAAATTTCTATCTACAGGCTTGTCTGCAGTGCATGTTTTCTTTGCGCACAGGTTTAAAACAATACAACCAAAGCATGTTTCGTGCTGGCAAATAACGCAAAGCAACGAGGTATCCTTACAATTTTTGTAACCCGTCACTAACGCAAGTTACATTACTCCTCATATCTATTTGCTACCAAAACCTCTCTCATTCATATTTGTTCACAGTTTCGCACAATTTTGATGTGCTTGAAATAGCCATTTCTTGTTTTCGCTGGATCAGGTGGAATAAAAACTGTAAAAAGCACCATTTTCTCAGTATTGTCTCCACTGGTGCGAACCTTTTTCTGTTTGTTCCACCATCATGTCTATCACTTCAATGCGTTGCTGGAGTAAAAGAATTATGCATTTTGTTTTGTCAGTGTACATAGCTTTGGGTTCTGTGTGTATCGTCTCAAGACTTAAACTTAGTAACTTTTCCTCTTCCTCAATAATGTGGAACTCAGCTGAAAGTCAGCGTTCCAATTGTAAATCATTCTTGCTGAAAATTTAATGAAAGGCTGAGATTTTTTTATTTAAAAAAATACATATGTCCTCTCTCTTTGCAGAGCGGGAACGCAACTATTTTTCCTCGATTATAAATGAATTAATTGAAGAAACTAAAGCAGAGCAGAAAGGACTGTACATAAATAGTGTGTGATCAATTCATATAAATTGAGCACGAACGCTTAACACAATAAAATCAGTAATTAGGAGATTTATTTAATTGGCAAGGAAATGTAAAAATAATATAGAAAGATCCTTCTCGTAAGTGTGATTCGAACTCAAGACTTGTAAGTTTACTTTTCCTTTCGAATATAGAGCGGATTAAGCATCTTATAATTTAATGTATTAATTAATACATAGTTTCACATTGTCGGTTACATATTACAAGCTCCGCATGCCTTTAAAACACTAAAATCAGTGTTTTATTTCTTTACAATTCAAAATCAAATCAATTTTGCATTTCTTTTCGATTTTCATTTACCTTATCCAGGCGACGATGAGGATGAATAGTGGACGAATTGACGAACCATATAAAGCAACAGACCCGATGAAATGTCAAAGCCTTACTCAGAATACTTCACAGATAAACAATAAGAATTGTTTCGTTTCAAAATCGTCCTTCCCGTAAAACTCTTTATTACCCGCTAATCGATTTTTTTCTGAAATAAAATTGTTGAATTGTATTGCTTATAACAGGTATGCACGTACAATGAATAATATTGATACGTGGATCACGTTACCTAATTCTTCTTTTATCCTCGTTCAATTGCGGTTATCGGGTGGAATATTGTTTATCAGTGTGTTATTAATTTAACCGTGGTCTGAATGTTATTGAAATTTGTTATCAACGCATACTTTACGACATGTATTCAGTATGCTTATTGTATCTCAACCATAACTTGCAGCAGCAATGTAAAGATATCAGACAATACACTAAACTTATTCATCAATGATGTTAATCATAGACGTGTGCTCTTCACTTGTAAGTCTTTCTAAACGTGATATGAAATTCTATCAAGACTACACATTCAGATCTAAGATTTCTTTTTAGAATCACAAATGGTCAAATTCACAAATAAACTCTTGCACCTTATTTTATTATTTTTCATTGTTGATATCCTGAATTTAAAAAATGGATTTACTCTGTATTCAGCAAGGAAGAAGTTTATGTCAATATAACAGTTTGAATATTAAGAGTAAAACGAGAAATTTAATTTTTAAAAATTGATCGGAAATGTTGACAAGCGTTTTTGTAAAGCACAATAAAGGTAAGGTATTTAAAATAATAAAACCTCTGAGAAGACTATAATTGAAAGGTAACAAGGAAATTGAATGCATGACGTTCCTATTTCCACAAACTTTCTTGCTTTTTCTTTATCTCATGAAGCAAAACATAATTTATTAATTAATCTTTGAACTTCGAAATTAGTTTGAGGTTCATGTTCTCTTCGTAATCACTAACGTACGCAGGATTTTTTTTCGGAGGGAGTTGTACTTGTAAAGGTATGTATTACATGGTTGCGTTCCATGGGGGAAGGCGGGATACACTTAAAATATTTCGAAATTCCATTTTTTTAAAAGCTGTTCAGTGATAAAAATGGTAATCGGGCTCATTTTAAGGGGGGTTGCAATTACCACTTTGGTTTTTACCGAGTTCTTCTTTTCCCAAAATTTCGGGAGGGGCTGTAGCCCCATCAGCCCACACAACGACAGTGTTCGTAATACAAGCAACGCGGCTTGAGATCTGAGGGCCTCCGTGGCGGAGTGGTCAGCAAAACGTGCTACGAAGCCAGAAGTTGCAAGTTCGAACCCTGCATCAGTTTATCATACATCCTCATCGTCGCAATTAAACAAACAGATAATAGAGTGACGTAAAATAACTGAATAGAAAGAAAGAATAGAAAACCATCGGTCCTAACGTGTTTCAGTACGAACAGATTCCGTAATATGCAATTTACAAGAAATAACAGGAAAAATTAATCAAACAAAATCAGATTTCAGGACAGAAGTTTTGTATTCTCGTAAGTAACAAAAATGCAACTTCCGACATAATGTACGGTAGAATTTTACATGATAGAAGGTGCGTCTCGGATAAAGTTTCAGTGGTTCAGCTCTCACCTGGCGGTCCAGTCCAGATTTAGATGTGTACGAACGATAAACTCAAAATAAGCTTTGAAATGATGGCAGAACTGGAACAGGTTCAAATTTCCATTCAACATGATCACCTCCTGCAGTGAAGACATGGAATGTCGAACAGTAACAAGTACGAGTTTGTGGGTACAATATTGCCAGACTTTCTATCTTGATGCACTAGTTATTAGAATTGGGAAAGTTATTTATAAATATATTACGTTACAAATCACTCTACTTTTGTCAGAAGTAACTTTAATTTAAAATAAACTCATTGTGTAACATACAATGTAGACAGATAAGAAATTTCACCCGAAATCGTACACTGCTTATATTACTGTGAATCTACGCTACAACCCAGCTTGCTTGCTGCTAGTGGTTTCGGAGAAACATAATCCATTATTCTCGTTTTCTTCTCGGGAATAAATTGGATAATTCTGAATTTAGCAAAATAGTGATAATAAAATAACGCAAGGTAACTTGCGCTACTTTTGTATATTAATGTATTACCAGTATAATTACTGATATGGTTTCGGTAACATAATATTAACGCAATTACAGAAGGAACTAACGCCTTACTTATGTTAATCCTAACCTGTTCGGTTGGCCTGCTGGGGTCGTGGTTTGGAATCCAAGACGTGGATCTTACTTTTTGTGATAGATTTTGGGAAAATAAAAGAGAAGAAAAAAGTCTAAAACTCTATACAGAAAGCATATTTTGACGTTTGTGGATCCAGTGCGATTTCTGTTTTCTTGGATAAGCGATTATTAAGTAGTATCCTGTATGGAAAATGAAAATGTTGAACACATTTGTTATACAGCACAAGAATCTTTCGGTACAAATGGAGCACAAATAGAAAAAAAAACATAAGAGTGTTAAAACCTGAGCACGTTCATCATTGCCACTAACAGATATTGATTTTCTTAAGAGTAATTGGGAATGGACCTACAGTTGCAAGTGGGATCAGAGAAGCACTATAATCAATGTGAATTAATTTTGGAACTACGATGAACAAAATATATGATTATCTATAAATAATCATGAATATACCAGCTTAGTATGTCAGGTGAAGTCTCATAATGAAGTAAATTTGATTTAAATATTTGCAAATTTGAAGAGGCCTGTCTCCATCTCGGTACAATCTCTAATCACAGCTAATCGAAACGAGATTAATTGTCTACTCCAATAAATCCTATTTCCATTATATTTTGGAATTTTTGCGACACATTTCTCCCTCGTTAGTCGCAACGAAGAGGATGAACGAAATTCGAACCGATAAAATTGAAGACGTGACGAACACAACGATGTTATCCAGACTTCGAACAGATGACGTCATGGATAAATCCTGTATGGTCCTAGGAAGGAAGGGCTTTCCATCGTTGAGTCATAAATTACTTGTACATTGTTGTTCCATTTCTGATTATTCGATTTTTGAAATTATATTTTCGCAAATTGATGGATGGCCGTGGAAATATGTGAATCTTTTGTTTACGGATTTTTAAAATCCTTTCTATTGTTCGATTGCTTATTGGAGATATTTCGAAGAAGAGGATGGATAATATTCGTAACTTCATTTTTCTAAAAAAATTTAAACAATAGTTTATTTAATCATTATCTGTATTACAAGAAAAATATACGTAGAAATGTGATAAAGAATTTCAGATGAATTCAAAACTACTGCATTAGCCAGCTTCAGTGGCTGCCTAAAACACCAGATTTTCTGTATTCGAATCCTAGGTAAGCATGGACCTTCAGTGTGCTTGTGTCATCATCTGCTTCACCCACCATCAGATTCGCGATTAGTCTAGCAAGGTATAATACGACATCAAATAAACGAATACATTGGTGCTTTTACTTTATTATTCTGACCTGGGCCTTCAAGTTTGTTGTTTTACATAAACTGACATTTTCACGTCATATCATGCCATTCCAAAAATAAATGATGGTACAAATGAATTATTTTTTTTGTATTACAGCATCAAAAGTGTATTTCTACTGTAGCATTTTCAATTGCCTTGTAAATAACCACCTTTTTCAAAAGACCATACGTTATGAAACCCAATTCAAAAATAGTTGGATATAGACTAGTGTTATTTTTTAACGTTCAAATATGTTATACCTTCATATAACTTTGGTGAAAAATAAAGATTAATGTGAAAATTACAATGAAATTACAACGAGGAAAGAAATTCAATTTTAACTTGCCATTTGCCATTAGGTAGCAATGATTTGAAGTAATAGTTTTTTTTTAATCTATCTCCGGAATTAACAATTAGTAAACTTATGAAAGTTTTGTGGAATTGGTTTTGAAGCCACATTCAAAGAATAGGCCTATTGATTATAGTATTTTATATTGTAGTCTATATAATGATCTACTACTTTTACGCTTACATTTTAAAAATATATTTATAGTATATGTAATAAATTTCGGATACAGTTTTTTTTTTTTTCTGATACTGTGGCGATAGGTTTGCGCTAAGTCTGATCTCTTTTCGAGCCCAAAAGCCTTTCTTGCATCAATTATTTCATTTTACATTCGTTATTGTAATAAATTCAAACATAGGAACGGAAGTCTCGTGTGAGACAAGATTGTCGGACAGTGGATCTCGTTCGATTTGATCTGGCTTTTAGAAAGGCCTAACTCGTTAGAGATCTCCTCGGATGTTGATCTATCTATATATTTTCACTTTCAAACTTTCTCATCTCTTCACACTTCCCTGGGGTTTCGTGTGTCAGTCAGACTTGGGCAGAAAGGGGCGGAAATTCCACAGGGTTCGTGAAATCTGTTTCGGCAGATTCTTCTCGCGGGCTGCCTCGCAAAGGCCCGAGATGCGGTGGAAACTCCGCCCAGCCGAGCGGCAGAACACCTGCGCTGCGAGCGACAGCGGGCGGTCAACTCTTGCGGGGTCATTCCACGCAGCACAAGGTTATTGAAAACAACAAACACGCTTGCAAACAATTTAGAATTCGCCAAAACAAGAGTGGGATAACTGTCAATGATCCAGATGACAGAGAAAATAAATGGTGACCTGACTCACCCGGACCTCGTTATTAAAACAATGGGGGGTATTGTTCTCACAATAATGTATTGCAACACGGATACGTTTCGTTCTATGTTATTTACTCTGTTTCTCCTAACGTCTCATTTTTTTCTGTAGCAGAGTTGCCTCTGAGAATTCTTCTGTCCCTGCAATGGAGATGAGTACATTGGACTGAGAAATGCAATATCAATCTGATTATTCTATTGAAATCCGGGTAAAACCAAATAAAATTTAAAAAACATGAATTTATGTTGTTCTTTGAGGTTTTGCAACATTGGCGGCGACAGACCTCTTGGTGTCGGTGGGCTGAAAATAATCAGCCGAAAATTCGAAGTTCATTTACACGCAATATATGCCGTTATTCAGAAGTTTGTTTAAAATAATGAAAAGGCAGTTTCTGATAACCAAATATTTGTATAATCAAATGATGTTCTACAGAACCAAATTCCTTTTTAGTTATCGTACACCTTTGGTTAGTAGTATCAAGTAATTGGGCCAGAATTACCAAATTTAGTAGAAGATTCCAAAATTTTTGTATACGATTATCTGAAACCTTAATCAAACATATTTTGTTAATTCCAACATATCCGTTTTTTTCTGTGTGCTTGTTTTTAGATTTTAAATTTGAACTGTAGATAAGTATAACATAGTACAACACATTTACATTTACAACTGCTCTTCGCAATTTTTCTTGCTATAACTAAGATGTAATGAATTTATATTGGTGGCCAGAGGTACCGACCTCGTAAGATTAACAAATGTGAATCTACTATATTACCGATAAAGTACCGACATAAAATTTAAATTCCGAAAGTCGATATTCCACCGATCCGATACAAAATTAAAATTGTTATAACCCGAGTGGTTCATAGGGGAAAGTGGGGGAATCGTGCGCGGCGGGGAATCGTGCGCACCACGTTTCCGAAGGTACGAGCCAGAGAATGAGCTTTCGATTCATGCTATAACCTAGCGGGCGTCTCAGAAAATACTACTACATTGGCCTTTTCGCGCCAGTTGTATTGTGTTGTGTGTAGCGAGTGGATGTTTGTTTTTGTGTCCATTGTTGTTATTTTGCTGTTGACGAAAATAAGGAGGTATGTCTTAAATTTTTACTCTAGTGTTTTGAATTATGCTTGTTTCGATAGTGCATGATCATGTCTATACACGTGTCTACTTGTTACGAGATTAACTTTTTTATATTTTTTTCTAGAAAGTAAATTTTTTGTAAGGTTGGTGTGGGGCAATGGTGCGCTTCGGAGAAAGGGTGCGCACGATTCCCCCGTATATGTAATTGAATGCGCACAATTTCCCCAAACGACATTAAAGGTGAAACAAGTAGTAATACCCAGGTTTTAATTTTGTTCACAGATGCCACGAAATTACAACAGAAAAACTGAGAAGAACTCCTACTCTCAGGGTAATCTGAAAAACGCTCTGGACGCTATCAAAAATGAAGGAAGAAAAATAAGGGAAGTTGGCAGATGGTTCAACATACCTGAGTCTACTTTACGGAAAAAGCTTGTAGAAAATCGTGATCTGCCTACTCCAACCCGGCTTGGAAGAAAATCAACGTTTTCTGTTGAAGTGGAAAGTGAATTGAAGGACTATGTTCTGACACTGGCAAAGTTTTTCTACGGGTTAACTCCGAAAGAATTAAGACGCATAGCATTTAGATATGCAGAAGATCACGAAATTGTACATTCTTTCAATATGGAACAGGCTCTAGCAGGTAAAGACTGGCTGTACGGATTTTTAAAACGAAATCCCGATGTAACTCTACGACAACCCGAAGGAACAAGCTTAAATAGAATTACTGCATTCAATGAAGAAGAAACGAAGCTATTTTTTTCAAATCTTCAGAAAGTTATGGATGAATATAAATTTGAGCCAAGGCAAATCTACAACATGGATGAGACAGGCATCAAGGTCGTCCCAAAGAAGTGCCCGAAGATTTACGCTGCGAAAGGTATGAAGAGGATTGGTGCTGCTACTTCAGCAGAAAAAGGGCGCACAATAACTGGTGTTTTTGCTGTCAACGTTGCCGGATCTTATATTCTTCCCATGCTGATTTATCCGCGGAAACGTATGACACCTCAATTACAAAGAAATGGTCCTATCGGGTGTTCTTACAAGTGTTCGAAAAATGGTTGGACAAACGCAGAATTGTTCACTGAGTGGCTAGTTCACTTCCAGAAATCTGCAAAACCCACAGCAAGTGACCCAGTGCTGCTTATTTTAGATAACCATGCAAGCCATATTTCAATTGAGAGTTACGAATTCTGCAGGAATAACCACATTCATATGGTATCTCTGCCACCGCACACATCACACCGGTTGCAGCCGCTCGACGTAACATTTTTCAGTCCATTGAAAAATGCATTGTACAGGGAATATGATCTTTATTTAACTACAACTGGCCACGAGAGGGTGACAGAATATGATTTGGCTGAACTCCTAAATCAAGCTTTCATAAAAGTTGCAACAATGGAGAAAGCTGTTTCAGGTTTCCGCTCTACAGGAATATTTCCCTTTAATCCCGACAAGTTTCAGGATCATGATGTTGCTCCTGTTCAGGACGTTACACTTGTTATCGCTGAAGATTCTTCCTCTCCTAAAGGTTCGAACAAATCATGTGGCATTCCGAACAGTGCAGATAAAGACTTAGTGGAAGAAAACAAAGATTCTTCCTCTCCTAAAAGTTCGAACAAATCATGTGGCATTCCGAACAGTGCAGATGAAGACTTAGTGGAAGAAATCATCCATCCAAATCCTGATAATAATGTGCCTTCAACATCTGCTGCAGGGACAAACTCTTTCCTTTCCTTTGTCCCAATGAGATTACGTCAAGGAAAAGGGAATAATACAAAAACTGTAAAGAATTCTCGGCGAGCAAAACAACATTCAGAAATTTTGACCAGTACGCCCATTAAACGCAAGTTAGAAGAGGGCCAAAAGAAGAAACAAGAAGGAAGTAAGAAGAAGTTGGACAAAATAACGCGACACAATAAACGTCCGTGTGGAATGAAAAGCATCAAGAAGAAGCTGATAAGGAAAAGGCAACTTTCAGAGTCGTCTGAGTCAGACACCGAGGATCAAGAAATTGTTTTTGATGACGATGAATTGGATGACGTAGACTTAGAACGGGGACAAGGCAGTGCTTTGATTGTACAAGACACTAATGAACGTTGTGGAATTTGTGGTGATTTTGGGAAAGACGATGAATTATGGTATCGATGTGTTTCTTGCTGTGAATGGAGCCATGCAGAGTGTACTGGTGTCGATACAGCCAACAATTACGTGTGTGATTTTTGTAAACGAAAATAACATCATCTTCCCCATTAATTTTCTTTCAATTTTAAATATTGAAACAGCAATTCAATTGCCTTCTACAATTGTAAGGCAACCACTTTTAACACATTCAATTTATATGTTGTTAATCTGATATATAACTACATACATTTTTATTTGCTGAAGTATTTATTAATGCGCACCATTGCCTACCCTTGCGTATCATTACCCCATAGGTTGGGGAATTGTGCGCAAGTGCAGGTTTGCATTACATGATGCATTACTCACGTACACACTGTTTTCTTTCAATTATAATTATTTCATTCAAAAGGAGAAAGAAGGAAAAAGTATTAAGCTAAATTTCATATTTTCTCAAGCAAAACCTTTCCAAATATAATGAAAATTGCTTAGGTGCGCACAATTCCCCCACTTTCCTATACACCTCCTTCGTTAATATGTACCCAGGGGACTGGAATGCGTATTTATAGTAGTTTCTACGTTTATCAATCAAACACTGATGTTGATTTTCACAAAGTGTTTCTTTTTGCCCATTTCCATTGCCTACCCTAAAGTTTCATTTCATTTCATGCCATTTAAAACTGTTTTTTTTTTTTTAAAATCAACACTAAAAAATGATTAATTGATGAAATCATTGATTAATAGGAAAATGGTAGTACAGCTAATGTGTTTAATTTGCTTTGTAGATGTAGAAAATGTCCGAATCGTTTGAGAGAGCGAAGGTGTGAAAATTGTCGACGAAATATTTGAACAGCTTTTGTTGCATAATCTTTCTTTCATCTGCAGACATTTAGCTTTTTTTTTTCCTTTGAGAGCAATTCAGCAAAAGATACAAAAAAATATCTTATGTGAAGGCATAAGTCTGCCAATCAAACATGTAATTTGATATAAAATATCAACTGATACCAGAAAATTTCCCAGTTGACCCTTCTTGTTCATGTCAATAACGGAACAATCTGATGTCTGTTGATTGCTAGAAAACTGCTGCAGATACAACGATGGAATTTCGTGAGCTGACAAAATATCCAGTGCTGCCCGTCTCTTTGTCAATAGAAATCAATCAAACATTGACAACACTCGTCATTACAACGACCTAACAGACCTCTTTTATAGATCGATGCAACAACAGCTGTTCAAATACGTCAGTAAAGATAGATTAACATAATTTTGAATAGATAGTAATATCCTATCAACGAACAACTTCCATGTTATTTTATAAAAGCGCGTATGGTATGACACTGTAATGCAATGTAATGCCATGAATATAATTCAATAACATTAAATATGAGCTTCACATTTATATTGGCGAGAAATGTTCAAAAATATCATATTTTTCCAAGAATATACGAAGTGCGTTAGCGTTGTGCTTTAAGATTTCTTTACGCATGCCAAATATCTGGACACCCGGTGTATTTAATCCTTTCAATGATAACTTCAAATCTTCATATCTACTTTTTTGAAATGAGGATTAGGGGCGGAGAAGTGCAATGTGGTGGGAGCTTCCCGAAACATTAAAGGCATATTGCTATCGAGGTATTTTCAGTACAGGGTGTTTAAAAAAGTTAACACACACCACACATAGCTATAGGTTATAGAGAGGATTTGTACTAAGGATGACCACAAAACCCAGATAACGGTTATCTGGATTTCAAATTATTTATTCTATACCTATCCGTTTCGGATGCAATGGATAATTCGGATATCATAATATCCGGATAATACCGATTTGATTATGGATTTGTAAGAAATCCGTGCAGTCTAATACTCCCACGACGAATAAAGAATATGTGGGTAGCCTGTGAAACGGATAAACAATATAACTGTCCACATATTCGGATATCCGGACATTTCTGATAATCCGGATATTGGATATCCAGATAATTCTGATATCCAGATTTGGCGTATATTACCGTTAATATTTTTTGAACCATCCTGTAACAAGACTGTGTGGCTTGAATCCAAAGATACTCACAAGAAATGACTCCTAAGAGCGAGGATTGGTCCCTGACCTCTCCGAGGAATCGATGATCTCCAGCGATGATTCGGCCGCACAGAAATTCCCGTTTCGTCACAGAAGAGGTGAAGTCTGTGTTGCAACAGCCTGAACGGCATTAATTGCGAGTGAATTCATCGCGGAGGCATTTACGGCTCGCAGAACGGTTACTCATTAGCGGGAATTTAACAGAGATTTCGGCTCGGCTTCTGTGCAAGAATTTTTCCACCACACGAGTGGGCGGCGAAAACCCCTTTATTTATCCCCGAATCAAATCTAGTAGATGCAGGAAAATTAGACGCCAGATTAGAATGCCACAAATTTTAGAAACGTGAAATTCTTTTCTGAATTCTAACCGTTCTCCTTATATTGAATTTCATATATTTCCTTGTAGTCCTGGCAGTAAAGACGCATAAAATCAGAAAAATGCAAACAAATCCTTGGAACTCAAAGCCCACAGGTACAAACTAATTCATCGTCGGCGGGAAAAAATATTAATTCATATTTCAGAGATTCAAATAGCGGATTCATATTTCATCCGTTATCCATCATCTGGATTTCATTTTTTTTAATAATTTGTAATATTGTGATAAATTCATCTTGAGGGCTTCTACCCATCACTTTTTCGCCTTTAGATGGTGGCTGCTGATAAGGGATGAAATAAAATTCTGGCAACGGTCCTGACAGGCTCCGGCCAGTACCCCTGGTGTCGTAGCACCCTGTGCTAACGGTCAGCAAAAAAAGGGAGAAAGAGATGAGAATGAGATCTGATGCTTCGAGAATAGGGAAGAGTATGTAAATAGAGACGATTTCGCCTAAATCACATTGTTTTAATGTGACATATTCAAAACCTATCTTATGATTATTTGTATATACAGTAGGTTATGTGTGTTCAGTGTGAAAAATATGATGTTAGCAAGTAGTATAAATTTGTGACTCCCACTGCAACTCTGATTTCTTGACCAAACGACCACAAAAAGTTGAAAAACTCACTTTCTCTCCCCGTTCCGCGCCTCATTTAGTACGCTGACGATGTTTCACGGGCGCAGAAAAGCAGTGATGAGTGAAAGATGAGCTCTCATCCTCTCATCTTCTCATCTTCTCATCTTCTCATCTTCTCATCTTCTCATCTTCCAAAATGTTTGTAGATCGTGACCTTTGTAAACCTCTCTCTCGAGAACGATGTGCCACACACACACACACACACACACATACACTCATTTTCTCTCCACGTTCCGTGCCTTATTTATTACGCTGGCGATGTTTCAGGGCGCAGAAAAGCAGTGATGAGTGAAAGATGAACTCTCATCTTCTCATCTTCTTATTCTCTTATTTTTGAAGGACCAAATGTTTGTAGATCGTGACCTTTGTAAACCTCTCTCTCGGGAACGATGTGGCACACACATACACACGTGCGCGCTCTCATCTTCTCATTTTCTTATTCTCTTATTCTCTTATTTTTGAAAGATGAGTGTATTTTATCGTAATTTTCCAAATCCGGGACCAAATGTTTATATATTGCGACCTACGTAAACCTCTCTCTCGGGGAGGGAACGATGTGCCACACACATACGTGCGCGCGCGTATGCCTCTTATTATTCCCGTATTGTAACACAAACAAACAAACAAAATAATAATTGTTGTTTTTTAGGATACCTGGCCCCTATAACCTCGCCAGGGTGCGTGGTGCCCAACCAAAAATGTAAAAGTTTTCTAATGGCTGCGGTTATAGATTACCGCACCTCTGTAGAGTTTCACGTGTTTTTTTTCCCCTCAAACTTCCATGAAACTCTACAGAGGACCTCCGTAATGCATGCAACGTGTACTAACGACTCTAGTGTTATTTGATGTTGTGATATTTTTGGATATAGAGTTTTATTGTGAGATATAGATAAAAATAATTATGTTTATTATAATATTTTCTTGATGAAGATGGAGAATATGTGTGTGTTACAAATAAAGTTGCATGCTTTTTTTTTTTCTAGTGTGTGTGTATGTGTTTTTGATGTTTCGACAGCATCTGAAACGATAAAAAAAAAGAAATTTTATTGTTAATTTTCACGTGTAAAAACAACAACAAATTTTTTTGTGCAAATTTTCTGATTGTCTCGTGCTATAGTGCAAAAAAAAGATATTGTAAGTGATAACTAATGAAATTGACATTTGTAACTGATCTGAACTAGTGAAATTCGTATTGTGCCATTGTAACTGATTGTGCTAGTACAAAAAATTTCTTATTGTGCAAGAAAAGATGTTAAAAAACTTGTTAAAACTGCTCTGTGACCCTCTCGTTCTTCACGTCGTAGGCGAAGGACTTCTCTGCAATCAGGATGACACTGCATAGGGTATCCTCGGGCAAGGCATCGTGGAACTCACAGACGACCTTGATGTTGGTTCGATCGTTGACCACAACCTTCTTTCTCTTAGATGTGTTGATGACGGTCATGGGTCTCCGTGCTTTGAATTCGCTGGGCGTGTAGTACATGTCCACGCTTCCCTCGGTCACGCGTTTGTAAGCCGTGTAAGCTTCGTAAAGTTTGAGGTAATCGTCTTTGGTCACGTCGAGGTTGTAATTCTCGCGCGGGAACACTTCGTTGCGTCCATTCTTCAGATAAACGTTCTTGATCTTGCAGTCGTCGAACTTGCTGGAATCTTTTTCCTGATTCTTGTCCCTCCCGGTCTGAAAAAGCACTACGACGAAATCTGGCATGTCGAACTGTATGTTGTTGAACTGCGTCGTCACGTCGAATTCCATGTGACTTCCCGACGCCATCTTCTGCACGCACTGGTAACCGTGAAAGTGAATCGGCACCTGCGGATTTTTCAAGATCTCCGCTTTGTACTTGAGGGCGTAGTTCGTTTCGTATTCCACCACCGGCATTCTCAATTCCATGCTCCGGATGACGCATTTCGCCGCTTCGGGTAAAGTGTTGGCTATCGGCGTGGTGCCGTCCGGACCCAAAGTAGCGTATCGCATCAGTGCGTCGTTGTCGTTGGCCGCTTTTCGAAACGTGACCCTCAGTCCTCCCTTCCACATGATCTCCTTGTAGTCCGAGAAGAAACCCGGCAGCAGACGCATGGGAAAGAGCACCGTGTGACTTCTCGTCGATATTTTGGTCCCGGCTTCGAATCCCCCGGCCTGGTAGTATGCTGCGTCCGTTTTGGATAATTTCAACGTTCCCACTGCCGTCGACGTGATGCCTGGATAATCTATTCTGTCGATGACGGTGTTGTGTTTCCTCACCTCCACCTGCGAGAACAGGTGAGGCACGAAGTTGTCCACGAGTATTAAGTTTGCTGCTGCGGGAAACGCGTCTCCGCTTTCCTTCTTCACCACGTCGAATTGAAGGTAGAGGTCCGCTCTGTGAGGATGAATGAACCCGTCGCCTACGTCCACGTCGTATTCGATCTCCCTGTTCGCTTCGTTCAGATTGGCGAACGTGCGACGGTTGGGAGGGAAAGATTGCAATTCGTAACTTTCGATTTGCTCCATTTTACATGTATGGTTATTTATTATATGTTGATGTCCACGATGGCCGTCGTTGTTGCACCTGCGAAATCCACCACGTCTCCTTTCTCGTTCGTCACCACCAACTCTATGTCGTCTATGCGGTTGCGACATACTGGAAAATAGATCGGCGAAGAGGGCGTGTAGATGATCGGTTCCATGAACTCGGAACTTGGTTTGAAAGTGGCTATGATTCCCGTCTGCTTGTGACTTCCTAATAATCCGTCCGAGGATTTCGTGATCATTCCTTCCGCCACGTTACAGTGTACGTTCAAAGTCTCTATGGCCAAGAATTTAGGAATGTTGGTTGCTACGTGCTTGATGCCAGCTTCGAGTTTGGTGTCATTCTCGAAACCTAAAAGTTCTCCTATGGTGCCCAGGTCCACGGTCTCCGTCGCCGACAGGATTTCCACTCTGTGCGTGACCGAATTTTGAGAAAGATATGTTCCTTTGGGTAATTGAGCTTGCAAAGTGGAAAGATTGTATTGTCCTGGCGTGACGACGATGTGTTCGCTTCCGACGCTAATTTTGTTGTTGTGGTGGGTGACGTTAGGTATGAGGTACATGCTGTAGAATGCACGCAGAGCCACGGATTTAGGATAGACAATATCGTCGTGCAGCGTGAGTTTCAAGATTGAAGATTCGCTCGTGAGATGGAACACGCCCATCCTAGTGATGCTGTTTCAGGTTCCACAGTACTTTCTGGAAATCTTCGACCGTAGGGTTATTTATTTTAGAGAGAAACGCAAGCACGGAGAGGCAGAGATGACCGCAGTTCACGTCTCCGAAATCTTGAATGCGTTCGTCGTTGTAGTATATAGAGGTTTCGCTCGTTTTCAGATAATGAATTAAATTTGTAGGTGGAACACCTCCGAAAGAATCGAAAACGAATGCTTTATCATCATTTTTGTGGTAACATATCCAATGCGTGCCTGGATTTTCTTGACCGTCCAAGTTGACTACTCCGCATTCTCTTCTTTTCACGCTTGAAGGTAACGAGTCGGACATAAAAACTCCTCTGAAGTGTTTGATTTGTAACGGTTCGATCAGAGATTCAATGTCTCGGTTGGTGAGTGCTTCTGTTTCTTTTTTTTAAACTTCTTCATCACGCCCTTTCCTTTTTTCTTCTCCATGGCCAGGTTGTGACGTTTCTGTTCTTCCAATTCCGCTTTGTTCTTCTTCGAGTCGATGACGGTTTTCGCGATGGCGGCACTTCCGCCGGCCAAACTTCCAACGGCCCCCAATGCTGCTAGGATGGCCGGGATGCTGAATATGAAACCTCCGATCTTTTGCTGTTTCCGCGAACGCTGCAATCTTTTCAATTGAGGTGTGCTGAGCAGTAATTTCATTCCATGTCCTTTCGACAAGCAAGAACGTTTCTTCTCGCGTTGTTTCTTGGTGAGTAACCCATCGAGGGCACCTAGATTTTTAAGATTTGAGTATGGTATCTGGTACACGACACCCTTGGGCTTCATGTTGATGCTCTATGTGTTATTTTCACGGTATGTTATTTATATATATTCTGAGATTTTTTTCTTGTGTAGTTTTTTACGGTATGTTATTTATATATTTTCAAGGCCTCGCAGTCGCTACACAAATTCTATTACGTGCTTCGTTTTCTTGCCAAGAAGTTCCTTTGTTCCCTTGTACACGATTCGAGTTTTGTTCTCGATTAAAATAGATAGCTTCTCGTCGGATAACATGTTAGCGTATCGATCTGGTAAAAATAGACTGTATTGTGCGTTGAGCAACAGGCGTACCTTGGGACCATACTGGGTAGAAACGATTGAACCGGAAGTTATCGTGTAAGGTTTGTCGACTTCCAATTCCCGAATTTTTACATACTCGACTGACAAATTTAGCATTTGTTTTAATGCTTGGAGATCACTCATTTTTTCAGTTGTCATATCGAAGAAGAGAAAATTTTCAGTGTGTGTATGTTAGAGAAATTTAATTGTTTTTCACGATGTGAGTTATTTATATATACCGAAGATTATTTTTTTCACGATGTGTGTTATTTATATATCAAGTTTTTTTGACACGTATATATTATTATTTTTTTAACGGAGGAAGAAAGTTCGTGCTTCGGAAAACGCGAGGATGTGCGTAAGGATATCTTCCTTCTCCTGCATAGACTTGTACCAATCATCAGTATACCATCTTCTTCCCTGCATTGCCTCGTACAGTTCGTCCGACCTCTCGTTCAATTTTTCCCCTGCAGCCGAAAGCAGAATGTTGAGATCACCGCACCTCAGGCCGCTGATCTCCCGAAGAAGGTCCTTGAGAACCATTTCACAAGGGATGCGAAATTCCGGCATTGTTCTTGCTATGCTTACAAGTTTATTAACATCTCCGTTAACTACCTTTTTGAATATTTTAGATAGTAGCTCGGGTGGCAAATCAGTTATGCAAGCCATGTTGTTTTTTTTACTGTATGTTATTTATATACCCCACCCCAATTTTTGTTTCGTGTTCATGGCGATGGTGGTGCCTAGTGCGGCGACCCGTTCACCCAGCGATGCGTCTCTGCTCACGAACCTTTCGAAAGCTGCATGCTCTAACTTTCTGTCTGCTTCGTGACGTGCATTCAGATCCGTCTGCGTGGTGTTGTAGGCGATGTCGTGATCTTTGCATGCGGCGTCCAACGGATTCACACCCTTGTCTCCTCTCTCCAATCTTTTCTCGAGTTTGGTACCCGGTCCGCAGTACTGGTAGCCAGGTAAATGCATCTCGAAAGGTAACTTGTTGATGATGTCGTTCACGAGTCCCTTTCCTTCGGCCACGTTCCAGAATTTCGGAGGCAGCGTGTTGATGATTTTGATCAGGTAACCTATGCCCTTGTCGTCGTTAACGATGAAGTTGGAAAGTTTCGTGCTAATCATGTCCACGATACCAACCTTCTCGTTGTAGAAATTACGGTTGCCTGCATTCTCTTCGCCGGCTATCACCAACAATCGGTCCACGAGTTTCCTAACGTCGTCCACCCAAACGAATTCTTTGGGTAACGTGTTGTAGCGTTTGACCCCGCTGCCTGTTTTGACCTGGTTCCAAATCGGTTTGATGAGATTCCTGTACTTCTCGCCGCTGCTCGATTTCACCCTATTCTGCGAGGCGTCGTTGTTTTGGTACAAGGCATCCGTCATGATCAGAATTTCCTTGTAACTTTGGTAATCTTCGTCGGTGTAATCTTTCGGCTGCTTTTTCGCGACGAGTTCCCACAGTCCCACCGTACCCGGATACCTGTTCCAACTATCCTTGTCGCCTAAATTGACTTTAATGTCGTTGCCTTCGAAGGTCACCTTCGATTTCCCAATCTTCCACACCACACCGCCGCCTTCGCTGGTTTCCATGCTAGGATACAATCCGAACACTTCATCCTTGTCGAACTTCCCCGTGCTCAGGTAGTCTCGTGCCAAAGGCCCCAACTCGATTTTATCCGAAGACGACGAGGTGCTACCAATAGCTCGACGTCGTGCCGGTGCATCCTTCAGTTCGAATGGGGTCGAAGGAATGCTCGAAATGGGCGTGGGTACGGCGTAACTTTTAGCTGCGAGCGGTACGAGTTCATTAATCAAATTTTTATTTTGTTCCGTGACACTTTTAATTTCTTTACCTAGACCGCTGATGGCATCGATCACAGGTTGATCCTGACGTTTCTTCTCTTCGTAGAATCCGCGATTCTCGGATTTCCAACCTTTGAAGCGTTTCGCGAGGTAATCGCGAAGCTTGAGATTTTCGTCTTCAATTTTTCGTTTCGTCATGACGTTATTTATATACGTCGTTTCTCACAACGTTGCAACGTTTAGAAAGTCGTTGATTTTGTTTCTGTATTTTCCGTCGTTGGGTTTCCTCGTCATGTCGATCGTCACGAATCCGAAATCGTCAGCGTTCCAGCAAGAAGAGCAGCAGCCTTCCGAAAATTGATTGTAGTTCATGTCTCCGCCTACGTAGTCATCGTATGCGTGCTTGAGGTTGGTGTGATCTTGACGAAACAAACATATGAAATTAGCATTGTCGCGTACTAACTGTTTTGGAATTTTGGAAAACGTTTGAGCTAGGTAGAAGCAATCCATTCCTTTGTGACGACCTTGCGTGAAAAAGTTGCGAATTTCATTTTGATTTTCCAGGATGGCGTCGTCGAACACAACGACTGAATTTTCACGACAATCGTCAAGTGGTTTTATTTCCGAGGCGAACGTTGCAATGTCCAGACCATCGTACAGTTTCATCAGTTGGTGGTATTTGGATTGCTCCAAACTTTTCGAGAACACGTACAGGTGCCTGTTCTTCCAATCTAGCCAATTCGGTGCGAGGAGAAAATTGTCCACGAGCAGTGTCGTTTTCCCACACCCCGAAGGACCTACGATCAGACAGCGGATGCTGTCGGGAAGCAATTCGCCGTTCTTTTTCTTCGTTTGACTTTCCGAATTAGGTAAACGTTTCACAACATTCCACGTACTCATAGAATCACTTCGTTTGAATCGATCCAACTTGTTTCCGGAAGTCCCAGCCATTTCACCAAAAGTTTGTTGCCTCTCTTGCGCAAAACTTTTTCGATAAGGTACGTGTCGGGGTATTTAGTTTTAGAGAGTTCCTCCTCGTAGAAGCGCCCCAATAAAATTTCACCGCCACTGTCTTTTATTATATACGTGTGACGGTTCCCGGGTAGAACTCGAACCACGGTAAAAAGTTCAGTACTCCAGTTTCGTGTAAAACCCCTGTCGAACGTTCGCTTCAATTTACTAACCCTCACCTGTTCTCCAATTTTGTATTTAGCCTTTTTTGTCGTGGGCGTGTACTTTGGACAGTAAACGCTAGAAATTAAACGTTGCTCGTCAGACCTGGTAACGTCAGCTGGCTTCATGCCTATCGTTGCGTGCCGTGTGTGATTATAGTCGTTAACAAGTTCGGGAAGAATAGTGACCCACTTGTAGCTTCCCTGAAGCGTGAAGCGTGACCACATGCGCGATTTCAGAGTGCGATTGAATCTTTCCACGATGCTGGCCTTGACGTCGCTGAAGGTCGAGTAATGTTGAACGTTGTGTTTCCGAATAAACTTTTGGAATACGGCATTGTAAAATTCCTTCCCTTTGTCCGTGTGCAGAAACCGAGGTCGTCTGCCGCCGCTTTCGCAAAAAATTGTCTTGAATGCTTCCGTGACGCACGTTCCTGTTTTTGCCTTCAAAGGTAGAGCCCATGCGAATTTCGAAAATGTGTCTATGACGGTGAGGAGGTACTTGTTGCCCTTGTTCAATTTATGCACGTTTTTTAACTTGCCGCTACTCATTTCGACGAGGTCGCTTTCCCAGAGGTCATCGATTCCCTTGGTTACCACAGCCAAACGTTCGTAGTTACGGCGTGCAGGTTTATGCAATTCTTGGACGATGGCCTGCCTTGACATTTTTTCTTAGAGATTACGTTTCAAGAGAAGCACAAGCGTGATGGGATTCAAAGAGGGTGGCACTTCGCTCGTGTTTTGAATGATCAGCTTATCGCCGGCACTCACGTCGAAAACGGTGAGATCTTCGTCTTCGTGTATTTCATATATGTTGCGCGTTTCGTTCCAACGTGCCAGAGGAATGTTTCCTGCTTTCTGGACACCACGATTCGATATCAAAGTCATGGTGGGAACGCTAGCTTTTCTGCCGTGAGACCAGTACGAAAATTCGTTTATCTGAATCGTGCCATCGAGGAGAAACTTGTAGTACGGATGATAAGGATGTAGCATGTACAGTTTGTTACCTTCGACGAACGTGGAGATTCTCTGTTGATTGGGTACGCTGTTGATTTCGATGGCTTGCAAAGAATGCAGTTTAGCGAATTTAGTGTCGACGCTAACGAGGTTGCTGTGAAGCTGACCCAGTGTGTTTTGTACGGGCAACAAATGTTCGACTATGGTATCCGTTACGGTAGAAAATGACGGTTTGATTTTCACTTCCACGTTCAACTGCTTGTAGCTTTCGTTGAGTTCTTGCAACTTGGCACCGAAAGAGGTCAGCGTTGATTCCTGCGTTGATTCCAGCACTCCAACTTGATCTCTGATGTTGACGACAATGTTCTGAAGGTTCTCAATTTGATTCAATTTCGAGCTCTTCTCGGTAAGATCGTTCACGATGATTCGCATGTCTGTAAACTGCGTGTGAAGGTCGGCGACGCTCTGCGAAGTGGGCAGCGTCGACACCAGCGAGGCAAGTTCGTCTCGAATCTGTTCCACGTTCGCCGTTTCCGTTTCCAGTCGTTTCAGCATGCGTGATATGTTCCTTTTCAAAGCGTGTAATTCTTTGGAGGTAGGGAGATTGGCCACTTTACTCTCGAGATCGCTCAACGAACTTTTGATGTCACTCGAATCTGATAGTGCCGTCACCGCCGTTTTCAATTTTTCCAAATCTTCGCTCGAAGGCACGCTCGTTCGTAACGATTCCAAGTCACCCTGTATGTTGTCCAGTACGTGATGAAAATGAGTAAGATTGGATTCGACGTTCAAATTTTCCAAATATTGGATCTTCTGCTGAACCGTGCTCAACGTGTCCTGAATACTCGTCAACACACCTGCTTCAGCGTGAATATTTTTAATTTCTTCGTTGATCAATCCCCGGCCGGTTCAAATCCGGGAACTTTTCTAACGGTGAAAGCGGCCCCGGCGCCTACCCAGCGTCGAATAACATGGGTACCTGGGGGAAACCCTGGGGGGTAAAGGCGGTCAGGGGCGTGATGCTGATCACATCACCCCCACTCACGACCGGATCAAGAAAGTGTGGGGCGTTACCCCCACACCCCCTATACGCCTTCATGGCGTGGTGCTATGCACAGGGGAACACTTTACCTTTTTTGATCAATTCCAAGGACGCCTGAAGCGTAGCGATGGTGGTTTGAATGTGTTCGAAATCTTGATAGGCCTCCAACTGAATTTTTATGTTCGCGACGCTTTTACCGATGACCTGCAGTTCGTCCGACGATGGTAGGTTCGTCATGGTATCTTCCAAAGTCTGCAACTTGGATTTAATTTCTTCCAACGTGCCGGTGAATTCTTCTTGTAATTTGGAAACAACAACCTGCAAGCGTTCTACATCAATATCATTCACCACGGTTTGAAGTTCAGAGAAATTTTTTTCTATTGCGGAAGTTCGCTCTTCGATTTCGAGTTTCAATTTTTCCAAATCTTCATTTTTCGATTGAAATTGCTGTAATTTGGCCAAATCATTTTGAAGCGAATCCATGCTCAACTGTATATTTTGAATGTTGTCGTAAGAAGGTACGTCGACATAATTTTTTATCAGTGTTTTCAGTTCGGAATCGATTTTCAGAATGGGATCGAGACATTGCGTTTGGAGCGTAGCGATCTCAGACTCTAAACTTTTGTTTAAGGTTTCCTGTAAAGCGATCAAATCGGTCCTCAACTTCTTAACTCGAACGTCCAGCATGAGAATCTCTTCTGCATGGTCTACACGCTTGGTGTTGCCGAAAATGTCGTTAGGCATTTTTGGTTAACGGTTATTTATAATAGGATAGACGATTCGTAATTCTACGAAGAGAGGAATAAGTTTGTCGTAATCTCCTAGGAGTTCCACGTAAAGATAATCTCCTGCAGACACATCGTACGACATGTTAGAAAGTATCTTGTCGTGCTTCATTCGAAAAATGTTCTTGCCGGTAGAAATTTTGATTTCGCCTGTGTTCTCCGGATTCAGGGTGATTTGAAGTTTCCCGTCAATCGGAATTTCATAGAAATGTAAATTGTTATTAAAAACGTAAAACATCTTGCCCACATCGTTATTTATTTCCGTCCATATACTATTAAGATGTACAATTAGTAGACCATTGAGTTTAGATAACACGGAAGGTAAGAGGTTATTGGAAATTGGCGATGCAGTGTCCATGTTGCTTTGTTTGCGAAAACCAAAGAGATTCATTGTCCTTGTTAGTTATTTAACACATTCGAAACATACGGAGGAAAAGAATGAAAGGGGGGAGCCCTCGGGCGATGAAAAGTTGCAACCTGTTATTATGTTGTTAAGCCCGCTCCAAACCGAGGCTCATTAAATTCAACTCTTATTTTTCATCGCCCGAGGGCTCCCTCTTTCATTCTTTTCCTCCGTCTGCTTTTGAAGAGGAAAAAACACAGCGGACTTCATGGCTATGGGGTTACGGTTAACACACGCCACATTTATCGCTTTTATTGTAGTGCCCCCACTCTCGCGTGTGGATTTGACAATTGAGAACACGTAACTTGTTGTCCGTTGCATCCAATGCGACCTTGGTTACGCGGGTCGTGTACAAATCATGCAATTTACTTGCAATGCGATGATCGGTGCTGAGTTGCCTTTTACCATGAAAAAGGCATTCCTTGTAGTCTTGCATGCTAAATTTGCTGGTACTTATTTTTCCCACCCCCTTCGCTTTCTTGATCTCTTTTTCTTCTGCAATCTTTACACAGTACATTTTGGCACGAAGCCCCGCAAATTCGCTGATGTACTCCCCGCCAACTTCATCTTTGAACTTTCCAATCGTCATTTTGTTTTCTGCCGAATGTAAGTGATGGCCTGATGGTAAGTTGCTAAAATCAAACAGATGCTTCATCTTAGTCAGATCATGTTCGAGGCTTGGTGTTTGGATTAGAAAAATGAAGCTATCCGTGTCAATGTAACATATTTGGATGTTATCTCCATAAAAGGGTTGAAACTGATCGTAGTACGATTGGTACATGTGCAATTTTGATAGTTCAAGAACAGTGGCACCTATGGCAATCGGCTTGTTGAGCATCACTTGCTTCTTGTTCCTCTCGACGAATACTAGATTCTCGTCGAAAATAGTGAAGTTTTTGAAGTAGGGTGACGCGACGATCTTTTCAAATTTCTTTTCGTCCGTGACCAACATTGCGTCGATGTAATTACGCACGTTCTCCATCGTCTTGCCGTAGATGGCGTTATTGAACAGTTTGTACAGATCCTTGTCTGCAGGCGATGTCGATTGTGTTCTGCGGCACGTGTTCTCGGTTATGTACGGTTCCAGCCACTTGCTCTGTCGGAACTTCAATCCTCTATGAACTTTCTTCAACTGCAAGCCGTGACTTATGTAAAATTGGAGGAGTCGGTAGTGCAGAACGTAATTCCGCTTGTTCTCCATGCTTAGTATGAGTTTTGGCTCCGATCCTCCAGGTGGCTTCTCCTTGGTGGGGGCCAGGGCCAATCCGTGATGTTTCTCGTGAAGTGTTTCGGGATAATCGAGATCCACTTCCAAGAAACAGCCCCATTCATTATCTTCGCTCCAGTTGAGAAAATCTTCGCAGGAGAGTTCCTCTTCGGTCATCCACGCGTAGTCGCTGATGGGAAGACACTGGGACATGGAGTGGCCGTACAGGTTGTTGACATCCCAGTAGACAATGTAGGTGTTGGGCTTCGATGCATCGTAACCAGGCGTATGAGGATTGTTTGCCTGAGCATGGCGTCGGGGACATTGGACGATGCCACCCCGTATCGCACTCTCCATGAAAGCATACTGTTCCTTCTCTGCGATGAGGCCCAGTTCCACGTTGGTGTATTTCATCATCGATTCCCAAGTCAACCCCGGCGTGGTGAAGAAATACGCAGGATCCAACTTGTATATCGCGATGCATCTCTTACGAAACGATTCGAAAATATCCATCAGAAGTGTTACGTCCAATTTCAGATAAAGATCGTGATAATCGCGAAAAGTTTGGCAATTGAATGCCGTCCACACACTACGAGCGTGTTCGTAGTCCTCTTCGGAACAGACGTCCTCCGTGAGAGAAGAATAAAATACCTCCCGGGGTGGAAGTTCCGTCTCGTCAAATTTGTCGAAATTGTTGACGTACTCGTAGGGGTAGACACCCTTGCGACGCAACAGATTCAAATTCTCATCTCTCCCCGAAAAACATTTTTGCTTGGTGGCCACAAGATCTTCGTCGCCAAGTTGAGATGCAAGGCTTGCGAGGCTGGAGGACAGGAAATTGTAAGAGTCCAGGATTCGCACTTCCACACTTCCTCCTTCTTTGAGAGGGATCCACACTCTCACTGTAATATACTTCTCACTCGTTCTCGGAATGATGCTGATTCGAGAAGTTATGTTGTGGAGCTCTTTGACGAAGAGATGTGTGTCGTACTTCTCCGTGTAGTGCAGAAACACGGCAACAAAATGCAACTCCTTAATTTTAAGATTGCACGAATTACAGATGGTGCTTAGAAATAATCCATTCTGGTGGTTATGGTGGACGACCTTGTAATTTTTGGGGGTGAAAGCCTGGTTACACTCCTCGCATCTTGTCGCCGCGTCATGTCTCTGTTGTTGTTCTGTTGTGAGAGCAGGTGGAGAAACGTAAGAGCCTTTCAGCCCGGGGGCAAGTTCTCTCGCGCATTCCGCTATCTTCTCAACAAAATGTTTTGCCGCATCGGGTCCGCAATACAAGATGACATCATTCAATTTTTCTCCGTAGATGGAGAAACTGCAAGGCTCGTGGTGAAAAATTTGGGTCGTGCTTGAGGTAGAGGGATCAGGGTCGCAAGACGTCATGGGAACTTGGAAGCTTTCAAAGTCGGCATAAAGGACGACGGGATGGTGGAGAAGAGCCTGGTGTTTCTGAAATTTCATCTTGGTTCCGGGTTCCGGCATGACATCTTCAGGTTCTGCATTCACAGAGCCAAAACACTTGTGCTGTTCTCTCATCTTCTTACCCCCGCGAAAAATTCTCAAACACCGATCGCAAATTTCGATCTTATCGCGATTCTTGCTGATCTGTCTTCCTACTAATCCTGAGAAATTCCGTATCAAACTGTAACGGCCATCTACAAGCAAGAGTCGAATTACATTATTCTGCCTTCTCGCAGGTCTTAAGACACGAATATTGCCGGAATCGTCAACCCCAAAGACAGAAATATCGATATCTTCTCCTTTTTCCTCTCTATAGTTTTTTAAAATTTGATTGATCTTATTCAGGGGCACAGGGTAGGAAATTCCTCTCATCATATTCTCGTATCTTCCCTCGTATCCTCTGTAATTGGACAGACGTTCGGGGTTAACATTATTAGCTGGGTGTAATGCGGCGATGACAGACCATAGGAAACTCTTCTGATCATTACTTTGTATGTTCAACACTGCATTTTGTTTTTTTTGTTTTTTTGTTTTTTTTTGAGCGCTGCGTAATGGTTTGAAATTGCAGACTCGAAGTTCTAACATGTGGTTGTGACCGCAAAGACTCCACCCACTTCCTCTACCTTCAAACTCTTCTTGTTTTTGTGTCAAGTGCTCAAATAGCCGTGTCACTATCTCGTCAAGATTCTCGTTATCGTCATCGTGTAAGCTTTCACACCCTACGTAAAAGCTGAAAGTGCTTGACTCGGACGAGACAACTTTCTCATACAGCAGAGTCAAGACGAGATGAATTTTAATTGCAACATTGACGAGGCAATCACGTAATTTATCGACTACCAGAGATTTCACATTGTTGAGGAAGATGCTCGAGTCACACTTTTCATCGCTTCCAGATTTATATGTTATGATGCGTGCACTTTTATTCAAAGCACCGCCTTCATGCTCATCAATGCGAGGTTTCTTTGCCGGCGAGACTACGACATCATGATCCGGTAGACGACATTTTTTCAAATGCCTAGCAATATTAGGTTTAGAAATCAACTTTCCACAGTTGCGACATGCCACTTTCCCGCAAAAACCGGAGGGACCTGGTTGCGGTTCCATTTTTTCTCTCTGTTATTTATATATATACAGAGAAATTTTTTTGGGGGGGTTGTGGTGGTGGTAGTGGAAAACGCACTGAAACAGAAGAAAAAAAAATTGAAAAAATGCTCGACATTTTTTCCTTCCACATATATATTAGAGGCGAACAGTATGTATGTATGTATGTGTGTGTGCACTGTTGTAGGAGGTTAAAAATATGGGACATGTAAGTGTGTGTCAATTTTTTATGACTCCTCTGAATATGTGTGTGTCAGACGTAAAACAAAAAATATTAATATATCATGAAAATAAAAACTTACCTTTCAAGAGCGATGGAGAGAGACTTCAACATAAAAACTTGTAGCTCACTAAAACTTCCACGATGATATATATGTATACTGCCAGACAAACAATTAAGAATACTGAACTGCCACGATTGACGTTCACCTTTCAAGAGAGATAGAGAGACTTCAAAATAAAACTTGTAGCTCACTAAAACTTCCACGATGATATATATGTATACTGCCAGACAAACAAATTAAAAAATACTGAACTGCCACGATTGACGTTCACTATGATAATGACGTACAAAAAAGAAACTGATACGTTATATAGGAACTCCTCTTTTTTTTCTCCTTCTCTCCTTCCTACTCCACGCGACTCTCTTTGGTGAAAACACAATGAGCGCTATAGTCAATGTCCTAGCAAATAAAACCCTTGTTAACTAATTCATTCATGCCATATTTTTTCAACAAAAGATTTTTGTGATGTGCACAATATCCTGTGGGGGACAAATAACAATAAACGGGGCGTTGACAGTTCCACCCATGCATGTATTGTCGATCATTTCCCCTCGGCCTCTATTCCACGCCCCGTCAGGGTGTGGTGTGTGAAACAAACGATTCCCAGTATAAAACTCAAAAAGCGGAAGATGCTGCTGTGTTTGCTTCCGCCACATCCCCCTCTGATTCTATTGTTATCGGGGATGTGATGGATTCTTCATTCAGAACCGTGGGAAAGCTGAAAAAAATAGAATCTCTTCGGCGAAAGAGGATGCAAGGTGAATGGGTTCGGGGAGGGGTTGCTGTGGATAGTTTGGTCCGTGATGAAAATGTTACATTGGGCGACGAAACACAATTGCTCCACAGGGGGACAGGAAAAATTCTACCGAGCGTCGCTATCCACGCGAACATTAGAAATTGCCTGAATGCTTTGGGAGAGAGAGAGGCTTAGTATAAGATTATCGATTTTCGTTTTAGAGAATAATCTATGTAAGATTCTAGCATCGAGAATAAACAACGTTGATTGAATTTTTGACAACATTCGCAGTACAAATCTAAACTCGTAATGATTTCGTCGCCACCATGCACCCCCCCCCCCCCGGCGAGGTTATAGGGGCCAGGCATCCTAAAAACAACAATTATTATTTTGTTTGTTTGTTTGTGTTACAATACGGGAATAATAAGAGGCATACGCGCGCGCACGTATGTGTGTGGCACATCGTTCCCTCCCCGAGAGAGAGGTTTACGTAGGTCGCAATATATAAACATTTGGTCCCGGATTTGGAAAATTACGATAAAATACACTCATCTTTCAAAAATAAGAGAATAAGAGAATAAGAAAATGAGAAGATGAGAGCGCGCACGTGTGTATGTGTGTGCCACATCGTTCCCGAGAGAGAGGTTTACAAAGGTCACGATCTACAAACATTTGGTCCTTCAAAAATAAGAGAATAAGAAGATGAGAAGATGAGAGTTCATCTTTCACTCATCACTGCTTTTCTGCGCCCTGAAACATCGCCAGCGTAATAAATAAGGCACGGAACGTGGAGAGAAAATGAGTGTATGTGTGTGTGTGTGTGTGTGTGTGGCACATCGTTCTCGAGAGAGAGGTTTACAAAGGTCACGATCTACAAACATTTTGGAAGATGAGAAGATGAGAAGATGAGAAGATGAGAAGATGAGAAGATGAGAAGATGAGAGCTCATCTTTCACTCATCACTGCTTTTCTGCGCCCGTGAAACATCGTCAGCGTACTAAATGAGGCGCGGAACGGGGAGAGAAAGTGAGTTTTTCAACTTTTTGTGGTCGTTTGGTCAAGAAATCAGAGTTGCAGTGGGAGTCACAAATTTATACTACTTTAGCAGTTTGTTTTAATAACACATTTTATATGTAGCTATTATATCGAGACGAGAAAACGATATTGATATTTACCCTTCAAAACCGAACGAGAGCGAGACAGTAATTTGCGTTGTCAGTCTAGACCGAGAACTAGGCAACTTCCTCGTTTACGAGACAAAACAGGACGGGGCCATACGGGATCTTGTCTCGGTACTATACACCGAAATATACATCGCTGTTCTTTCGTCAAGTAACTAAATTATGACAGGTGTGACTTACTGTTGTTCCATGTGAGGTACAGCACATTCTGCCTCGGAAATCTGTGCAGCAAGGCAGCACATAACGGTTGAGAAGTGGAGAAAGCAAGTGGGCTGCTGTAAACGACTGGTAGCTGCAGCCGCGTTTTCTCCTGCTTGCACTTCCCCTCTCACGCTTTCATTAGTCGAGCCCTCTCGATTTGTACTTGCGCAGAGGGCTTGTTTCTTTTGTTCACTTGCTCCAGAGATTCCCTGGATAGTGTGTGGCGTTCTACGTAAAGACGAGCAATGGGATCCTTCCTGTAATGAAAGTGTTAGTAAAGGAGGAAAAGAAAACACGTCTAATTACGAAGCACTGTTACAAAAATTTAGATAACTATCATCCCAGTGCAGACCTTGTCGCTACGTCTCCATTTGGCACATTTTCTATCCAATTCAATAATTTACATTCATCCTCATAAACTGGCTCAATCCAAGCTATTTACTTTTACAGCGTTAACATATTCTGCATCTTTATTCGGGCTCCAGAATTATGCACTTAACGGACCATGGGGAAAATGCGAAACCAGAAACTTTATCATTTGTATGATTCTTTCATGGTTCAGATTTCTAAGATCGCGGAAAAATGGCTCCCCACCGATAAAGTGTCTGAAACATTACGTCAACACAATTCTTATGACAATATGTCATTGGAAAATCAAATTTGTTCGGAAATCTATTTTTTATTACAAAAAAAACAGTCAGTACCAGTCCACATCAAGCTATTTTCGGAATTTCGAGACAGACTTACTTCAGATGGAGAGTAGTTTCTTATGCAAATATAAATATTTTTGTGTTTTGTCTTCATTTTCAAAATCTCATTAGTCTTGGAAGCCTGCAATCTCTTAAGTGTGGGGTATAGTGAAAGAATAGTCTTGTAGAAAGATAGCTAACGTAACTACTTACCTATTTTGGAGAGAAGGACGAAGGTTTAATTAAACTGGTTAATCTCATTCTCTCTCCACCAAATGATAGTTACTTTCTACTTTGAAACATGACAAATAGTGAAACACAAGTTAGTTTTGTTAAATTTCGTTATTGTATTTATATAACAGAAAGTAAAGTGTTACTTTTAAGTAGAGTAATTTAATGGAAGGGCGTCATTGTTTTTTTCAGAAACTTCCCCGACTATGCTTATACAGTACACTCTCTTTAATTCGAACTTGGATAATTCGAACATAAGTTTATTCCTCTTGACACCATGACGTGATGCTTTTCTTAATTCGAATATTTTTCATGTCCCCTTAGAGTTCGAATTAAAATGAGTCCACTGTATTAATATAAATAGTAAAATTTTTAAAACCCTATGCCCAATACAGGAGAAAACCTTGCGTTAGATTAGGTTAAACGAAACAGACTAATTTGTAAGCTGTCAGCTTCCTCCTCGAAGATCTTCCTTCGATTTACTGAAAGCGCATCTGCCTGCGACAGAAGGTCATCCGCCCCTGACACGAGCCTCGTCGTGTGTGGCGGCAACTGCCGGATAATTTGTCACCTCAAAACACAGGAAGCTCAGACTCACTTAGGATTTCCGGTCCTTGGATTTTCAGCCAATCGCCTCCAAGCTCGTAAGCTCCCTTCGAGCGATCTAGTTGTGAAAGAAAAATGTAGTTCGAACATCCTGTCCTCAGAGGCCAACCATGTCTTTGCCCGCATGTGTGTGTCAAAGTTTATTACTGGAGAGTGTTTGAAAAATAAATTATCAACTGTTCTAAAATGACAAAATATCTCCGTGTAAATGTGACGGTCCTGTTTAGGGCCGAAGTAGCTAACATCTATGACAGCGATTGTTTTCAGAGCGTTTTGCAAGAAAATTCATTTTCGGTGGAATGCAAATGTTATAATATGCCACAGGTTTCCAAACATTTCTAGTGTGCTTCGTCTGCGCGATATTCCCGTACCCAACATTTAAAAAAATGCCTAGATTAAATTTGATAGTAATTTCAAAAAATAAGAGTCATTTAGATATTATTAGTTTTTGATGTTTCAAATTCTCAAAATAACAAACTCAAAATTACAAAATAATTGGCACGAGGTATGAGTGCTGTGCATCTTTCTACATACAACGAATGCATGCACGTCTTGTACTACTGCAACATTTTTCATTTATGTGGTTGTTTCTCTCCACAGAAGACTATACTCTGTCCCAACTATCTCTGGAGCAGGCGAACGAAAACATGTCTCTGCGCAAGTAGTGACGCGAGACGGTTCCACCAATGAACACGCGAGAGGGAACGGTATTGCTTGGAAAGGGGGGGGGTGACTGCAGTTACCAGCTTTCGAGCAGCGAGCGTGTACTGCTTCACTCTGGCCAGTAGATTCCCCCCGTTTCTCTGACGCTATGCGCGACTGCTCCAGAGTTACCTGAGACAGAGTAAACGACTCTGGGGACAATGTTCGATATAAAGCTACACCAACACCATGTAGATATGCGAACGACGAAAGTATAGCTTTGTTTGTAACCCAACTACAAGTAATAAATTAACAATGTTAATAAATAAACGTCAGCTTTTTGAATGTGGATTTCATTACCGCACGATGTCATACCAAGTTTTTAAAGTATTAAGAGTCCGAAACAGATCCGAAGGGGGCGCTTTTACCAGGAAAAATGGAATGTTTTATTATGTTACATTATTTCATTCTTATAAAACATGTTCCCGCATTGAAAATTTGGTTGAATGTTTTGTTTTATAATAACGGGTGATTCAAAAACTTTGATATCATTTCATAATCTAATAACGTTACCAATTATCGTGCAAATGATCTGAAAATTTAACAGTATGTGTAGAAACACCTCAAAAGTCAATGTGTAATGTGGTATGAAGACAACTTTGATACATGTCTTGTTATTAGTGATGATGCCACATTCCACATGAATGGCAAAGTCAACAAGCATAATGTTGGCATTTGGGGCGAAGAAAATCCCCATGCCACACTTGAGCAACTGAGAGGCTCACCAAAAGTGGCTGTCTTTTGTGCCATCTCCAAGAATCATCTTCATGGCGGGAAATATAACCGGCGATGATTATATGCAAATGCTTCAGACCTGGCTCATGAATACACTCAAACGAACATGAATACTTCATTTTGCAACAGAACGGGGCACCACCTCACTGGAAGCTCTCTGTGCGGGCGTATCTCAATGACACACTGCCAGGGCGATGGATCTGGCGTGCTGTGATGAAGATAATGTGCTTTTGATATGGCCGCCACGCTCACCAGACCTGAACCCCCCTTCTAATTTTTCTCTTGGGCTATGTGAAGGGTCTCTTCTATGTTCTCCCTCTACAAGCCTAGATGAACTCCAGCAGAGAATCACCGTCGCACTGGAGACTGTTACCGCAGACATGCTGCAACGTGTTTGACAGGAGCTGGATTACCGACTTGACGTTATGTAGTTACTGAGATATTTACATCTGTAATGATATCAATTATTTTGTTACACACTGTATATTATAGGAAAGATTTTGTTTCTTCTTACAATCGCGACGTCGTGGAGCAACACCGCGAGAGACAGTTTGCAAACCGTTGGTGTATGTGAATCGGTAACTGTACTTGTGTTTTTGTTATTTAGCGTAGCTTTTCTTCCACTTGTAACCTATTTTATTAAAAATCTAGTCGCGAGGATGAGGGCCAGTGATGAAATAGTCGTAGCGCGTATGAATCCCCAATTATTTTAAACCGTGGTTTTCTTTTTTGGCGGATGAACAGTCATTAAACGACAATACTACCGTACCCACAGAGCCGACAATCTATAACTGAAGATATTTACAAAACATTCATGGAGCCCCAAGTCAGGCACCATCTAGAAATATATTTCACGGAGAGGAGCGTGTCCGAACAAAGTGTCTCAGGAATAGTAATGTTTACATTAAAATAATTATATTAAATTAAATAAATACTAATTAAGATGTATGAATTATTTAATATTGTTATAATTACACAAATATGTAAAAAGACGGTATAAGAATAGAGATATAACGAGCATGTGTTCATTATCTAGCTGACCTGTAGTGAAAATCGGAATGATTTGTATAAAAAAAAAAAAACAAGTGCCCTGGCAAGGAAATTAATGTCGAATAGATTAAGAAATGAATATTTATTGCCTAACAAAAAAGGAAGTTAGTTCCAGTTGGCGAAAAGTAAAGATCATAATTAATATGCATAATATCACAAATAGTAGTGTGCAAGCATACATTTTTAGTACTGTCCTATGATCCCAATATAATCCTTGCCTCCAATAACAAATGCTAAACAAGTATATTTTCATTACTTAATGTTTGTACTTGCTAAGTCTTTTGGCGGGTTCCGGACCCCCTGCAGCCGCTCCCCCACAATGCGTCCTTGTCTCAAATCCATTCTCCGCTACGACGCCAGGGGACCAAGGTTCGAATCCCGGCCTGGGCATGGATGTTTGTGAGTGTCGATTCATCAATTTCATCATATCATCATTCATCCCCATCTTCGCAAATTAGCCAAAAGTGGCACAAAAAGCGGAAGTGAAATATAGCATATCAACAAACAAACAAATCAAGTCTATTCTCTGTTACAAATATATAGACAACCGTGAATCAGAATTCTAAGCAGATGCAATTTTGGGCAATTGGCTTGATATTTCTGAGAAAATTACATTTGTTGCTCTTGCAAATTATCTGTCCGGTTAGTGGAACTGAAACCATGCACGCAGCCCTCTGCAAGACTAAAGAATGATCCCTTTTTCATTCCCCATCTACTGAACCTACAGAAATCCCCCTCCTCCCGTCCAACCACAGGAAATGCGGGTCAAACAATTCCTCTGCTCAATTTTCACGACGAAGAAAAAGTGCGGCCTGAATTGAATTCACTCCCTCTCTCTCTCTCTCTCTCTCTCTCTCTCCCCCCGCAAGCGAAGGTGATGATGATGACACCAGCACATTTATGGGCATAAAACGTAACTCTCTAAAACTGCTAGGGGTAGGAGAACAAACTTTTTCTTGCAAAAATTCTCAATTTCAACAGGATATATTTTCCGTGTCCGACAACACTCAGTGCCAATTGACACTCGACATTTCACATTTTAAAGAGATAAGGAAAACCTCTTTACGACGCGAAAATGATATACACAGTTTATTTAGGGGGAAAAGCTTCTAAGAGAGCTTTCAGACCGAAGCGACACGGGCCCTTTCCGTCTGTAAAAATGAATTCACTACACATGCGCGATCACCAGACCGAGGCAACACGATTCGCGCTTTTGAGAAAACGGCCGAGTCCGGACAACAGGCAAGCGACAAGTGCAACTTCGGTACGAAACGTTGCATTTACTTCTGAAGGTCCGTTTCCAAGTGACACGCGTTGTTTGTTTGTCGCAAGTAGCTTTCCGCTTCTGTCTGAAAGCTGCCTTAGGGGAACGTGTCTGCAAGAGCGCGCAGCTGGTCCTCCAAGAGTGCGCATTTACGAGACAAGTGGGTTGAGAACGTAACAGAGAGGGAAATAATGGAAGTGGTAGAAGACAGAAGAGGAATCATAAGTGAGATAGTGCAACGAGTGGGGAGATATTTGTGGGAAGTGAGGGAGCGACGAGGAAAGGCGTTAGCGGTCAGCGATAAGAACGAAGAAACCGCACAAAGTGAACCGAGCGTGTAATACGTGTACCGTGGGTCTAGCAGTGTGCAATGTATATGTGTTTTGTTTTGTTCTGTTCTGTTTTGTTTTTCACATTATTCAACAAAGAAATTCAAATTCAGGAGGCCGAATGAACCGGACACACAACTTTATTTGCATGTGCAATATTTCGATTGTTAAAATACACTAATTATGTTTAATTTTTTATTTTCTTTTGTATCTGATCAACGGCTAAGAGCTATTTGTATACTAACGTAAAGAAGGTATAATATTAATACACGACGTTGAGGGAAGAGAAAGTGTGTGTAATGTAAAATTAATGTAGTGCGTACAGCGTACAGCTCGCACAAGGAAAATGTAAATAAATACAAATACAAATACACTAGCAAACATCGCACACGAATACACCAGTTCCTTCATAACGGAGAGGCCAAGCTTCATGACACCACAGTCCTAGCCTGGACTAGCTTTAGATCATCCTTTATAATAATTACTCTAAAGAGGTAGAGAAGCAACACAAAAGAAATTAACAAATACAAACGTTCCTTGATATTATACCCGTTGATGGTTCTCTTCGATGATAACAGCCCTCAAAAAATAGCATTCTTATCTTACATGTATGCACACCACGAAGCCCTGCTACACATTATTAAGGAGATTGTGACGTGTATATGTGCCGATCGTGACACAGTAACCTGGTGTTACATAAGATTTGAAAATTGAAATAATTTACACAAACATTGCAAGGACGTGGTTGTCAATATCTAGTCAACATGTTGAAACTCGCTTGGACATGACAACATGTTGGTGTCATTGCCCTCCGCCTATTGAACATTCTGCGAACGAGAGAGAGATTTAGTGCGGGTGTCAAAAAGGCCGTGTTTTGCCAAGTGTCGCCCCTCGTGGCCTCTGGGGAGCGGCTGACGAGGTTCGCAGCCACCGGCGGGGTTCCTTGTCGGAAACGCTAACTGCCAGAGCAAACATCTCTAATTGCGGCCATTAACACTTCCCCCGCTGCTCTGCATTCAGTCCCGCCACCTGGGAGAAGGATTCCAATCGCCTGCTACTTATGAAGCCCACTGAAGGCCGTGGGAAATTGTGTTTATGCTTCCTGTAGCTTATTCGAACATGCAAGTGGCAAATTGAATTGGCTGACAGCACAGCGATTTTCATGCTGAAATGTTTGACTCTGAGAAATAACGTTGAATAATAATTATTCTTTTTTTTTTTTAAAAAAAAAAAAAAAGGGGTGTCCCACTTATCGCACACCGTATTGATATATAATTTATTATCAAGTATGAGCCTTTACAGCTGTGCATACCATACAAGGATTCCTCTTCGCACTGCTTGGAAGTTTTATTTACCTCTTATTTTTTGTGGCGGAGATTAAGGCTTATGCCTTTCCTTACACTCAACCACATACAGAAAGTTCAGAATATAATACATATTCATAATTTGATTCATATATAAACATTGAAAATAACGATCATACACAGTGGCGAAGCGTCCTATGAGGCCAGGAGGCCGGGCCTACCCACGCCATTACTTTTTGAAAGGTGTATTTACTTATTTTGTCAAAAACACATGTAATGCAATGGAAAAGTTTGGAATTTTCATTTATGATAATTACAAAAAACTTCTAACCCTGTCCAGTATACGAACTTTCCACGGAGTGAGGCACATTTGCTGGGGCCTCTTCTCTTTACATTCCGTCGTACGGTCGTATATGCGGGAAGCCTAATCTTACGAGTATTGTACTTATGCTTATAACGTGCTCCTGAGGCCGGCCTCGCGGTGTTACCCACTAGCACGAACAGAATATGAGCAACACTGCATTTCCGCCAGGGTTGGAAATTTGTGGTGTACCGGCATTTTTTATAAACATTAGCCTGTGTTCGTGCAGAGAGACTTCTATTTCATTGTACATTCTCCATATTTTGTACGAAACTTAGGTTTTCCTTCCTTTCATCGACAAGTGTAAGTGAAATTGAAAATTAGGGAGTAGTGTAGCATAACTGTAGTTCTGACTTCGTTTTCTGGTCAGAGTGCTGATGGTCTTGTCGATTCACCCAACACCGTTGCGTAAACAGAAAGTCTAAAGAACTTATATGTGTAAAGTAAGTCTTCATACCAAATTACGTAAATTAAAATGCTAGCTACGCCTTATATTTACAAAGTAGTTTTACTTTCACTGGAAATAGAATAATTCATTTTTATCGTGAACGGGGATTCCCTCGTTCGTTCCCTCTCTGTGAAAACTTGCCTCCTGCTCAGGGCGCTACAAGGAAGCTTGGCTCGGAGCGCGAGGTTCGTGGCGGTAGAGCTTTGTTTGTGATTCGTGTCTTGTGCAGCGATCAGATTTATGCAAGAAGTGCCGGACTGAAATGCAAGAACAATCGAGTTCTTAATTCAGTGAAGATGTAATCATCGGTAAGGTAGGACCCACTTTTGGTCTTTCATGTTTCCTTCTTATAACAATCATTTCTAAAATATTTTCAACTATATTTTCCTTTGCAAGTAGCAGTGGCAAGTGACAGCAAAATATTTAAAAAAATTCAAAGTTGTTGAAACGTTATTTAATGCGTTAACACTGTCGTTGAATAAATATTACAAGCAGACATTTTTTATGCAGCCGACACAAGCGAAGAGGTAGGCAGTTTCGTTTACCCTGAAGGGATAAGAAGTGAAGAGGGCGGTCAATGAGAGTACAATACAAGGGAAAAAGAGTACAATACAAGGGAAGACTTTTTTTTGGGTTTAGGACAAAGAGTTTTGTGTTTTGGGGTTATTGCGCGGGCCATGTCTGTTTCAGGTCTGGCGGAACAGGCCAGTGTTGTCACATTGGATTGGCAGAAAAGAGCTGAATTGCGCCTAAAAATTGGGATTCTATTCTCCTCTCAAGCAACTACATTTATTATAACCTGTTTATATGTTACATAGTAACCTGTCGTGTTGCCGGGTCCCAAACAAAGATCATATGTTCTATTATCACGTAAAGGTGTCTACTAACACAAGGTGTAGAACTAGGATGCGAAGTATACACACTGAATGAGAGAGGTCACCTTTACTTATGTTATTTCTTGAAAGCCGCGTGGTGGTCATCCTAACACGTTACGAAGCCAGGTGACCTAATTGTGGTCATGTCAATGTTTCCTGATCATCTTTAATTCATTCTCCATACATTCTCATCGTCACGATTTGCATAGAGCAGAACAAATGAGACGAAAATATTCAAAATTTATATTATGTTTACTTGCACATACAGGTGTTAGAAATTCATTTATATAGAAAGCCAAGACTGGAATTAACTACAATCATTCCTTTAGTTAGACAATTGATAACAATGGTGTTTTCCTTGGTGCGAGGAAGTCTTGCTAAAAAAAACTAAGTTGGCAGCAATAGAACGTACCAAACTGACAGTCGCTGAAAGTGCGAAATTCTGTCGTCTGCTCACGGCACAAACGTCAGACTGACCCGAAAATTATGGGGGGGGGTTTCTAGCTCTTTTCACCTCAATTGCAAAATAAATTTAGAATAAAAGTGATGAAGAATTGACAACAGGGCTCGAGAACGTCACGCCACTGGCAAGTAAAGAAGCGGCCTGGAGAGACATTGAACCACTCTCCATGACATAGCCCCCTCCCTCTCTTTTTACATATTTCAGCAACTAATGGAAATTATCGCACTTTTGTGCCTACCCTGCTAGGAAATCTACGCTTCGCCACTGATCATACATATACCTTTAACATCAAACCAACCGCAGTAAAAATATGTAATTCAAAGAAATACATAAGAAATACATGTACACACACACACACACACTCACACATAGGTCTATATATATAACAGGCCATAACAAATATTTATTAAACATGGATTAATTACTTGACAAAAAAAGGTCGAACCAGGAATAAGAGTAGGCTATATAGCATCACTCCATAAAACTTTCTCTTAATCTTCGCTTGATGGTACCTATTGAATTTGATTTTCTAATATCACGTGAGAGTGCATCCCAGTCCCTAATCACTGATGCAGTAAAAGAGTTACTCAAAAATTCAGTTTTGTGAGTTTTAATTGTTATAAGATTAGAACTTTGGGATCTTGTGTATGATAACTTTGGGTTTCCTAACAGAAGCAATCTGTTAGTGAGATACAAAGGATTTTCTGTACGTAGTAACTTATATAGCAACACTAGTTTTCTGTACTGGCATCTTTCTTTCATTTTAATCCAGCCTAATTTATTATAATATTCAGTTAAATTGTCATATCTCTTAAGGTTAAATATATATCTTATGCATTAGTTCTGAATTTCTTGAATTCTCATTGGCAGCATTTCATTACAATCAGCATATACACTATCGCAGTAGTCAAGATGTGGGAGGACCAAAGCTTGTACAAGTCGCTCTTTAATAACAGGCGGAAGATTTTTTTTATTTGTATAATACTTTAGATGTAAGGAGGCATAGGCTTTCAAACGCCGTCTTTCACTTCCCTTACTTTCACTACATTTGCACTGTTTCACTACAGCGTTTCGCTATAAACTCTTACCAGACGTCCTCTTTTACCCAGACATGTTCTCTTTTTCAGGTCCTAAAAATGGTCCGCGTGGGTTTTTAGGAAATTGGAGAAATGTCCTCTTTTGGGGGGTCTAGACAACTGCGTCAACTTCAAGATTCGTAAGAATTATCTTTGTAAATAATTGTTAATATTGTTTCCGTGTTCAGTTTCAAAGTAAGGAAATACAACACTCTCAGTTTCAAGGGCAAAGACAAGAAACTTTTATTTTCTTCCAACAAAGAAAAATTGTTGGACTCTTGCGGCTCTTCTTGTCTCCGCCGCTCCGCGTGAGGTTTTGATTTCAACGCATTTGCGACATCTACCGCGGCTGGCGGTGGGCCGCAAGTTTCTAACAATGCGAGTTGATTTGAGTTTCATGACATCAGAATTCAGAAATATAATATACTATATCTATATATATATATAATATACTAGTATATGTAAAATCTTTTGTGAAATCTAAAAATGTCCTCTTTTTTAAAGTTTGTCATCTGATAACCAACCCTACGTATTGAGTACCTTCGTCTACTGGCGTCAGCGCGGGTTGCTTTCGTTGTTAGGTTAGGCATGTTAGGTTTTCGGCTCTTAGCATAAATAATAACTTTTTCGTCAAGTCCCGAAATATTGCAGTGCATTTATCTTGTACTTATGCTAAGAACCCTAAACCTGACATGCGTAACGTAACAACGAAAGGAATCCGCGCTGAAGTCAATAGACGAAGGTGCTCAATACAGTGTGCGATAAGTGAAAGCCCTAAAAATACGAGAACTACAACTTCTCAGGTACAAAGAAAGTATCGAAGCTCAGAAAACAGCTTTTGCATTGTATTTATTTTTGTCAGAATCATGGTAGGTCGTTTTTCTAAAACACTCAATCCGGGTGCGCTTTTTCGTTTTAATTTAATAACCCCCCCCCAAAAAAAAAAAAAAGAAACACCAGGTAAGACAGAAATCTGTTGGACACCATGTGTAAAATTATTCCAATGAAATAGCTTTTTTCTTCCTTAACGTAACCAATATGCATATTTAATTTTTGTTATCATTAACTAGTATGCTTGAATATTTATTTTATTTGCTTCCATGACTATGGCTTAACCCCTCGACTGGTCATTCCTCGTGTAAGTAATATATATATAATATGGTATGATTTTCATTTTTTTCATGTGTGAGCTGGCTGGTTCTACGCATTGCATATATATTTTGTGCAATTGTGGAATTTTCGCTACAAGAAATTTTATGTTGATTGCACACATACACACACACTCCCATACTCATGGCAAACTCAAGCAAGTACTATGGAGGGCTACACAGTTTCACTTCGGTTAACAGAGATTCTGTCTGTCACCAATTTGCTTACTGTTCTCTCACACCGGCTCACAAGTGACATCGAAATATTAGCTCACCTTTTCCAATGACATGGAAGAAAACTTACGCAGATAGTCACGTGTGTGAAGAAATGAAAGTAATACATATCAGCTCGGAAATAAATGCGGATATATTCACCTCTGCGTCACAAATATCGAGCCTTTGTTCCGGTCTCCCGTGTGTGTCCTCAACCAACAAGAGGTTCCCTGCTAATTTCCTGAGCCCTGCGATTGAGGAACTCCATCTGACGGCTCCCAGCGGCCGTGTCAACATGTGGCTAATCGAAATAATGGTTGCGCATTACACTCTCCCCCTTCGGTGGACATTGCGTCGTCGGGGGATGAGGTCGCATGCAGGGGATCTCGACGGCGAAATCACACAGCGTGACGTAGCATCCCACCGGAGGTGCAGACACGGAGTTCTGGTTTCTGTTAGCTACATGAGCGCTAACACTTCCTAAGTTAACTGTTTTAACAATTCCATCTTCATTTCCAGGAACGGCGACGCTCGTTTCGCATCGAGTCACGAAACATGACACCATTTTGATTCGGACAAATTTTGAAACTCTTACATTCTACGTCGTAGTGTGATTTATCCACATACCTCCAACACACCCCAATTTTTTCTCAACGCCTCTTATAATTTTCCACATTCCCAATTTACGGTCATTCTGGCTCTAAATTTACCCTTGCAATCCTAAATGCAAACTTACACCCACCAAATGGAACATTCTGGATACACTCCCGTATTAAAGTCTTGACCAGTCGGCCACATAGTAAATCTCTGTCTCATAGCTATCTATTTTACAAGTACGTCTGTCTCATTCTTAATCTTGTCTCGTTGTGACTCGAAGGGTGTAGCCTCGTGGTCGCTTCAATTTTTAAGTATCCGTTCCATTACCATCTCTGCGATTGCACCACACACACTATTCATTTTCTTTTTCATGTTCATTAAACATGTGGTTTCAAATCTATCAATCCACTCAATTCACTTGACCTTTTTTATTTGGAAAGGGATTATATAATGAACTTCTGCAGTGCGGCAAATGTCGGAGAGCATATCGAGAACGTCATACTCATCTTGATTGTTTTCTTTTAACACTGTGGGGCCTCCCCGATGGCGCAGTGGTAGCGTCGTCGCCTTGTAATCAAGGGGTCCCGGGTTCGATACCCGGTGGAGGCACAAGTGGTTCGGATCCCACTTTAAACTGTAGGTCCAGTCCCGATTAGCCTTACTGTGCATAAAGTGGACTTAAAACAATCAATCAATCAATCAATCTTTTAACACTGTGAAAACAAACTAATTGAATGTTTTACTTCTGAAGAGAATAGTGGCATTTCACACAATTTTATGTAGTGACGTTTTGATTGATTGATTTAATTTATTTTATCCCGCTTTTCAGCCACTTCTGGCAAATCACGAAGATGAGAAATGGTAATAAGATGAAATTGATGAAGCATACTGGGAACGCAACACGAGCCCCACAGAGGATTATACTATACTGGCTGTGAGTTCAGACGCCAGAGCCTCGCTAGTCTGCAAAATGCCGTTCTGAGTGTACTAAGTATTCAAAAGAGTCGCTCCTTTCACCCCAGTGACTCTCTGAGTATGCCTTATTAAAATTGTGGTTAGTCGTTAGTGGTTAGTGTATCATGCTACTATGTCGCGAAGAAGTTATATACTCTGCTACAGAATTTCTTCGCGCATTGCTTGCATATTGATTGCATTAGAAATACCAAGGAATTCGAATTAAAGACAATGTTCGAACACACATCTATTTTTTCAACCCAAGAGAATTGTCTTCAGCGAAGACAATACCCATTTCCTGGGAACCTTTTCCCTTCGAGACCGAAACCAGAACGAGACAAAGCGATACTCTGGCAAGTCTTTTTATCATCTCGTCTTCGTACATCCCCTAATGTCTCCATGTGAAACTAAACAGAAAGATTAACACAAAGCAACGGTGTTTTGGAAGAAGGACCTGTTATGTATCCAAACACAGGCAGATTTCACTCAAAATGCCGAGTTGATTTTAAAATAAATGCACCACATAATCCAACATTATATATTTAACATCAAACTGCCACTTAACAATTTATAACGAAGACAAAACATAATCTGTCTCTTGTCACTACAAACATATTGACAATTACAAAGGTCTTATAAATTGTACAGTTCATTTACATACGCAGCGTCACACACGACAGGGCACATGTGATTTAGACAGTTGTGAACATTTTCTAGCAACATCACAGCCTTTCACTGTGCAAATAGATACAAAAGAGGGTAAGCAAGTGCAGAAAATTGCGACATATGTCGTTGTGTAGAGAGGAAAAAAGAGAAAAGGTTTTCCACAAAAACGCTAAGAAAGAAAAATTGCGATAAGAACAAGCTTCCATGTGTCACTTTGGAGTAACCATAAATGTCCCTCCACGAGACCAAATAAAAATAATTTGCCAGGGGTAGTTGTGTCTGCAATCTCACCGAACGGGAGCGAGGGTTGTTCTAATCTGGAGGCGGCATTCCGCGCCTGGTTATGGCCTCCGCAACACGGCTAATCCGTTTGTGGAGGGCCATCGGGGCAAATACTCTGCGGCAATCACCTCCGAGGAGCGTGAATAATGCATGAGAGCTCCCCTTGTAAAGATTCCGAATCGACAATGATCGCGGGCGGCGCGCCTTCTATTACCTGCTTTGCGGTGCAGCTATCGGAGGAGGAATCGAACATTTCTCGTTTGATGGCACCCTGATGGCACTTGTGCTGCACGTGGAACTTCACACTACAAAGTTTCTAGACTTCGATTCTTCATTCACTGCGAGAGCGGTCACAGATTATTCTAGATGAATTCCTGCCAGGGCTTTATCCGGAATTTTCCATCTGGGATGCAAGGGCAATTTTAGAGCCAAAAGTAACAGTATTTTCGGCCTTCGTGTTCGGGTGTTAGGGGGTGCTGAGGAAGATTTCTCCCATCACATTACCGATTTCAAATCTCCTCCAGGGGAAAGTTACAAGAAACTGCTCAGAAGTATTGATGATCTAGTTTCTTACGCTTATCACATGATATACTTGAGGTTACAAATATACACACAATGTAAAAATATACTCATTTTTTGAAACATACTTATTTTGTATTCTGGAACAGTGACGACGCTAGAAGGGGCTGGGTGCATAGGCGCCGACTCCATGGGGCTTGGGGGGGCTCGAGCCCCCCCAATGTAAATGATGTGGGGGCAGAGCCCCTCAAATAATTTTGCTTAAGAGGATCTAATGTATTATTTTGCTTCTCTTGTAAAGTTTACTCTGGATTGTGCAACATGAACTTAACTTTAAATACACATTTGAAATGTTCTAGACCATCAAATTTGGGGGGGGGGGCTATGAAAGGAGACAGCAAAACACATGACTTATTACTATATACTAAGTTTGGTTTGATTGGTTTGATTTGCTGTTTTAAGTCCACTTTATGCACAGTAAGGCTAATCGGGACTGGACCTACAGTTTTTAAAGTGGGATCCGAACCACTTGTGCCTCCACCGGGTATCGAACCCGGGACCCCTTGATTACAAGGCAATGACGCTACCACTACGCCATGGGGAGGCCCCCTATATACTAAGTATATAACTATGAGTACTGTTAACATTTTTACTAAAGAGTTCGAAAATAACGAGGTGATATGTACCAGTATGTTGTTTAGTGAATTCTGAACAATTTGAGGTCGTAAACACGACTTTCAGGCAATACTGGTATGTACGATATTTAGTTATTCTCGAAATCTCTTCCTCTAGTCCAAAGAATAAGGGGAAAATAATTCTAAAGTCTTTGAGTTTATTTAACACTGGCTTGCAGTAAAGTACGCAAGGAAAGCTTATGAAAAGTCTGTATTGGGAAAGCGGGAACGGCTATGATCAAAGGCATTATTGCTAAAGCACGGCGTGCTATGTGTTTATTTATTATTGCAAAATTAAATTTAAAAAGTAAAATATTGTAGCAAGAACAAAAAGGTAAAACTGTTTGCCTGCGATTTGTGTTAGCATTTATGTAAATAATTAAATAAAACTTAAATATTGTAAATATTAGCTATTTTTATGGGTACATCAATACTAAGGTTCTTTGCACCCGTCACATGTCCTTTCTTTACAAGTCTGTTGCGGACATTAAAACACACCCATGCCCTCGCCGGGACTCGAACCCGAGACCTCCGGATCAAAGCGACTTGAGCCGACCACCCAACACGCTCGGCTATTTTTCAAAAAGGGAGGGATCACAGCCCCCCAATAATTTTGACAAGTCGACGCCCCTGGTTGGGTGTGACGGCTCCCCGGTCGACCAGACAACCCTAATAGGTCCGCAGAGGGAAAACAAGACAATACGTATATTGGTATAGTATTCAGGAGTATATTGAACGTGACTGCCACCATAAATTATTTCCACTCCTCTCTGCCTTTACATTGATCTTTCCTGGTGCCTTCACTGCTTTGAAGGAGAATTCACCCTCAAAAGCCCCTCCCCGCTGCACCCATGTCAGTTAGTTTTTTTTATGGGCACAGAAACCCTTTTTCGTTTATACTCCCCACCTAAAAAAAACAAACGGGTTTTGATTGATTGCTTTGGCGTTTCTGTCACTTCTGGTTAATCGCAAAGATGATGATGATGATATGATGAAAATGATCAAGAGACACTCACAAAGGACACTCATCCCCAGGCCAAGATTCGAACCCGGAATCTCTGGCGTCGTAGCGCGTTGTGCCACTCCGCCATGGAAGTCGTCTAAAAAATGGGAAAATTCTAGGGCTTAGCCGATACCGATACCTCAACATTGTAATAATTAAAAAGTTGTTCAAGATATTGATTAATATTTGTGTGTTTGTATTCCACTCTTAATTATATATACAGGGTGTTAATTTTAACTTGACATATCAAAATAGCGGGAGTGATATGCATGTGAGGAAAATTTGGTCCAAACAAACCATGATCCTTGTCGGGGGGGAAAGTTAATGGCGTACAAATGAGCCCCCGCACAGGGCCCCCCTGGGGGGCAGGGGGGGCATGTTGTGTTTTTCAAATAGGAACCCCCGAATTTTGTTTCATTTTGGGATTCGCGGAGTCAAAATAAATAATAATTATGCTTGACATGGGTGCAACAACATGCGAAATAAAAAAGATATGGCTATGTGTATGGTTGGAAACACGTAAATGTCGTGCATGGAAAAACGGTAACAGGCCCCCACGAAAATACGACGAATGGCGTGTGCAGAGGAAAATTTCATTGCTGTCGATGGTGTCATTGAAGAGTGGAAGAAGTACCAAAAGAAGAGTGCGGAGGGGATAGGAGGAGGGGGCAGCATGCAACGAACAAAGTGGAAATACATCTGCTGGATTAATGCAGATGCCAAGGATATGAGGGAAACAAAATAACGAATTGTGCCTGTGCCAGGAAAGTGAAGGGGTAGGGATGTAAATCGTGTTTCCAGAACTCACACGAAGAGTATGTTATCGCCACCGACGTTGTCGGATCAGCTGTGTTATCAGACGCCAGCCACATGTAAGTTACAAACTAGGCCATTTCACCTTGCGCTGAAGTCAGCTCTCTGTGCCCGTGTTTGCTTGGGGAAATAGGTGGTTATTGGGCGTGAGTTCTTCAGAAGGTTAGTGTTCGAAGTGAGTGCAGGGTAAAAGTGCAGGTATACCTAGGACGATGGAGCGTGTATCTGTGGAAGACAGAATTATTCATGTATGGTGAATGTCGACGGAATGTGGACAATGCTGTCACCGAATATGCCAGACGCTATCCGAACAGAGTGCGTTCGCGGTCAACTTTCGCCAGGGTTGTCAAGCAATTTGCAACAGTAGAAAGCGTGTGTCCGCAACAAAGACGGCGTCGAAGAACTGTCACTGGGGAAAATAATGAAATCGTTGTATTAGCTGCAGTGGCGTATGATCCCCATTCCAGCACGCGTAACATTGCTCGCCAGAGTGGGATGTCCCATGTCAGTGTTTGGAACATACTCAAGAGGCACAAGTTTCACCCGTACCATGTGTCCCTGCACCAGGAACTTCATGGTGATGATTTCCGTGCAAGGATGGTGTTTTGTGAATGGGCACGTGGACAAATACATCGAAATCCGGCATTCTTTCGGGACGTTCTGTTCTCCGACGAAGCAACATTCACAAACCATAGCCAGGTTAACCGGCACAACATGCACTACTGGAGTGCCGACAACCCACACTGGTTGCGTGAAGTTGAACATCAACGCCCGTGGTCAGTGAACGTATGGTGTGGCATCATGGGTGACAAACTCATTGGTCCGTTTTTCATTGACGGTACATTGAATGGGCGAAAGTATCGCAATTTCTTGCAGGACGAACTACCGATATTGCTGGAGGATCTAAGCCTTGCACAGCGACAGGCCATGTGGTATCAGCATGATGGTTGTCCGGCGCATTATGCTGCCATAGCTCGGGAAGTATTAACGCGCAAGTTCCATCATCACTGGATCGGACGACGTGGTCCTGTCAATTGGCCGGCTAGATCACCAGACCTTACTGCGCCAGATTTCTTTTTGTGGGGTTTTCTTAAAGGAATGGTGTATCAAACTGTACCCACAACGCGCAACGACATGATGCAACGAATACGAAATGCTTGCACACAAATTGATGCCGCCACACTTTTGCGTTGTGAACAGTCATTTCATGCAAGAATAAATAAATGCATCGACGTTCATGGTCACCATTTCGAGCATTTGCTTGGGTAAGGCATGTATGCCCACGCACCACACCACCCCCACAGGTGAGAGGCAAGGGGACTCACGTGAAACAAGCACCCCACAGGTGAGAGGCAAGGGGACTCACGTGAAACAAGCACCCCACAGGTGAGAGGCAAGGGGACTCACGTGAAACAAGCACCCCACAGGTGAGAGGCAAGGGGACTCACGTGAAACAAGCACCCCACAGGTGAGAGGCAAGGGGACTCACGTGAAACAAGCACCCCACAGGTGAGAGGCAAGGAAACTCCCTTGAAACAAGCACCCCACAGGTTCGAGGGTAAAAGTATTTGCATGCCATCCTTCCCATCTCCTACACTTTTCTGGCACCCCTGAATACGTTTTTGTTTCCCTCATCTCCATGCCATCTGCATTAATCCAGCAGATGTATTTCCACTTTGTTCGTTGCATGCTGCCCCCTCCCCCTATCCCCTCCGCACTCTTCTTTTGGTATTTCTTCCACTCTTCAATGACACCATCGACAGCAATGAAATTTTCCTCTGCACACGCCATTCGTCGTATTTTCGTGGGGGCCTGTTACCGTTTTTCCATGCACGACATTTACGTGTTTCCAACCATACACATGGCCATATCTTTTTTATTTCGCATGTTGTTGCACCCATGTCAAGCATAATTATTATTTATTTTGACTCCGCGAATCCCAAAATGAAACAAAATTCGGGGGTTCCTATTTGAAAAACACAACGTGCCCCCCCTGCCCCCCAGGGGGGCCCTGTGCGGGGGCTCATTTGTACGCCATTAACTTTCCCCCCCGACAAGGATCATGGTTTGTTTGGACCAAATTTTCCTCACATGCATATCACTCCCGCTATTTTGATATGTCAAGTTACAATTAACACCCACACACATATATATATATATATATATATATATATATATATATATATATATATATATATATATATATATGTCACGGTATCTAGTGACATGTGAAACGCAGTTCGATATAAATTATTTTTTTGTTTATTGATTCATTTTATGCACAAACATGAAAGTGTGAGGTTTGATCTTATTTTGTGAATAAACTTGTATCCGAGCCAGACGTCGGAAGCTGGGGACGGGTTTTTCTTGAGTGACAGCCGCCGCTTAGAACATGACATATTTGCACCAACGCGGAGATAAGGAAAGATTATTTTCGCCGCTACCGGGCTCGAGTCGCAGCGGGCGTTCGAACCCATGTTCACGGATGACCAGAGAGATCAGCTGGAGCTCAAGCCTGCAAGGATCGACGACGCGCACTTGACCGCGTTTCAAGACAATGGACAGAGGTCATTTCCATCCCCTGAGAAAGCGAAGCGAAGCCACCTTAGCGTGGGTTTCAACGGACGAATTTGAATCTCTTATATATAGGCAGTACTATGATTCCAGACACAGTTTTTACCTGGATTTCACAGAGAGAGCATCTCCGCGCTACACTCTCACGTGATCATTGTTTTGTGTCCGTGGACTTTGTTTCCTTACGTACCGTGAGCGAATCGCAGATAGAGGGTTACCAGTGTGCGCCTTATTTTGGTGAAGATTACGCGGTGATTTGTTTTTTGCCAAGCGTGGACTACATAAGGATGGAGGGCTAAAGAAGATAGAGAAGGGAGTCCGTCGACTCCCCTGACGCCTGCAACGACGCCGAAGCCAGTCAGACGACGCCGAAACCAAACACTGCCCAAAGCCCGAAGGACGCTGTCAGATCGACGTCCCAACCAAAGCCCGAAGGACGTCACCAGAGAGAGAGATTGAAGGACGACTCCAGAACGACGCCGATCGAAGCCAGAGGGAGAGATTGAAGGACGACTCCAGAACGACGCTTCCAGAACGACGCCGAATCGAAGCCCGCCACCAGAGAGATTCCGAACCGACGCGTGACCACGTACACCCGACGCTAGTGACAAGAGGAACGCCCGAAGTTCTGAGGGGGTGCAAGTACACCATATCGTCGCAATTATTCTTCGTCGCGATCGACCTCGGAGGACAATTTCGCCACAAAGGAACCGTGTGCAAGTCCCGCGTCCAGGAGAGATGAAGGACCACGCCATGTAGCAGAGTCTGGTACAGTATACTTCAGAGGGTCTCATGTACATGTAAACGTGCGCCGTTAGTATCAACACCGTACAGTTAACGCCGACGTCTCACTTATTCGCAAAGTTACTCAGGAAAACCCAAACCTAACTTCCGCGTCTAAAAATTGTTTTGGTATTGTTATAAAAAAGGGTTATTTCATGTTCAGATGTTCTAATTTAATTGTCTGCATTCAGCGTTAGAAGCTCCATTTCATTTCTTTAATATTTAGTGTAAATTGTCAAAGTGTGCTCCATTTCTTGTGTAACCGACCGCCCCGTCGCGCCATTTAATTTGTCAATAGTTGACTGATGAGTCCTTTTTAATTGTGGAAAGCGTAGTTGTTTTTATTGCAAGGTCGTGTGCGTGAAATAGTATTATTTGTTGCATAGTGGTTTTTAAGGTAATTTTTGCTCGCGCCGACGATTGATTAGTGTATTCCGGCAGCTGGAGCCAATTAAGTTTTTGCATCCCTATGTAATTGAGTAGTTGTTCTCATTGGACGAGAGAGGCTTGTGTGTAATACCCCCGTCCGAGAAACTTGTATAATGTCGACTCGATGCATACGTTCATTGGAACGAAAGATTTAACCACGCCGACCCAATTGTCTTAGTTAACCGCTTTCCGAGGGCTGGCACTTAAGTTAATTTAAAAGGGCACAGGAGCTGGCAGACAAATGCCCTAAATTCACATAAAGGTTTAAAAATTAAAAGGAATGATAGGTTAATGAGATCCATGATTTGTATCCATACTTCACATGTAAAAATACCTCATGTGTGTGAAAGAGAGATAGAGTGAATGTTGTGAGAGTGAGGAGGCTTTGTAAACAGTTGTTGATTGCAATATTTTTTGTTGTTACAATATATATTCACTTTTTTACCGTTCGTCAGTGTTGTTATTTGACGTTTTTCAGGTACCAGATATTATGCTATTAGTGTTTTATGAATGTTCGAATCTACATATCAAAGGTAAACAAAACAGTGTAACATTTCAAGGTATTAATCTCCGCCTCGCAATAGTATGACAATAAACGACCGTCTCAGTACCGAACTTGATAACTGGACCGTGAGTCACGACCGGTTTCCCGTACGCATAACGACGTTTGGCCCCGTGCCGGGGTATGATTGACACGTCATTTCGGGGACCGTGAGTGCACTCGTTACATTTGGCGCCGCGAACATGGGACGGCAACTTTTGTCATGTCTTTCCAGGAAAGCCAGGTTGCGAGAGCGGTAGAAATTTCATTGTTGTATACGTCATGCATAAAATTCTTGTGTTAGGTTCCTGATGATTGTGTGTTTTTCGTTTTGTATTTCGAGGGTTATCTTCATGTATTTGTCGTAGGTTCACGTGTAAGGACACGTTATTGGGCGTAATTGGTAACAATAGGGCAGATATTTTTTTCGGCGAAAGCAGCAAGGGCAGCTGCATACGGCATTTTTATGTACTTTTTTGTGTACTTTTTTGGTTGTTGGCATAATTTATGGCATCAGGCTAAGTTGCGGGATAAGGGATTCCCGACGGACCTCCTTTTTCTTTTCATGTATCGATTCGTAATTCACATTTTGTGTGAGCTCGCGTAAGTTTGCGTAACTGTTCCTAAGTGCGACAGAAGATTGAGCAGATAATTAAGGAAAGGCCTTCATGAGATTAAGAAATCGTCGCATAGACTGTTTGAACAAGAGTGACGTCATGATGGTTTGCAAGGTTTGTGGGCAGGAATTTTATGATTTCGAAGTCGACAGCGAGGGAGATTCCGGACCGGTTTGTCTCCAGTGCAAGAGCCCGCCAGGAATGGAAAGGGAGATACCAAGTGCCCAGGGGGGTACATCGTCACGTGCGGACAGCGACCACAGCAAGGAACAAGATGACGTAGGAAGTGGCAGTGGTGCCAACCAATTCCAGCTGGTCCTCCAGATGCTCCAAGGAATGGAAACCAGGATGCAGACCGAGATGCGGACCAACATGCAAGGAATGGAAACCAGGATGCAGACCGAGATGCGGACCAACATGCAAGGAATGGAAACCAGGATGCAGACCGAGATGCGGACCAACATCCAGGGATTGCAGGCTGAAATGCAAGGAGTGCAAACCAACATCCAGGGGTTGGAAACCAGAGTCCAAACCAACATCCAGGGATTGCAGGCTGAGGTGCAAGGGATGCAGACCGATGTACGAGGGATGGAAGAACGCCTCCAAGGGACGGTTCGCGCCTCCGGAGAAGAAATAACGCAACGACTCCTTCAGACGATTCAAGAATCCGAGGCTCGAATCGAATCCAGGATCGCCAGGACCGACGCTCGCATCGATGAACAGGAAGCCAAGGTGGCAACACTGGCGCAGAGCGTAAGTGAGCAGGAAGGAGCTTTGCAACACATCGGCCAACAATGTGCACAGCTGGAGACGGCCTGCAATCGGAGCAACGATGCCCTCGAGCGACAAGTGCGGCGAGCAGCGAGCATAGCGGAAGGGAATTCCGACAAGATAAAGGAAATCGAGGATAAACTGCAACAATTGAACGTAGCTGACGTCCCGGGATCATCGCGAGAGCCGGCAGCTATGACGTCACCACAGCCAGCTGCGGTCCCCTCGTCTTCAAGGCGCGCGAGTGACGCAAGACCGACTACGCTTGTCAACGGGGGGAGCGAAGTGGAACCTGGACTACATCTTCCATCGCCGCGACCGTTCGAAGCCCAAACTTCAAACCGGGAAGATATACGTTCTGAACCAACACCGGCGAGAAGGGCCCTGTTCCCGCCGGAATATAAGAAACATTTCAAGAAGTTCTCCGGGGCCGACAGGATATTGCCGTCTGCTTTCGTCGAGGAATTCGAAGCAACAGCGCGGGAGTTAGGACTTGCGGATGGGGAGCGATTACTCGTGCTGAAAGGCCTAATGCAAGATCGGGCAAAGAACTGGCTGGATCGGAATGAAAGACACTTTCATTCATACTCGGCGTTTAGGGAAGCGTTCCTGACACACTTTCAGCGCCCTATGCAAGTGGAAAGGATGCTCATCCAGCTGAGGAACGAGAGGTACGACAGGAACGGGGGACTTACTTTTTCGCAATATTTCTGGCGTAAGTTCAATGAGTTCCAAGCTCTCCAGCCACAGATGACCACGTCGGAGATAATTGCGGCCCTAATTTATCATTACCCGCAAGAGATAAGACGGCATCTCAACGGGGCGTGCGTTTTCGATGCAGAGGCCATGTCACTCACGCTAGAGAACCTGAACCAGTGCGAGGAGGAACGCGAGAGGACGCGGAGTGACAGATGGAACAAAAGGAGACGACCGGAGGACGAAGGAAGCCGAGGAAATAAGCATCCACGCGTCCATCTGGTCCAGCAAAGATACGGTGGGCAGCAACACGCTCCAGGAGCCGAAGTAAGCCGTTTTCTAGACAATCCGCCTTCACCGCGACGCAGACGCCAGTGCCGAGGAAGGAGACGTCGAGGTGGACCGAGTCGTAGGTCGCCGGGACACCATGGCAACAGCGACAACAACAACTTCTTCAACGGGCGGGTAAGCAACGGCTATTACCAACGTCATCCGGACAGTAGACCGGGGAGCCCGCGTTCTGACAGTGAGAACACAAGGCGCGGCCAGATGGGGGTCCAGAGGACCCCGACTAGGAATGCGAACGGCCCGGGTTCGAGACATGGATCACCGCAGCCGGGGCCGTCAAATTACCACCACACGGGAAACCGTTAGGAGTCTCGCGTCAGGGCTCAGATGCGGGACAGACTGCACCCAACCCACCTAAATTCGAGCCAAACCACCCAGGAGAAAAAACCACGCCAATCCGGATTCGAGCTGCCTGGTTGGGCGAAGATATGCACGGCGATGAGGATGCGGAGGAGAAACGCGAGGACCATTGGCCTACGAGATCACCGTTAGTGGAGCTGCGAGTTGGAAACGAGGTGGTAACTGGACTTCTGGATACGGGATGCGAGGCAAGCCTTTGTTCCGAGGCAACATGGCGGAGAGTAACAGAAGGGGTACGCCGGCCACAACTTCGCCACCTACGAGATTTCAGGCTCGTAGATTTTTCCGGGAAAGCGAGAGAGAAGCCGCTTGGACACACAGTTCTGCATGCGTTCATGAACGATCACCCTGTAGAAGTTGAAGTTTTGGTGGTCCAGTCTTTGTCTGTCGACTTGTTAATCGGGATGGATTTCCTCAGTCGATATGCCTCGGTTCTGAACATCGGCAAGCATTTCGTAACTCTGGCTAATCGCGACGAGGAGTTTCACGTCGAGTTCATGAAGCCCGGGGAAGGAGAAGAGAGCGAGTTCCAGCCAAACGTCGCATTGTGCACCGAGGTCAACCACCACGAGAAGCTTAAAGAGAAAGTGGATTCAACGGTAGCCTCCTGCGGAAGCCTCACCATAGGAGAGAAGAGAGTCTTCGCCGAACTATTGGAGGAAAACGCCGTCGTTCTCGCCGAGCTACCGGGGAGGTGTAACAAATACGTGCACGAAATCGTCGTTGAGGGAGAAAAACCGGTAGTCAGCAAACCTTACCCCATCGCTTTTACGCACCGCCCGGAAGTGCGTCGGCAGTTGCAGCAGATGTTGGAATGGGGCGTCATAAGAAAGTCACGTGCGGTTCATGTAAATCCCCTCCTAGTTGTGAAAAAAAATGACGGTAGCCTTAGAATTTGTGGCGACTTCCGCGGATTGAACCAAAGGTGCAAGTTAGAGCGCGTCCGGACATTAAAATTACAAGACACCCTGCAGTTGTTCCACGACAAAAAGGTATTCTCTAAGATAGACATGCTGTCTGGATTTTGGCAAATATCTCTAACGGAAGAAAGCATGCCATACACCGCCTTCGGGTTTGAGGATAACCTGTATGAATTTACTGTAGTTCCTTTTGGCATATCAAACGGGGTGCAGGCCTTCACGCACGCCATGGCGGAGGTACTAGGGGACGAAGTCAAAGGTTTTTGCCTGTGGTACGTGGACGATATATTGTGCTTTTCGAGGGACGTGGCGGAACATTTTGAACATCTGAGCATCATCTTCACCAAGTTGCGAGAAGCGGGAATGACGATCAAGCTCGAAAAGTCGGCCTTTTTCCAATCAGAGGTGAAGTTTTTGGGACACGTGATAGATGAAAAAGGTGTGAGGCAGGATCCAGCGAAGTTCGAGACGATCCGGAAACTAGAAGCCCCCACGACCAGAAAAGGAGTGCAGCGCCTGCTGGGAATATTCACGTGGCACCGCCGCTTCGTTCCGAATTTCAGTGACATTGCGAGCCCACTCTTCGAACTTCTGAAGCAAGGGAAAAAATGGAAGTGGACAGCCGAACACCAAGGAGCCTTGGATAAGCTGAAGGACGCCGTCTGTGAGCAGCTTTACCTTTATCACGCCGACCTCTCGGACACGTTTTATGTGCAGAGCGACGCCTCGATTTCGGCTCTAGGGGCGGTCTTGTATCAGGAAAAAGAGGGGGAAAAACGGATCATCCAGTACGCCAGCCGCTCCCTGAGAGGGGCGGAAAGGAACTACTCCGTCGGCGAGCTCGAGTGTCTGGCGGTAGTTTGGGCACTAGAAATTTTTCATGTTTACCTGGCCGGAGGGCACTTCGTCGTAAGGACAGACCACCGTAACCTACAGTGGCTGCACCGCGCGAAGAACTGGAGCGGACGCCTCACACGATGGAGTCATCACTTGCAGAAATATTCGTTTGATGTGGAATATGTGAAGGGGCGCGACAACGTAGTTCCAGACGCCTTGTCAAGATACGTCGAAGGAAAGGGGCTAACCAAGGTGCGCGTGAATCTCATGCAATTTGATTCCCCGTACTTAACCGTCTTCAGTCGTGAGCGATTCGTCGAAATGCAGCGTGAAGATGCCGAGACCGGGGAGTACTACCGTATCCTGGAGGGTCAGCAACCCGCCGAAGCCCGCCGCCAGCGACGCGTAAAGGAACATTTCGTTATCTCGAACGGGATCCTATGCAAGGTAGACGTTCACAACCCCGAACGCCTGAGGCTGTGTGTTCCAACTGAAGCGAGGGAGAAAATCTTAGAAGAGGCGCACGACAAGTCGGGGCATTTCGGCGGGAAGAAGATGTGGAGGCATCTCGATCACCTGTATTTCTGGAGAGGGATGCGCAAGGATGCGAAGAGATGGGCGCGAGACTGCGTAATCTGCATGCAGACGAAACCCAACCGTGCGAAGGCGGCCAAGAACCCGACGTCGCTAGTGGCGGAAAAGCCGTGGGAGATTGTCTTCGCAGACTGCGTGGGACCGCTTCCGAAGAGCAGTGACGGAATGAGGTACATTTTCACCGTTATGGATGGATGCAGCCGTTTCCTCATGGCGTACCCAGTCCGGACAACCACGACGAAAGTACTACTTCAGAAATTAACCGGCACCTACTTCGCACACATGGGGACCCCACGCTACGTGCTCACTGACCGAGGAGGCCAGTTTACGAGTAGCCTATGGAAGAAGACGTTGGAAGAGTATGCTGTCAAGCCCATATGGACACCGAGCTACCGACCGCAGGCGAATAAAGTAGAGCGCATGCATTGCGAAATGAATCGTCTGTTGCGAGTATTTTGCCACAAGCAGCATAACGAATGGAGCAAGCATATTCCATCTATTGTGCTCCTTCTCAATAACACGGAGTCAGACACCCTAGGTTTCGCGCCCGCAGAGCTTCAGTGGGGCAGCACGCAGCGAAGAGACGTAATCCGCCACTTCGGTCTCAAGGAGGGCGACCACGACCTAACGGCCAACCAAAAGGTCTTAATGGCCGTGGAAAGGACGAGGAAGGCAAGACAAACAGCAAACGAGAAGAGGGCACGAGACGGCGCAGGGGTTAAAGCAGGTGACCTCGCGTTCGTGAAAAATCACGGACTCAGCTCGCAAATTGAGGGAAAGATAAAGAAGCTGTTTTTTATGTACGACGGGCCGTATTTCTGTAAGAGCAAGCTAGCCACTAACATACTTGAACTGGTAGATTGCACCACCGGAAAAACGCTAGCGCCGCAACATGCAGAGAACTGCAAAAGGTGGAACTGCTCCGACGAAAAGCGCCAAGAGTGGTTAGCGCGATATAAAAGCACAAGCGAGTCTTTGGTTTAAATTCTGATAAGGATGTGAGGTATATTTATCCTATTTTTGTGTAAATTATTGAGTGTATAATATGCATATTGATTATGAAAATTGGAGGTATCATTTATGTCATGTGTTTTATGTTATCGAACTGGTTAACTTTTCTTGTACAGGGTGTTAAAAAATTTGTAGTCAAAATTTCATGCCCCTGAGTAGTAAAAACTTTTATTCGCCTACAGAATTTTTGATCGGAAGGAGGGCGAGATGTCACGGTATCTAGTGACATGTGAAACGCAGTTCGATATAAATTATTTTTTTGTTTATTGATTCATTTTATGCACAAACATGAAAGTGTGAGGTTTGATCTTATTTTGTGAATAAACTTGTATCCGAGCCAGACGTCGGAAGCTGGGGACGGGTTTTTCTTGAGTGACAGCCGCCGCTTAGAACATGACATATTTGCACCAACGCGGAGATAAGGAAAGATTATTTTCGCCGCTACCGGGCTCGAGTCGCAGCGGGCGTTCGAACCCATGTTCACGGATGACCAGAGAGATCAGCTGGAGCTCAAGCCTGCAAGGATCGACGACGCGCACTTGACCGCGTTTCAAGACAATGGACAGAGGTCATTTCCATCCCCTGAGAAAGCGAAGCGAAGCCACCTTAGCGTGGGTTTCAACGGACGAATTTGAATCTCTTATATATAGGCAGTACTATGATTCCAGACACAGTTTTTACCTGGATTTCACAGAGAGAGCATCTCCGCGCTACACTCTCACGTGATCATTGTTTTGTGTCCGTGGACTTTGTTTCCTTACGTACCGTGAGCGAATCGCAGATAGAGGGTTACCAGTGTGCGCCTTATTTTGGTGAAGATTACGCGGTGATTTGTTTTTTGCCAAGCGTGGACTACATAAGGATGGAGGGCTAAAGAAGATAGAGAAGGGAGTTCGTCGACTCCCCTGACGCCTGCAACGACGCCGAAGCCAGTCAGACGACGCCGAAACCAAACACTGCCCAAAGCCCGAAGGACGCTGTCAGATCGACGTCCCAACCAAAGCCCGAAGGACGTCACCAGAGAGAGAGATTGAAGGACGACTCCAGAACGACGCCGATCGAAGCCAGAGGGAGAGATTGAAGGACGACTCCAGAACGACGCTTCCAGAACGACGCCGAATCGAAGCCCGCCACCAGAGAGATTCCGAACCGACGCGTGACCACGTACACCCGACGCTAGTGACAAGAGGAACGCCCGAAGTTCTGAGGGGGTGCAAGTACACCATATCGTCGCAATTATTCTTCGTCGCGATCGACCTCGGAGGACAATTTCGCCACAAAGGAACCGTGTGCAAGTCCCGCGTCCAGGAGAGATGAAGGACCACGCCATGTAGCAGAGTCTGGTACAGTATACTTCAGAGGGTCTCATGTACATGTAAACGTGCGCCGTTAGTATCAACACCGTACAGTTAACGCCGACGTCTCACTTATTCGCAAAGTTACTCAGGAAAACCCAAACCTAACTTCCGCGTCTAAAAATTGTTTTGGTATTGTTATAAAAAAGGGTTATTTCATGTTCAGATGTTCTAATTTAATTGTCTGCATTCAGCGTTAGAAGCTCCATTTCATTTCTTTAATATTTAGTGTAAATTGTCAAAGTGTGCTCCATTTCTTGTGTAACCGACCGCCCCGTCGCGCCATTTAATTTGTCAATAGTTGACTGATGAGTCCTTTTTAATTGTGGAAAGCGTAGTTGTTTTTATTGCAAGGTCGTGTGCGTGAAATAGTATTATTTGTTGCATAGTGGTTTTTAAGGTAATTTTTGCTCGCGCCGACGATTGATTAGTGTATTCCGGCAGCTGGAGCCAATTAAGTTTTTGCATCCCTATGTAATTGAGTAGTTGTTCTCATTGGACGAGAGAGGCTTGTGTGTAATACCCCCGTCCGAGAAACTTGTATAATGTCGACTCGATGCATACGTTCATTGGAACGAAAGATTTAACCACGCCGACCCAATTGTCTTAGTTAACCGCTTTCCGAGGGCTGGCACTTAAGTTAATTTAAAAGGGCACAGGAGCTGGCAGACAAATGCCCTAAATTCACATAAAGGTTTAAAAATTAAAAGGAATGATAGGTTAATGAGATCCATGATTTGTATCCATACTTCACATGTAAAAATACCTCATGTGTGTGAAAGAGAGATAGAGTGAATGTTGTGAGAGTGAGGAGGCTTTGTAAACAGTTGTTGATTGCAATATTTTTTGTTGTTACAATATATATTCACTTTTTTACCGTTCGTCAGTGTTGTTATTTGACGTTTTTCAGGTACCAGATATTATGCTATTAGTGTTTTATGAATGTTCGAATCTACATATCAAAGGTAAACAAAACAGTGTAACATTTCAAGGTATTAATCTCCGCCTCGCAATAGTATGACAATAAACGACCGTCTCAGTACCGAACTTGATAACTGGACCGTGAGTCACGACCGGTTTCCCGTACGCATAACGACGTTTGGCCCCGTGCCGGGGTATGATTGACACGTCATTTCGGGGACCGTGAGTGCACTCGTTACATATATATATATATATATATATATATATATATATATATATATCAGTTTACCAAGATTTTAGCTTTAAAATATTCAATAATTACATCAGAACATTAAATTACATGGTAGTCACGAAATTCAGTTTTACACAAAACTAATGAAAATGAAAAGAAACTTATAATTATGCATAATTTCCAGGATAATTATATAATCCAGAGTATCGGCAGGTATCGGTAAATAAATTCCAACCTATACTTTCCGATACCGATACCACGGGTATCGGTCGATACCGATGCATGGGCATCAGTATCGACTCAGGCCTAGAAAACTCCTTTTCTCAGCAATCACGACCACCGGAGATGTTAATACTGAGAAGGCATACGGAATGAACCCCGCAAGGTACAATGTTTACAAGCGCAGACAAAACATCTCCACAGGTCCGTTCAGGATTAATCTACAATGTTGCTAGTGGCCGCAGAGTAAATCAGCAGCCACAGATGTGTTTGCAAACCGAAGTTGCTGACGAACACTACACTCAACATCAGGCGTTTCAGTTGACTTGTTTATGCTTCTCGGAATCCCATTCCTTTGAGTCCGTCAGAGAGCGGAGGGAATAAATAGAAGGAGCAATTCTCTCGGGTGGTGAAGCGGAACATTGCTCCTGCCATAACTCCCGGACCTTCGAAACACGAACCCGCACGTGTTGCGACAACTTCCACTCCGGCGAATTGACTCTCTCTTTTCGAATCAGCGCCACTTCACCACTGGTGTAACCCCTCATAGTAACTGACTAACTAACTCTCTAGACTTCTTGAACCCGAAGGTTCATGGCTGCAGCAACACAGGCCTTCCATCTGTCCCTATCCTGAGCAAGATCGATATACTTCTTTCCATCCCTACCAATTTCCTTTAGGTGCATATCAACATTATCCCTCCATCTTCGTCTTGGTCTTCCTACTGGTCACTTGCCATCAGGTTTCCCAACAAGAATCCTGTAAACTCTTCTTTCTTCTCATCATTCATGCCACCTAAGTCTTCTTGACTTATATCTGGTGCGAGCCGTGGGCTGTAAGCACTACATAATGACTCACATTGGTATATTTACAACAATTACCTCTTTTGACATATGTATGAATAAGAAAAAAACATATAAAACGTATATATTGCACAATACGGGTTCCACAGTACACGTGTCATAAGCTCGGCTCACTTTGTGCGGTTTCTTCGTTCATATAGCCGGTCCCCGTGGCAGAGTGGTTTGCACATCGCGCTACGACGCCAGGGGTCCTGGGTTCGAATCCGACCTGCGCATGGATGTTTGTGAGTGTCCATTCATCAATTTCATCATCACTCATCCCTATCTTCGCAAATTAGCCAAAAGTGGCACAAGAAACGAAGTAAAATAAAGCAAATCAGTCAATCAATCTTCGTTCTTATCGCTATCCGCTATCGCCTTTCATCGTCGTTCCCTCACTTCCCACAAATACCTCCCCACTCGTTGCACTGTCTCAATTTTGATTCCTCTTCTATCTTCTACCACTTCAATTGTCTCTCCCTCCCCGCACAAAGAGCATATCGTTTCAGGATGGGTTGCTTGCTATTCAGTAAGAGCTCAAGACCAGCCTTTATACTCGTGTCTGTCTGTCCGTCCGTATCGACTATGGGTATCACAAGAACGACAGCTCATGAGCTCAACCAAGATGCGAAGGTCCGCCACGAACCCTTGACTTGTGCCTTAAGACCCCGGCGTTGCCACTGTAGCTTCCTACTCTTACTTCGTTGTCAAAACCTTCAACAACGTTAAATCTTACGTCTCTGCTTTTGTTGTGTACGGTTTCCCCCTTCACGATAATATAAACACTTGGCGCTGAATAAAGTTGATGGCAATGTGTTCAGGACTGCACTTTTTGCCAACGTAAGGGCAGAATTGTACGATAAACAGCTGATTGCATTGACCACGCTCCCTCCGCTCGCTTGCTGTCGCAAATTCGACAACAGCGCTACAGGGTTATAAGCTGCACTACGAAATTTGGTCAACTGACAAGACTACTAAACCATATTCGTGCGCACACTAAAAGAACTACATTCCTTCTCGCTGTTTTACAAACTCTGTTCTCATACATACAAAATAGGCGCGTATCAAGACTTGTCACGTGCCAGTTCCGACGACACAATGTAAAAATGCAAGGAAGAAATGTTTTCCGAAAGCGACGATAGATGGCAGCACGCCATATAAAGAAGAGCAGAGTTCATTGTAGAAACTAGGAGCGGAGAAGAGCGATTATATATATTATAGTAAATGCAAAATACATAAAGGAAGAGTATAAAAAATATAGAAGGAGCGAATAAAATGTTGTAAATAGCCAATTAAGATAAATAAAAATATGCTCGAATATGAAATAATTAGGAAAGTTAATAAGTAAGCAAATTAATTCAGAAATGTATCTACTTTTTGATCCTAGTGATCAAAATTTGATTTAATACCTCTGACGAGGAGAACATCGTCAGCTTTTGTGTTTGTTCGTCCATTTGGTACAAGCTTTAAAACCCTCCACTTTGCCATTGACACATCTAATTACATCGAGAAGAAATAATGTCCCGCTCAACCCAGTTGCTCGGAACTTTCATCGGCTTCAAAAAAATGCAAGTATTAGGAGGGAAACTGCCTCCTCCCCCCACGTGTACACGCCTATGTGCCAAATAATAGGTCAATGTAGCATCAATGTAGCTTTTTGGGTGGAAAACGTTAACGACCGAGCGACAAACTGAGACTCAACAGTCGATAAATTTATAATCTTGCGATCTCTACGATTTTTAAACATGAAATTTCGTGAACTGAAAAACCTGCGAATACCATCTGGACGCGATATGTATATTCTCAATTGGCCTTATCATTAAAATGGTTTCGTCAACAATGTAAAGTTCCTCTAACTACCTTTTAAAAGCTACTGAATATTTTTCAATTGCTGCTGTTTATTTGATTGTAAAGTAAGGCTTCACGAAGCATTCTTTCAAAGGTCGATGAATTTAAAAAGAAATCTACGAAATGTGGCCACTTTCCAACTTCCCCCCTCGGAACAAATTTCTCATCAACAAAAACCACCATACAGGCGGATTAAATCGAGGTGTTGAGTTCATTCCCACCCCAGGGACTAAAATAATGAATAATTACAATAATCGACGCTTAATAAAGGTGGTCGGTCAATCTTGTCCAATTAATTGAAATTTTAAATTTACTCAAGAAATGCGTTAGTAGAATTAATATTATGGTAAAATTGTTAAACTACATCGGCAAGTTAATCGATAATAGAACCTAATTTGGAAGTTATTCACAGTTCAGAAGCAAAAGGGTCTCCCCACTGGCGCAGTGGTAGCGTCGTTGCCTTGTAATCAAGGGGTCCCGGGTTCGATACCCGGTGAAGGCACATAGTGGTTCGGATCCCACTTTAAACTGTAGTTCCAATCCCAATTAGCCTTACTATGCATAAAGTGGAACTAAAACACGAGCTCAATCAATCAATTGAGACGCAAAATTTTATATAAGTATAAGAGAGCTTTGAATATTAGTCAAATTAAGTTTAAAAATATGCTATATATTTTTATTGTTTACATAAGATACACACACACACTTTTACGTTCAAGAATTCGACACCCTATTACTTTTGAGCGGATTGCATTAGCTGCTGTTGTTAAAAATTGTTCCGTGGCCTTGCAAACCTATATACTTATCAATCGTTATGTATATTTAGGTGAAGTGAAGCAGTATTTATGAGTACCGACACTCATTCAAAATTCCTCAACCTTCATTGGATAGCAACGATTTTCCTCTTCCGTGGTAATTGCCTGTTACCACTTCTCCATTTGCATGTGAAGTTTACGGCTCGCTTCCTTTTCTAGCATAACGTACGATATAAATCTTAGTCTTAAATGGAACGAGCTTCATATCAGCCGTTTTCATTTCTTTGCAGCGAACCTTTGGAGAAAACAATGTTCTCAACGAAGTTATGCTCCTCTGTCTCGCTATTAACTCTGCTTACAGGCCGAATGGAATTTGTTGTTTGTTGCTGAACCTCACACAAGGTACTTCAACCATTAAGTTAGCCAAGTTGACGGTGTTAAATGAATTGTTCAAGGCATGTAATGGTAACCCATTAACTTATCGTCAATTGAACATCGCCATATTTAGTAACGAAGAGGTTGCGAAATAAACCTTGCATAAAGTCTGGGCAAAACTTCCAGTTTGTTTCAAGCAGTACCTCCCCTATACTTCTCCCAACAGATGGACCTAGGTTTACGGCGTGGCTACTATGTAACTACGTCCTACTACAGTGCAGTATAATAGGTTTTCGGTGGTTTGAATTCTCTTAAATAGTTAAATAATGTAGACCAGGGGTTCCCAAACTTTTTCGCTTCAAGGCCCCTTAGTGTTTCAGATTATTCCGCAGTGCCAAAGTCAGAATGTAGGTTTATCTAACACTTGCAGCGCTCTGTTAGTGTGGTTAGGTTGCTTGCCTTAAGTTAAAAAATAAACACATATTTCAAATTTAGAAAGATTTAATGTGCTAAAGTACTAAATAAGCACATATTTGGAACACTCATATAATTTATTGTATTTCGGTGAAAATATTGGAACATTTCACGGGGCCCCTTTAAGCCAGCCACAGCGCCGCGGCGCACACTTTGGGAACCACTGATGTAGACAAATGACACTATTTTGTGTGTAGTGTCTAAAAACATGATTTCTTAAACGACAGCGTCTTGCGTCTGTCAATTATTTGGGCGTTTAGGAGGTACTGCACCCTACCAAAAATGAATCCTATATTTTTCCATATTTTCGTACATTTGATGTTCTTTTCTTAGGGATTATGGGCCAAAGGTGGGTTGGTTATGAGTTATGACTCCACCAAGTCCTCCCCCCTTGAGTACGCCAGTGCATGTGCACCACAAAAAAGTATATCCTTTAAAGGAGTTTTATTTAAAAATTTCATTGATTCATTGTTTTAGAAATAATCAATTTACATGGATGAGTGCATAGCGTTACCAACGTATGGTAACATGGCGTAATGCCAAAACTGTGAGTTAGAAATTTCTAAAAAGCATAAATATTCTCACTTTTTCGTAAAAGGTTTTGAAGAAAAAATATTTTTAAAAAATCTTCACAAAATTTTCTTCTCATCTAATAAATAATAGTGGTTTATTTTACTGTTATGTGAGGTGAAATATGGTCCCTTTACTAAAATTGAACACATACTTAGAAGTTTTGAAAAGAAAACACCTTATATGAACATTTGGACCTAAAAGACGTGAGCAAAGCAGCAAGTAGAGAAATTTGCATAATTCTGAACCGTGCTCATGTCAGTATATTTTAGAACAATTAAATCAATAAATCTTCGACAGCCAGAGCATATAGCAAGCATTAGAAAGGAAATGAAACTTTACAAGATCTTTGTTGGGAAACCTGGTGGTAAGAGACTCGCAGGAAGGCGAAGACGAAGGTTGAATTTCAATGTTGAGATTCTGCTGAAGGAATTTGGCAAGGATGGCCAAGAGTGAATTGATCTTGCCTAGAATGGGGACAAATGGAAGACTTTTGTTGCTGCGACAAAAATCCTTCGAGTTTAGGAATGCCAGAGAGAAAGAGAATTAGTTGGTTAGAATGGTGGACTGACACTTTTAAGGTCACACACGGTGCTGGTTTCGGAACTGAAGTTGTTCGATTTCCTCATAGCTTCCGATGTCGAAAGCGATGGGCTACATTGTTACAGGTGACGGAAGAGAGGTAAAAAATTCTTAGCTTTCAACATAATTTTTTTAATTTTCCGATATATTCCTCAAAACTGAAAACATCAGTGTAGCCAGATATTTTAGTAGCGGGATGTCAGGCTACTGATACAAAACTTATAATTTTAAAATATTATGAAGAAAAATATCAAGAATAATGTTTATAATAATTATTATTTCGTACAGCTTTGTTTCTCCATTTTATGAGATTCTAAACCATAAATATGCTGAAGTGCTTAATCGTTTCCATAACTTTTTATAACTTTTACCCACTTCTAACAAGGAAAAGCTTTTGAAAGTTGGAAAGTTTAATCACGCTGTTATGTTATGTGACATTGCATAGAAAAAATTAAATTATTGTACGTAATTTGTAGTATTTTCTTTCTTTTGATCAACTGGTAAAATGTGAAAATATCAAATTCTCACCTGGTTTATGAATTTTTTGTTCTAGTTTTCAAAGTAACTCACTTTTAATTGAAGCTATATTCTCCTGGAATATCAATTTAACTGAAATTTATATATTTTATCTACCATCATAGACGTAAGCTTTGTGCTTTTTCTACAATCAAATAAACGACATCGATTTTGATGGGGGGATCGACTGACCTATTCGCCCCCCTCACGATAGCATGTCTAGAAATGGTAAGAAACAATAACAACGAAAATAATAATAGAAACAAATACATTACAATACCATCACACAAACTGTTCTCATAAATTAATTGTGCGTTCATTTTTTAAATGAATAAATAAATTTATTAATAGGATGCTGTTGGGCAGACTATGTTAAACATGAAATTCTGTATCATCATTTTGAAATTATCCAAAAAATGGAACATACTTCATTCAAGATGCTCCACAACTGCTCGAGGTCGGGACCCGATTGGGTGGGGGGAATTACTTTCGGCTTTTCGATTCCGTTGTTCGCCCCTGGTGCATTCATTTATGTTGCAATAATCGGAATTCGGACAACATACGCATGGAAAATCCTCCGTTCCTGAACCCAGACTCATACTGAGGGGAGGGGCCATGTTCCCCCCTCGAACTATGAAATATTTTAATGTGAATCTATGAAAACCTACGAAAATAACATTGAAAGTTTTTCAGATTTTTCAAGAATTTCGATTTCGTCCTTGCTCAAATGCATGTAGGTTTCTTGTCGAGACAGGTAGACTCCAAAAGTCTGCAGTCTTCAATATTGTGTACCACAGGCACCGACTTTGGAGGGGCAAGGCATTTTATGCCCCCACCCCCCCAAATTCACGTAAAGAGACTGAACATAGCATTGGATGTAAACAATAAGAACCAAGCTGTACGCTAGGTCTCCCCGATGGCTAGCGATGTCTATCGGTGAGTTGAATTTTTTCCGGTTACTTTGAAACCATAATATTGCATATCTACAATTGTACGTTTAGCTCTAGATGTAATACTACCATAGCATTGGTGGCTACATTTAATACTCCAGCAGCATTTCGACGACCACGCACAACGCCTTACGAAACCATGAGGTCACGATTCGAATCAGGGGGGGCAATCCCCCCCCCAAGGCCTATGACGCACTCCCCCCACAAAAATAGTAGAATATTCGCCCCCCCCCCATATGCCGAATTATTTACTCAAATTATTTTGGTCAGACAAACTTTGCAAAAAATATAATACAGACATATTTAAGCAATATATGTTTACTTTAGGTACTTCAGGCTCACTTTCATGTTTGCTAACATAAAACGTACAAAACTGCTCAGGCTCACTGTTAGTGTACGGAACCTTATTCTTAGCAGTTTGTCTGCTTGACTAACCTTGTATTAATGAGAGCAGCACGTCCCACCCACCCATCTAAACCGATTCTAAAGACAAAAGAGGTGGTGTTTCATTTCAACCCCATCGTCGAGATCTGTACATAATAACCGAAACTAAAAATCAATAATAAGTCAATCAAACGAAACGACTCCCGTCGGCCATTTTTGTGTGAACATATAGATATAGAATTGGAATAAAATTTTATCCCCCCCCAAAAAAATTCTCATGACTCAGGCGCGTCATGAAACCCCCCTGTGGGCACCTTTGGTTCGAATCCTGGCCTAGGAATGGATGTTCTTTCATCATATCATATCACTCATTCTCATCGTCACGATTACCCAAAAGTAAAAGAAAAGCGACGTAAAATAACCTAAATCAACAGCATTTCGTATTTACTATTGTTCCATATTTCCGGATTTGCCCCCCTCTCCTAGAAAAAATCCTGGGTACTGGCCTGCCTGAACCATTTCTGAAATGTGTGTCCTGACCTTTACACGTATGCGTTGGCAATTCTGCAAAGTTAGGCAACATAGCACGCAAAATGTTGAGCGGAGTTGACGAAGCTGGAGCAATGTATGGTCGAGCAAACTGCTCAGGCGGCAAAGGCCAGAACAAAAGCAATCGGCACGAAGTAAAAAACAAGAAACCAGAGAAGAAAAAGATAAAAAAAAAAAATAGCAACTCGCTTACTCCGAATTGCAAGCCACGGCTGCAGGCTTTGGCATCTGCTGTTTCCTCCGGCCAATGCGGAGGCTCGGAGGGCGACTTCCCACCAACTGGCTTGCTGAGACACGCGCTGAGTCAGGCTCTGCCTGCTGCAAGGGTCGAATTGCACGATAGCGATAGCAGGTTGTTTGTGCTCTGCGTTTGACCTCCACCACTTGTTCGTACACGGTGATTACAAACAAGCATTACATCGTGCGGTGCTTGCTCCGCGTTCTCAGACTGGCTCTTGGCAGGGAAGGCGAACCAAGGGACGGTCGGTCTACGTTGAACTGAGGAGTAGCGAGTCTAGAAGTGATAGATCAATCGTTCACATGTCTCTTATAATTTCCAAATCGCAGTATTTATAACTTTATAACTTTATCCGTACAGAGGTAGTTGGAAAGTGAAATGATAAAGTACACCGCTAGAAAACAAAATAGAAAGAAAGAGTCTTGCTCAAATGATGTTCACAACAATGGTACATTGTTATCTTTATTTGCCTTCCTCCACACCCTGTGGACACCCATTTGATCCGAAAAGGTTTATTTTGGTCTCATCGGAGCAGATGACGTTCGTTGTTCCAGAACTCCTGGTCTTTATGCACATTTGTTTTCATTCTCCCATGATACCTCTATCTGTACAATGCGCGATGAACTGTTAAATTGCTCATTGTGTTTCCTGTTGCATTTTCGACCCGTGACCTCAATTTCGGATAATTTAATTTTGGATTAGCCTTAACTTTTTCACCACGAAAGTTCTCTTTCAGTTAGCCTTTTCTCCTTTCTTCTTTCCAGATTCTTTGTTGAACCCTCTTTTGAATTTATTTACTATATACTGAACAGTAGGATGAGATTTGTGACCCTATTTCCCTCAAAGAATGTCATTTAAGAGCAAGATTCACTATCACACCTTTAAGGTCAGAGCTGAGCTCTTGTCGCTTCCCCATTACGGACTGCATCGCTGACCGGGTGGTTGTGCGCTAGAGCGGCTAAACAGACCTGCAACTGTGCTGCACACAACGATGTGACATGATCACTACATGACTCATGCGTACGAACAAGAAAGGTACATACATGAAACAACCTCTAAAGATTTATAATACTCTCCATTCAATACAATTACTGTATATCGCATGTGGCTTCCCCGATGGCGCAGTGGTTGCGTCGTCGCCTTGTAATCAAGGGGTCCCGGGTTCGATACCCGGTGGAGGTACAAGTGGTTTGGATCCCACTTTAAAACTGTAGGTCCAGTCCCGATTAGCCTTACTGTGCATAAAGTGGACTTAAAACACCAAATCAACGTATATCGCATATTTGGAACAAATTACCTTTTCAAATGTCCTCTCTGAATACTGGACACCTTTTGTTACGATATTTCGCAAACTGACCACGTTCAGAGGTGTTTCATACAATGTATACAGCCTGTACGAACATGGTACATACTGTGTGTATATATATATATATATAAATATGTTACGAACTTCTTCCCCACCAATCTTCAATGATTTCGCGCCCTGTGACCGTTTCGGATGTAACGGATAACCCGTATAGTCCAGATTTGATTAAGGATTCGTAGAAAATTCGTTCAGTGAAATCGAACATAAATAAAAGAACATGTGTATGGCCCGTAAAGCGGATAAACGATAAGAATGTACACATTCGGATATCCGGGCATTTCAGGTAATCCGAATATGCGGATAATCTTGACAAATGACAATTCGGATATTCCGATATCGTGATACATGAAATCCAGATATAAAATTATGCTATATCGGGATTTTTCCCATCCCTAAGTGTGTTTGCATTTCTATTTTGTTTATTTACGTTACTATTTTACAACTTCTGTTACTAGCAACGATGGCGATGAATGTTGAAATAGTGATGGAATGTACAGAATTGTACATTCATGCTTGATGAGAGTTTGAACGTGAGACATCTGGCCTACTAGGGAGGATGGGCATGCATGTGGTTAAATTAACATTTTCTTTACATAAGAACATGGGCCAACGAAAATATTACTGCGCTTATTATTGTCATCATTATCACATGATTCCTTCAGGTGAAGGGGAAAATTGGGGTAAAAAGTGAAATTTTGCCTTCAGATTGCGACCACACTGATTCAAGCTGCAAATGGTGCAGGACAGGAATGGAGACGGCACGACTCGTCGTTCCACAATGGAAGAATAAAGGTTGAAGAGGAACTAAAAGACCCTGAAGAGTTGGAAGTAATGGATCACTGTGGCCCGTTTTCATTCGACGAAGAATATTTACTTAGGCGCTCTCAAAACACAACTGCCACTGGCGAGGGAAGGTGGTTGGAAGAGCGCGTGGAATTAGCCTCGAGTGGGGTGGCGTTGCGTGGCAGAGATCCAGGGACAAAGGCCACTCGGCGCTTCAAGAGGGAATGTGGAATCACCAACGCTCTCGGAATTATTGTATAATCAGGGGAGAAATTATCCTCCCTCTTTGCTGGTGGTTTAACGTTCTTCCGTGCGTCCCTCTCCTAGGCGATGGGCTTCTAGAAAACCAAGAGACAAAACACTGTCTGAGCACAATGCTGTTGACGTCAAGGATCTACCACGTCCACATTGTGCAAACTGGGAAACAAAATAACTTGCACTGGCTGGGTGATGCCACTCGTTCCATCAACAACTGGAACACGTGTTAACCCGTAACTACAATAGTTCTTTTCGCGCTAACGTAACTATATATATATGAAAAGTGCTCGAAAAATTTTCTTCAAAGCTAGGCGCCAGCTCTGAAAATCAGGCACCAGGAAACTACGTACTAGCAATTGTGCTTACTACAGAGTGTTTCAAAAGTCGCACAACCCAAACTTTAAAATGTTTATCATTAAAACCGTAAAAGGTATTTACACCAGGTTTTCTGCACTAAACTAATCATGTACGATATCACTGGGTTAATACATTTATGTTAGCATGTGTCCAAATAAAAGCAATTACATTATTTTAAAGTATATTGTTAATTTGCTGAAAACAACTGAGAATTGATTTTCAACAATATATACCAACGTAGAAATTTTCAGAGAAAAATGCAGGTTCGACCAGGACTCGAACAAGGGTCTCTGATCTACCGTGCCATTGCTATAACCACTGAGCTACTGAGCCGGCCTGACCTGATTTTTCGCTGTCGCTGTTTTACCTGCGTGGAATCTTCTCTGCCAGTGCTACCGCAACGGGATCTGTTGCCTTTGAAATACAGTAGACTTCGACATTGTCTGGTTCCTCCCAGCGTAAAGATGTTAATTATTGAAGATCAGGAACACACAGGAAATGTACTACGAAGAAATTTTCAGCGAAAAATGCATTAACATCTCTACGCTGGGAGGAACCAGACAATGTCGAAGTCTACTGTGTTTCAAAGGCAACAGATCCAGTTGCGGTAGCACTGGCAGAGACGATTCCACGCAGGTAAAACAGCAACAGCAAAAAATCAGGCGAGGCCAGGCCGGCATAGTAGCTCAGTGGTTAAAAAAATTAAAAAAAGTTGTCAGAGAAATCGTACGGTATACCAGAGACCCAGGTTCGAGTCTTCAATAATAATACCAACTCTTAACAATTTTTGGGATAGTTTGTTGGTGTTTGACTAGTCGTAAAACAGTTGCTTTGTGAGGTACATCAGAGGCAGGGGATATTTCTTGGAAAACCTCTTGCACATAAGTGTAAGAATGAGTAGTAAAATACTCTTCAGCAATGCACACGCGCTGCTCCTAAGAATGCGCCATGCTGAATCAATTAAAAGAACAGGCATAGTATCGTAGAAAGTGAGCGAAGAGAATTCAGTGTAATCAGAGGTAGTCTAGGATTCTCTGAAGAGTCCAATTCCGGCACAAAATCTTTGTTTATGATTTTTCACGTAAATGTATAGCCAATTCTTAGGCACATGTGGCGTGTGTCTGTTGACAATATTTCGACCTGCTAGCATTGACATATGCAAAAATGGCACTTTTTCACTCAACCCATAAAATCGCCAATAAAAAAATTCATCAAATGTTGCACATGACCGATATTGGTCGCAAATGGCAGATTGACATGGCATCAGTCATCAGACATCTAATTATGACCCTTCCATAATTTCTTACGTATTTTTCTCATTCAAAAGTCCATTTCTGGAAAAAATTTAACGCTGCCTTCCGCCAGTTATTAATTTATCTAAATTTTCTGTATGGAGAAAACTGATAATTTTAAGCATTGAAAAATATCTCAATGGATGAGACTTTATAATGCAGAAGACCCGGTGTAAATATCTCTTACGGTTTTTATGATATACGTTTTCAAAGTTTGGGTTGCGCAACTTTTGAAACACTCTGTATAAGAAGCTGAGCATCACGGTATTCAAAACATCGCTAAATCATTCGAGAAAACAAGAAATGGGGTGTTGGGGGACAAAGAGTAAGAAATTATTACTGACACTCTGGAATGTTCACAACGTTGATTTTTTTTTTAAAAAAAAATGCTAACTTACGCTGTACTGCAATTTGAACTTAGAATCATCAAAATTTCATACATATTACAGCATAAGATCACAGTCGCCAGGCTGAAATTTTTAGTATCCATGGCGACCTGGCGACCGCGATTTTTCTAGCCCTGTATATGAATATATTTATTCATTTATTTTTCCTAAATTGAACGCAACAAACTGTTATAGGTAGCAAGGACGTATTTAGGGGGGTACCAGTGGGTCCGGACTCCCCCGAAAAATTAAATAATGATAATAATGAAATAATAAAATTGCTAAAATTAAATAATGAAAATATACTTGTTGTTTAATCGAAAGTTATTTATTTTCTCCAAACTTATTGCAAAGCAAGGATTATATTGTGATCATACGACTTTGAATGACAGTACCGAAGAAGATTTATGCAAGATTTATTACCACTTATAACATTCATAAAATATCACCAGAAACTTTATTTTTCGTCAACTGAATCTAACGTACGTCTTTATATTCAATAAATATTCAATTCTTCATCTTTAGACATTAATTTACTTACCAGAGCAGTTTATTTTTACAAATTTTGCAGGTCTTAAATACACGTAAGCTAGATAATGAATATGCTGTAATATCACTATTCTAATATTCTAATACCGTCCTTTTTGTAATGAAAATATAATATTAATTCATTTGAATATTTTAATTAATACTATTTTAAGTCAATATAATTATAATTATTTTAGTTTGAACATTAATATTATTATTATCATCATCATTATTTTGAGACACTTGGTTGGACCTCCCCCCCCCCGAAATATATTTCTAGATACGTGCCTGATAGCTAGGTATCTTGAAGTTCATTATTGTAAGTTATAGACACTGTGCGCCCACTCAGTGGCGTATTTGTGATTTCCTTTTGGGGGTAGGTTTTTTGAGGTATGCAAATTTGTACATGTTGCCAGTCAGTAAACTAAACTATTGCCTTGCAGTTCTAAGCACCTTAGAACATTGGTTCTAACCTAGGTCATTAAATAGTATTTAATACATTTACACGTAATTTAGAAACAGTGTATTTGCATTCTAAGAAAACCCAAACTCGTACACATAAAGAAATATCGAACTTGGAACACCGAAAACTTATCCAAATTTATATTGCCCAAGTTCAAACTTAATTTCCATCTAACCTACGTGTTTCTTGTGAACACTTTAATACGTGTAAAACATCAGCATTATGCCGTGAAAACTTAAAGTGGAAAACAGCCTGCTGTTGTCTCGTCTCTGTGAGGTTGGTCAGTTGATGTCCTACTTTAAATCACAAGGCTGCACACTTTTTGGCATGGAAATCTTTGATGACTAGACCAATGGACACGAATGATTTTTCAATTGTGTTTGTTACATATCTAAGAAAAACTTTCAATTCCATTTTGTTTAAGGGGGATGAAAACATCCCTGGCAGGGGCAGGGGTGCAGACTTGTCAAAATTATTGGGGGGGGGGGCTTTGATCACTGAAATAAATTAATGGATGACTCACTCACTCCCTTTATTAAGTTTTGGCCTCAGTGTTCGGAATCTCGTTAAAGCCCATGAATTCCTCAAAAATATTAAAAGTTTCATTGACAGTTCGAATGCAAAATGTCAATTGTTCACGGATGGATATGTCACAAGTTTCGTCAACCATAATAGCAAAATATTCCCGATTTTTAATATCTTCTACCACGGAGCGCAAAACAGATCTCGTTCTGAATGTCATGTGAGAGCCATTTGTATCCCGAACGTCCCATCCACTCTCCTAGTTCATGCACATCTTCTTTTGAAACGCTTTTTAGTAAGAATGTTAACAATACTCATAATTATATACATAGTATATAGTAATAAGTCATGTGTTTTGCTGTCTCTGGTCATAGCCCCCCTCCCCCCAAAGTTGATGGTCAGAACATTTCAAATGTGTATTTAAAGTTAAGTTCATGTGGCACAATTCAGAGTAAACTTTACAAGAGAAGCAGCTCTGTGAAAAGTTTTCTATGACCACTCTTTCTTCTATTACATATCACAATATTTTTTTCAGGAATAAATGTTAACACTTAAACCTTCATAAAACATGTTTTTAAAATTAAAGTTTATGCTTTTTGTATGTTTTTTCTTGAAGAATGTAGTCAACACATGTAATAAGTCAGAGTTCTTAACATAACATATATGTTTATATCTAATATTACATAGATCAAACACATACAAAAGCACAAAGTTTAATTTAAAAAAAACAAGTTTTATAAAGGTTTATATAAGTGATTACATTTTTTTCATGAAAATAATAATTATAACATGTAATCGACGAAGAAATTATTATATAACAAAGAAATCCTACGGTTACAGGTTATGCCGGTTTGTGAATAAGATGTGGACATACAGGATATAAAAAAATGAATACGTTTTGTATAGATTTTTTTTACCCAGGCCCTAGTCAATGGATACCTGCATTTCAGGAAGGCGACAGGAGTGTTGTGCTGATAACATCCTCCAGTATGGCCGCGATCGAGAATGTGTGTGACCTTGATGGGACATATATTGCGAAAACTCCTGCCACTTCAATGCCCTCTAATGAGAATACCTGAGAGGACTCTCCAGTCAGAAGTCTACAATATCGGGGAGGTCCTATTGAACGTCGACTTGCATTAAAGAGGTCCCGGGTTGTTGTTGTTGGGGTATTGAGTAAGTAGTGGTGGAGTCTAGTGTGTGAAAGTTGATTGATTTTGTTTATTTTAATTCGGTTTTCTGCCACTTTTCGCTAATCGCGAAGATGAGGACGAGTGATCATTAAATTGATGAAAGAACACTCACAAGTAACACTCATACCCAGTCCTGGATTGGAACCCAGGACCCCCCTGGCGTAGCGCGCTGTGCTAACCACTACGCCACGGAGACCGGCTATGATGAAATTGATAAAGTGACACTTACAAAGAACACCGATGCCCAGGTCGGGATTCGAACCCGGGTGTCAGTTGCGTGCCCAGGATTTTCGAAAGGGATGGGTTATGTATACTTTTTAGCAGTCAGTCTTCTTTTTTGCTGTCTTTTCTTGCCTTTGACGTTTTTTTAGGAATACAGCACCAAAGGGGGCACGCCACTGCCGGGTGTTAAAGTAATTGGCGTGTTGGTCTTATTATAATTATAATATTTCATTAAGGATAGGGGGGTTGAGTGTGTGGAAATACGGTGAGTATGTATGTAAATATAGAGGGATCCCTACCTAGAAGAGTTTAAAAACGACTACTTTAGTGCACACAATTGCGAACTGCAACCGCAACCGTGGCGAATGCTTTAGAAGCAGTTAGTGATGCTGAGTCGCTCGGATGAATCAGAAGTCGTCCCAGCAGAAGAGAAAACATCACGTATGGTGGATGTCGCAACAGCTGGAATGGGGAGAGAGCACGTCCGCCCCTTTGCGCCGGCTGTTGGTACAATGTATCAGAGTAAAAGTCCGAGTGGTTTGTAAACAAATAAAAATCTGTAACAGTTAGCCGGGAGAGGAGGAAATGTCACGCAGGGCGCCCGACGCGTGCTCGCCGGCTGGGAGAAGGCACGGAGCCTCCTCTCGGAATGTCAACACGGCTTCTTCAGTGGCCCTGACCTCCCTCCTCCAAGCCTTCCACCAAATATGGAAGCTTCAATTTGCACTCGACACTCGCAGGTATTTCCTAACGGGAGGTGATTTTCTTTTTCCCTTGTCACTTCTATGTTTTCATTCACTCATGCTGAGTTTCGTACTTGTTAGTGGACGAAGGAATTTATCACTGATCTACTGGCGATCTCAATACAACATACGTATCTAAGCTGTTCGAGAAAAAGCACTTAAAGCCAGCTTTAGACGAAAGCATTTCCTTTAACATTTGTGCTAGCATAAATGCTATGTAAATGCTTCCAAAAATCTCACAGCAGATAGTACTTTACACGGAAGCATTTCGTGTAACTTTTCGGATAGTTTTCGCGAATAAAATGTATAACATCCTACGGCATGAAAGGCACATTGAGTTACACCATCTATGGTGAGTGCACGGTGTTCGCAATTGAAATAACTAAAATATTCTTCCGTACGTGTACAGTAAACGTTGTACAGTATGTATTTAAGCAGCGCCATTGTTTTATACCTAATAACGTTTTATACTAAACGTTATTTCTCTCGGTTCAATAGTTATCGGCTTTTAAAAATGTGAAGTGATACATTGTTTACAACTCACGCGGCCGCCATTACAACTTCACTCGTGAACTAGAGGTCGCTTCTGATTGGTTACGCTACGAAAAATGCTACGGACCGAGCCTATCCTTGAGAAATGCCATGAAATATGCCCTGGCATCTGAAATCGCATAATATCTCACTTTACACGGTAGCATTTTGGTCATGGCACAAATGTTGATAAAAATGCTTTGGAAAATGCTTTCGTCTAAACCGGGCTTTAAGTCAAAAAAATGTAATTGTACAGCAGACAGTTATTTATGCTTAATCGTTTAGTAGCAAACATTACAGACATGATATAAGAGTATAAGTTGTATTATCACTGTTTAGAATCTTTACACATGCCCAATGTAAAATTATACATGTAATATTGTCTGTAAGGCCCCTTTAGATGAAATCATTTTTTGTAGAATTTTTCTTAACGTTTATGTCATTTCTCAAGGATATGAATAGGATCGGGGTCTATTTCCGTAGCATAACCAATCAGAAGCGTCCTCTAGGTCACGAGTGCAAATGTAATGGCGGCCGCCGCGTGAGATGTAAACAATGTATCACTTCACATTTCTAAAAGCCGATAACTATTCTACCATAGAGGAATAACGTTTTCTATTAATTGGTTTTAGGTACAAAGCAATGGCGCTGCTTAAATACGTACTTTACAATGTTTACTGTACACGTACGGAAGGATATTTTAGTTGTTTCAATTGTTAACACCGCGCCGCACTCACCATAGATGGTGTAACTTTATGTGCCTTTCGTGCTGTATATATTATACATTGTAATCGCAACAGCTAACCGAAATGTTCCATGAAATGCTTACGTGTAAAGTGCTATCTGCTATAAGATTTTTGGAAGCATTTACGTACCATTTATGCTAGCAAGAATGTTAAAGGAAATGCTTCCGTCTAAATGCTTCAGTGTGACTTAAATAAAATCAACTGAAATCACAGTTTCTGACTTGTGTGCCATTTGCCGAACATCCTAGATATTGTGTCAGTGGTTTCTTCTTCGATTTATTTTGCAATTACGCTAATTGCGAAGAAGTACAGTACAGGGGTGGATCACGCTTCGGTTTTTTTGGCCACAGTTTCAATAAGAAGAGGAAATTCAGTAAGACCACCAGACTCTCTCGTATATAGATGTACAACTGTTATTGACAAGTTTATATCTTGTATAACGAGTGGCTTACAGTCAACGTGCGGAACATAGTGTGGTTCATGCGATACACCATGTTCGTGGCTTGCGACATGTATTCCAACTCTGTTCATACTCGAAGTAGCATACGGCCTCCCCGATGGCGAGTGGTAGCGTCGTCCGCCTTGTAATCAAGGGGTCCCGGGTTCGGTACCTGGTGGAGGCACATAGTGGTTCGGATCCCACTTTAAATTGTAGGTCCAGTCCTTACTGTGCATAAAGTGGACTTAAAACACCAAATCAATCAAGCAATCGAAGTAGCATATCTCTTGTCTGTGACAATAAAATTGGTTGTTCTGATCTTCAAATGATCTATGTCATTCACATGAGTTTGGTACACTTGTTCTTTGATATATCTCCACCCTATCCGTCCCTTGCACATGAATACACACAGACTCCAAGTGCTCAAGTTCTCTTTCCTCAAGTTTCAACTGACCAGGAATGTCTTTGTTATCTGTTCCTAGCTAGTCTACTACTTCAGTCATTTGTTCCGGACCATGTCACATTTTATTTATTGAAGATAATGTTAAAAAAAAAAATTGTAGGTTTTATCAGCATTAAGGAGCACCATAGTTTGGCCGACCCTGCAATACACCATGTAGGTTAGTCATTGATATGCACATAACGTTGAGTTAATTTATCACGTGAACCACAGAATACATATTCCTCAAAATCAATATTAAAACTAACTCTTTATTAAATTGTAAAGCTGTCTATTTATTTTACGTTGCTTTTGTGCCACTTTGGGCTATTCGCCATAATGAGATGGATGAAGGGACAATCACATATGGATGACACAACTCAAAAACCCACAGAGGATTTTACTGGCTGTGCATCCAGACGTCAGATCCTCGTTGGCTTGCAACATTGCAGTTACCAGAGCAGGGGTGCCCACAGGGGGTATTATGGCGCAGGCTGCGCCATCGAGATTTTTTGGGGGGATTTTTTCCCCTTCAAATTATATAAAATTCAACGTTTACATGTTTTTCCAAAACATCTGTGAAAATTTTACACCTTAAATACACCATATTTAATCCATTAGATGAAGAAAATAAAGTATTTAAGGGTGTTATGGATGGGAAGGGAGAAATATCCAACTCTTACATATTAGGCCTTAATTGGCATTGGGTTCTGGGGGGATTCTGAATTAAACGTTGGGGGGAGGGCAGTATTTAACTCTAGGTCTTAGATTACGGCGGGTATGTTAGTTAGAGGGGGGGATTGAGCATTAAATTGAGGGGGGTATCCAATTCTTGTGTATTACTATTGTCTTAGACTGTTGCGGAAATTCTGATGTGGAGACTGAGAATTAATTTTTTGGAGAAGGCAATAATCACTCTTCAATATCAACAATAAGTCTATAAATTGGCATTAGACATTTTGGTGCTAAGTTTGAGTATTACATTTAAAGGGGGAGATGGGAAGCTCTTGATAAAGTGTTAAATCTTAGATAGTCAAGGGATTTCTGTAGTGGAGAGGGAGTTCGAACATTAAATTTTGGAGACTGTATTTAGCGATATGGTATCCACACGTTTTCGACCCCGAACGTGCCAAAAGAGAAGCGGGATCCTAAGAAAGTATTGATACCACATTAAATTAACATTATTTAAAGCCTGCAAAGAAATGAGTGTAAAAATTTTCTTAGCAATGTGTTGCGAGAATGCGTGTTTGGCTTTTTACTGAGGTGAATGTGAAATTTTATACTATAGCTGCATTACAAGACATAAGCGATATTCTCGATATTCATTCATTAATAACTTCACTTCTCAAAAGATAATGCTTAGTGTTGGTATACTGTTTAATTTAAAGCAGCTGCATCATTTGAAACAGTTAAAAAATATGAACAGTTTAACATGGTATTTCATTCGAATAGACATCAATGATTACGTATTCATCCAAACTATTTTGGGGAGGATTATGATGAACGATTTTAGGGGAGGAGGGGCAGATCAAGTATAGTGTTCTGTAAATTTAAGAAAGAAAGTTACTTTCGGTAGACACGCTGTCGTAATTAAATACTTTGTGGGGATTACCATATGGTTTGAGGGCTCTAATGATATGATTTGTGGGGGATGCGCCATTGGCCTGGGGGGGATGGACACCCCTGTACCAGAGTGCACTACTTGGAGGTGAGGTTGACTTCTGTGTGTCTTTACACTTCAAATTGTAAACAGTCGCTATGTACACCCTGTATATTCCAACTCTGTTGGTAGAAACGCTTGGGTTCTGTTAGATTAGCTTTTGTGCACTCAGGGGAAACGTATAACTCGGTGTAGTTTATTTGTAATTTAGTTTGAATGCAGACTTACAAACCGGCAGGAAAATCTATTGTAAACATACACTTTTTTTCCCACACCTGAGGTGTTCCTTTCTACACAATCAACTCCTCACGAAATCACTCACAGATTTTTGCAAGGCAAGTTCTTGAACTTGCCAGAGACTCTTCATCGGTTCAATCCAAGACTCAACCTTAAAAAGAAGTAGCTTTGTGGCCCGAGGAGGGAAACTCTACACTCGGTATTCCTTATCAGAGACAAACAAATGAGACATCCATACTTGACATGATACAAGAAGGTAGAAATGTGCAGACACAGCCACTCTAAGATCTCGTGTTATTCTGATGTGAGTCCAACTAACGACAAGTGTTTTCATTACTTACCAGGACAAATGCTTCGTGTAGTCACTCACTTAACCTGTTGCTGTGTGCGTGTGCGATCTGATTGATTCTTCGAGAACGAAATGTTCACTACTTCACATTCCTCACTCCACGCATATCTTCCAAACGGTAGGAAGATATCCAGCTCTTCAAGCTAAGAATCTCTTCGGAAAATACCTTTCCTATACAAGTGCGTCAAATTGGCAAGCACAGAATCAGTGAACAAGTACGTATTATGGCCTTGAACTTTTGCACAAATCTTGTTAGAACAAGTCGCAGTCAAAAAGCTCAGTTTTGTATGGAAATTAAAAAGTAGGTGTAAGTGGATTAAACAACAGTTGTACACACTTTCCTTATGTAAGCCGTAGGTCCTCCTCATTGACACCAATAACCTAGGAATAACCAAACTACAAGGAAGATGATTCCCCGCGGAAACGTTGACTCGCGTCACCGGCAGTGTTGCCACAATCTGAGGGCATAATTTCCCTTTCCAAGGGGCAAAATTTCCCTTTTTGCACTCAGTTTTCCCTTCACTAAAAACCTTTAAAAATAATAGTAATAAATAGTACATAAGCTGCACTAATCTGTACTATTTTTGAGTTTGGTGTCTTAAAATTTCCATGGAATTTTTCATCCCATTTCGTTTAAAATTTGGTTCAAATTTCCCTTCATAAAGGCACATTTCCCTTCATGTGGTAACACTGGTCACCGGGCTCCGCAAAATCTGTAGCCGATTTAAATCACGAGATCCCGGTGGTTGCATGGGCAACCCTGCGCACAAAGCATTAATGAGGGGATTGTACCACTCGTGGTCTCTTCAAATGTCCTCAAACAGCCTTACGGAGTTAGTTTAGTCGGAGATACGAGTTCATATTCCACCGGTTGGTATTTTTAAGAAAATCTTTTTGTGAAAGCTGATGCCCGCATGGCCACTATACTCCTTTGGAAATCCAACCTTTTCCAATACTTTATTTGCATATGTTCTTGTCCGTGTGATGTAGTTACATGAAAGTTATTGCAAGTGAATGAAGACTGCAAATGACGTAAATAAAACAAACAAATGCCATATTCCTCACAATAGTAAACATCCCACTTCTCAGGTCATTGGCTTCTGGTCGAAAGATTCGACGAGGCTAGATTCCAATTTCAAGGTTGCCAACTTTCCTTTAACAAGATATAAAAGACAAGTGCACTCCTTACCCACAAACTTGATTAAGTGCGCCATCCAAATGATCATCAATGTTCCAAAAAGTATGTTTATAGAGGGAATAATAAAGAATAATTTACGTAAGTCAAGGGATATCATATTTCTTGTTTTTTCCCCCTATTTTAGGTTAGTTTCCTGCTTTTGACTGGGATGAGTGATAAATACAGAGCTAGTCAAGTTAATTTAACGATTTCAACACGCAACAGGTTGGACACATGACTACAATTATTTTACGCACGCGCGATAGCAACGGTGAAAAGTTCACCGGAGAAAAATATTCAAGAAGTAGCAGAAATTGCAGTTTCAAACAAACGAGGACCTCTTAAATTGATGAAATTTGTGAGTTAGTTTCATTTTCCACCTTTGTAGGTTATTCACAGGCTCATGAGACTGGCGAGAGAACCGGTGTTTGCAGTGGGAGGATGTGGGTTGAAAAATTAAATGAATAAAAAACATCCTTCAGATGTTTCATTGTCACTACGCCAAGCATTCCTCCACAGTTATTTAGTTACATAATCTCATGGGCGTCGCCAGAAATTCTAGTGTGAGGAGGGGGTTTAGTCCTTTCCAAAAACTTCAATAAAAATAACAATAATATTAGATATATCTCATTTTTGGAATTTTCAAAACTGTGGAACATTTTTTCTTTAGATTAAATAGTAAAATATGAAAAAATGAACTGGTTCTTGCAGATTTTACACTTAATTTTTTCCCCTCCAATGGTTTTACTTTGGTTATTCTGTTCCAATACTAACTAACTGCATTCAATTTATGCTATTATGTATATAATATATATAATTTGAAGCGAACTATGCCAATTTTCAATTGGAGTCGACGCCCTCCCTCCCTTCCGACGCCAATTCATATTCTGGCTTCGAACTTAATACCTCTGTTTAACAGTCCGTCACGCTAACCTTATGAAAAACTTTCGACTTTGCATTCGCCCTGGAATGACGAATAATATAATCTCTGCAGCTACACCTTCAGCACTTTTTTCTTCCCGCAGCGATTTGCGAGTCCAATATGTGAAAAGTCGCAGGGAAATGAGTCACGTGATAATAACGGAATCAGCACCTGAGTTTATTTTGTTTAGGAACTGACATTAGAGTCTTCGACATATTTGAGTCGTTGCGACAGGGTGACGAGACCATTGACACTGCACAATGGCCTGGCTGTTTGCTGTTGTTGTTAAAATATGGAGGTCATTTCTCCAAGATAGAGCGAAGCATGCATGTCACACATGTACACAAGGCTCCGAGTGGACAGATTCTTTGCGAGAAGTGTGAATGTTAGCCGCTTGTTGCGTTCGGTCTGTGACAAAAGCGAAGCGTTACTCGGTGTGTCAGTGGGATGTTTGCCTAGGAAGAGGAGAGGCATTGGTGGCGATACTGCAAGATGCTTTACGGTGAGGCTTAAACCCTTTATTTCATGTCATTTTTTTCGATCTCTTCAGGTCTCGATTAGGGGTAGGACAGAGAACAAACATATCTAAAATCGAGACTTACTATCTCCCTCTTCATCTTTTCTTTCTCGTCTCTTCTCTTTTCTCTTTCTTCACTCCATATATTTCTCTCCTTCTGTCTTGATCCTGTCTCCTCTTTCTCTTCTTTCTTTTCCCTCTCGCTTTCTACCATTTCTCCCTCCTTTCTTCCTTGTCCCTCTTTCTCTGTCTCTTCCTTTCTCTCTTTTCCATCCTCTATCTCTCTGTTTTCTTTCTTGTCGGGCTCTCTCTCTCTCTTTCCTATTTTCTCTTTCATTGTGTCTCTATTTCTCTTCCTCTTTTCTCTTTCCTTGTGTCTCTATTTCTCTTCCTCTTTTCTCTTTCCTTGTGTCTGTATTTCTCTTCCTCTTTTCTCTTTCCTTGCCTCTCTCTTTCTCTCTTTTTACTCCTCTTTTCTCTCTTTCTTGCTTTTGTAGAGGGGCAGAGAGAAAGAGAGAGAGAGAGAGAGAGAGACTTAAAATATTTGAAAATTTCTCCGGAACCAATTTTCCTTTACTTTGTTTTAATGACTACTTTTTATGCTATACGACACTGCCTAGCAGGAATCTAAATTTCCTCTGAGACCGTGACGAGACCAACATTGCACTTCAACCAAGATCATACCTAGTCTCGATACCATCTATAGTCCCGAGACAAATACTCTTCTTTTTCAAATTTTACACGTAGAGATATTGTGCTGCCTCTTTTCTTACTCCATTTTACGTAGAGTCACGGACACTTTTGGGATATTTCGACTCAATTGAGGTCATCACAACTCAGAAGTGTACATAAATGTACAACTCATTTCGTATTTTCCAACTTCCTTCTAATTTGAAACAAGTTTGATTCCTTTTTTTTATTCCGCTTCTGTTTTTTTTCCAATGTCTTCCAAAGATTTCTTCAACCCTGAAACGTTTGCATGTGTAAGATTTTTATACATCAAATTTTATATTGTTATTAATTCTTATTGATGTTTCCTCTTCTCCAATCATTTTTCCCATTTGCATTTTCACATCGGAACCATCCACCACTGAAAACCCTCCAATATTTCTTTGTCTGATCAACCACAAAACTGCACGCAAAAACTATTAAAATTCTTTTTGTAAGTATCTAATGAAACTCATGAAGACGGACAAAACCCTTTGGCATCTGAAATAGGCACGGAATTGTTAATCGATTACTCGTTTTAATTACACTTGCTATTTAGCTCATTTACTACATGTGCAATTTCATTCTTTATACACCGTGTTCGCTAAATATGGAATTCAACTGATATTTGTGATTGAATTGAAGCATTTTTTCTGTTGCTCGACTAACTATGCTTCTACATACATTATGTACATTCTCTTTCCACGATACCATAACTATAGGGACCTCAATTTTTGGTGTACGTTGGTGCAATTTGGTGCAAAATAATACCAAAATTGGTGTTTTTTTTTAAAAAAAATTCGGTGATATTTTCCACAAAATTCGTGTTTTTATTTAAGAACATTTTTCTGTCAAATATACCTAAAATTACACCTTCATCGTGCTTTTAAACTAGTATTTTAATATGTAGGTCCCGTCTCCTACACCTGGTCGTGTCACTTTCATGCATTGGAAAAGATTTTCAAGGGATTATTTTCCATTATTTCCCGTGCGACAAATGCCTATGTTACGGCTCCCGTGTGTCGGTAGGTGCACACTCGATCTCCCGCCAGAACCTCATCACTTCGCTCGCTGATGCAAATCGCTCCCATAAAAGGTGAAAAATCGTGGGAAAAATCCACTTGCACGTGGTTTCATATAGTACATGGAATAATTTCGACAGCTCTAACTCACACATAGTGTTTTTTGGAGGGGATAAAATTGTGGAAAACGTTCACGTTACTCACCCATAAATATGATACGTATTTTTAAAACCTAATACCCAAGAATGTTGTTTTTTGTGGAAATTTTTCGTTTTTTAATTGCAAAATGTATTGAAATTCGTGAAAAGGCCACAAATCGAATGCATCAAAAATGTGTTTATAGCATGTCATTGTAGATAATTTTTTTGCAACAATTTACATTATTTGGTATTATCGCCTTTGCGAAAAATCAAGGTCACTATCATGCATCACACGTAATGATGTTTGCAAAATCAACATGTTAATGCAATTTGAACACAAGCTTACAAAGGTTTTCTGTTTTGACAATATTTTATAAGAGCATAAGAAATCATGTGGGTCTCCATTCTATAAGCTAAGAGAAATGGCTAAGATGTTATGATAGTATTGCCAGCAGACGATTATGTTGTCCAATATCTCTCTCCTGAAATTACTACAACTGTCCACTGAATGTCCAGACACAAATCAGGATGGAATTAATTGCATCTTACTTTTTCCTTCTAATCTAATTTTTTTACTTTTGGCTGTGATCTATTAAGTATGATGTACGTACGTATTTGCACCAAGAGGTTAATAATAGTTTTACTGCTTAGTGCTTGTATAATTCCTACCGTCATTACAGTCATGTGTCAGGGGTCCTGGGTGTCCCTTCATCAATTTCATCATATCATCACTCATCCTCATCTTCGCAATTAGCCAAAAGTGAAACAAATGCGCTTACAACGCTCTACAAAATGGCACATTCAAGAGAATAACTCCTACGTACTTTCACGATTTCTACCCCTAAGCGCAGCCCACCCCTTTGCCACCCGTTCGCGATACAACTCTCTGCTGACCACCCCCTTCCACAAAACGCACACAAATTCTAGGTGTCAGGCATGGACTCAGGAGTTGTTTTCTTTTTGTTGTCACGTGTATAACATATTTAATATTTGATTAATAACAAAGGTTCAACAAGTGTGTATTTTTAAAGCAAGGATGGGGTGGGGGGTGTAAGGGATGACCATCTCCGAAAATAGACACATGTCAACCTCTCTTCCACATAGTACATCCTGGACTATGCAAGTTTTGTGAATGTCCCTTCATTTTCATCATATCGCCATTCATTCTCATCCTTGTGATTAGCCAAGAGTGGCAGCAATAAATAAAATAAAAGTAAAGATTGGTTTTGGTATTTCCTCACATAGTTCAATACCATAACTTTTGTTTGTATGTTTACACTCTATCACCACTTTCTTGGAGTGTTAGACACAATATATACCATTGGCCTGCCTTAAACAATCTTTGTTAGTTTCAAATATCCAAACATATGGTTGTCATGCAAACATTGAGCAAAGTGAAACAACCTTGGGGTAATGTCATTGACGCCTACTAAAAGTTGGTTGGTAGTATATGCAAGTTTATGCTATGTTTTCATCTTTGCACCACCTAAATTGCATTCCGCACCCCCTCAGCACACCTAGATGATTATTCCTGGCGCCGCCACTGTTTATTGGTGTAAATGTGATTTGTAGGACCAACACCCACTGACTTTTCTGTAATTTGAGTATTTTTGTTGTGTGTGCGTTCATGTTTTACGAGTATCTTTGTACTTTTCTAACAGTGTACATGCGTTTTTTTCTGTCTTTCTTTTCTTTGGTATTTTAATGTTTTTAGTTCTTATATATTTCGGAAATTGTATACTATTATAATCAATTTATAAAATGTAAAGTAGAGATGGTTAATTCGAAGAAAAGGCTTGTGCCTTAACTTCACCATCCAAAACAATAAATGAATAATTTTATTCAATTTTCTGGAGTATAGCTTACGTGTGCTTTTGTAAAGAGCGGCCAGACTTAGCAACATGTGCACACAAATGTTTCCATTATAGTATTTAATAACCTTAATCTTGTGCTTAATGCTGTGGATTTCTCCAATTGTACTTTCTTGTTATAGGCTCGCTATATGCTCCTCTTGAATTACCAATTTCAGTTTTTTCTTCTACTGTCTGTTTATATCGATTCTTCAGTGTGTATGTTATCTCGAAAGTTCTGCTGCTACGATTTACATTGTAAGTATTTCTTCCTCGTTTAGGACACTAATGAGCAAAAGCTGAAAAAACTACCCTTATGCGACGGCGTGTCTGTATATCTGTCCGTTCATCCGTGTCGTCAACTATCTGTTTCTCAAAAAACTGCAAGAGGTATAAAAGCATATTTTGATGACCTCGGGGACCTATCAGAGAAAGCCTAATATGACAAGGACACAGGCCCGTAGCCAGGAATTCTTAGTAGGGGGGGCAAAGTCAATCACAGAGGGGGCAAATTTTTAATATATTGTGTCGCATTGGCAGATATAGCAGGGTGCACTTGCCCCCCCTCCCCAAAAGCTATAAGTAACAGGAAAGGGATGATATCTTGAAACTCCAACGAACAAAAAAAGTTCGAGCAACATCAAATAACAGTATTTCGAGAATGACCTTTCCGGGCTGCCAAAGAATACAAAGATAAAGTCTAGTCGGGACTGTATCTACTTGATATTTACAGGTCGATAATGTTAATAGACGATTAATATGTACCAACAGCTTTGAGTTTCTCTGTAGAGCTGATTAAGGGAGCTTTTTACAAATCGTGCTTCGTAATGTTTCCCTCTAGTTTCCAGTATGCAAGATTTTTACGCACAAAGGAATCTAATGAGAATCCAACTACAAATTTTGTCGTTTTTTAACCAAAATAATAAATGTGAAACACTATCACATTTTCATCATGTTTGATACTAACTAAGCTGTCCTACATCTTTCACCAGCCATCCTCTAGGGTGGGATGGTTACACAACGCACTACGAAGCCAAGGGTCCCAGTTTCGAGCCTGGGCATGAGTGTTCTTTGTGAGGAGAGGCGCAACCACTGGCGTACGCTACAGCCCCCTCATAAATTTTGAAAAATTGACATTTTTAAGTAAAAGCACCATAAACTCTGGAAAAACCAGAGTGGTAAATTCAAGCCCTATAAAATTATCCCCAGGTGACATTTTTGAGAGTGGAAAGTTGTAAATATACGATATATCTTATTGAGTATGCCGCCCACTAGAAAGCAGTCAGGGATGCCAAATTTTGAAAAACATTGGGTTCTTATAAGTTTCAAAAATCTCAAATTCTCCCTTCCACGTATTATGATATTAATACGCATCATACTCGCTATAACAAATATAATAATAATAACACGACAAATTCTTAGGTGAAATATGTTCCCACGGACCCCTATAAGTTTGCGTCACTGAAAGCATCCACCTATACAATTCCAGCCCCTCCAGAAAAAAAAATCCTGCATACGCCAGTGGGCGCAACCACGAATTTTTTGTCTGGAGGGGGGCCAGTACCAGGAAAAACATGCAAATAATAATAATTTTAATATAGTGGTGGTAGTAGTAGTAATAATAGTAGCATCAAAGATGTTAGTAAAAATCGCGCAAGAAGGGGTTAGAAGTCGGTGCTAAAGCATTTGTGATGGAACAAATGATTTGAAAATGTTTTTCCAACACGTTCAATTTCACATTAGCTAATACTGGAAAACAAGCACACAACTGTATTTTTGAAAGGCACAAAATGCATGATGAACATAATCCTATTTGTACATATGACATGTATTACTTTCATGTAAAACATATATTTTATTCATGCAACATGGTACGACGTAAAATAAGAAAATACATAAGTATGCAACATGTTAACGCTAAATTGTGTATGCATTCAAAGTTTCTTTAATATATACAGTATATTATTTATGAGAATACATTAAATACATTACATAATTAATTTATCCGCCTCATAACAAGTCAACAGTAAAAAAATACAAATTTTGTCTCTTTTTCCTCAAAAGAATTATTCGTGCATTTGAAACAAAACTATTTATCAGCAACAGTCTGAAGTAGCTACATATTTGATCTTACTTCTCTCCCGGGTAAATTAAGAATGCATTATAGAAAACAATCATATTGGGATCGATGAGAGCAAGAACATTTTTAGATCCAAATTTTTCAAACTGAAAACATATTGACTCATTAGGGTGCAAATAATTTCACAGGGCACCATGGCACTTTCTTTAACACATTTTTTGTTTCATTTAGACCGTTTTGGCCCCATAGCTATGGCTCTGAACTTGGACTATAACCATAGCAGATAATGCGAGCGAAGCGAGCAAGAAAATTTTATGAAAATTTGAAACCAATGGGGGCAATTGACCCTCTGTGTCCCCCCTGCAAGTTCCCTTGCCCATCTGTAAGAAAAAACTAATTCCATCTTGAATATCCATTTGTCCTACTATTCTTAGATTCTGCTAGTCTTGTTTTTTTACTTAAATGTTTGCCCCCCTAGAATGGACTTCCGTTCAAGGTTGGGGGGACAATGGCCCCTGCCCCCTGTGGTTGCGGCACTGTTTGTGAGTGCCTCTTCATCAATTTCACGTCATCACTCATTGTCGCGATTAGCTAGAAGTGGCAGAAAAGCAACGCTACGTAACAAAAAATTAATATCCATTCCCTCTCTCTACTGCATGAATCACTATTACCAAATGGTAGACTTGGGAAACAAAAAATTAAGTAGTTCAAACTTCATAGCAACACATCCAAGAAAAACATTCAAACACATTAGGCACCTTTAATATAAGACTTCTCAAAATGTCATAACTGTTCTAGATACTGAAAATTACGAAATAATTTCCTGAAGTCTGAATCAGGCAGGGATTCCCCGCCCCCCCCCCCCATCCTAGTATGACATTATTAGGAATCCCACATACTTAATTAAATCACAAAATCAATAAGTGTCTTTGTTAAGTTGCTACAGTAATACAGGATATAATTGTAAAGATTACTGAGAATACCAGGTTGGATTGTGTTCTGTATATTTCACAGGGGGGGCAAAGCAGGCTCTCAGGGGGGGCAGTTGCCCCCCCTGCCCCCCCTCTAGCTACGGGCCTGCAAGGACAAATTCGATCACCCTGTCAGTGAGTGGCAAGCAACCATCTTTCAATAGCACTAGTGGCGGAACGGGACGACAGGGCAGTGGCGAAGATATGGTACAAGCTTGCAGTATTAAAATATTATTTAATGTACTTAACATTGAGTGCATTATTTATTTTCTATCGCACTCGATTTCGAGAAATTTTACGGCCGCAAACTCAGCAGCCCGTTGGCAAGCAGCAACCTCTCTGCGTCATCCACTGCTCGGGAAACCAACGCTTCTGAAGTATCATATGGCGAAGGGTAGATGCTGGCTGGTGAAGGTACGGTCCCCAAACTGTTCCAAAGTACACAGAATTATTGAAATAAATCATTATAACTGTTCCAAATTCCATGTAGACAAACTTTAAAGCATTACTTTGAGTTTCAAGATTTGTAAAACGTGTCAATAATGTCGACGTTTGGGGGTTAAGACAAACATGGTGTTCCCGGCACCGGAGAGCGCTGGAATCTGCAGAACAGCTGGCTGTTGTCCGCTTCACACTTCTCTGATTTCAAATTACAACGCCACGCCAGTTGTGACAACTACCAAATAATTTACACTATATTTATCGTAAGTTTTCATACAAACAATAAACTGATGTTCTCTATAAAACGTATGTAAAAAAAACAACAACGATGAAACTCTCTTCTGAGACCTGTAAGTAGCAAAAACGTTGTCATAAATACTATCCAACTGGAAATATTATTTTTATTAATATAATACATTATTAAAAAGAAGAACCAGCGCATGTTCTTCCTATTGTAATAACCTATTATTCCAAAGCTTAATTAATTTTAAGCTTCAAGTCAGTTCTTTTACTCCCCCGTGAACATTAATTTTTACGAGGTTGATATCACTTTTCTGTTAGCTTCGGAGCTTTTCGGAATATTGTCCATTTGTGTGGGAAGAACGAGTGGTTGAAGTGAGTGTTCTCTTTTGTTTGGTGTGTTGTGAATTTACCAAAACAAATATGGATATTTCAAATCGCGTACGGGAAGCTGTAAGTAATAGGAAGTATTTTATTATCAATAACGTGACAAGAATTTTGAACTTAGCCGCATGGCCGTTGAGAGATGAGTTGGCGGATATATTATTATTTAAAATGTCCTTTCTTTCCTAGGAAAACTGGGGCAATGAGCTGTATAATTTATTTACCCCCCCCCCCCCCTTCTTCGGAGTACTTCATTGCTTGCCTTCCTCTTAAGACCACGCTTCGCCCCCTCCCCAGCCCTCAGAGATCGATCATATAATGATCGATGCGAGGTATGTGCACAAATATTTGCCGACGAAAGTACTCTTCTACACTTTCTGATGGGTAATTTTCACGATACTGTTGCCGTGAAGTGCAGCGAGGTCGTGTTGTGCTCACAAATTTGTTGAACTCGAACGTACATCTCTACAAATTTGTTGTGTTCAATTTCCTTGCCTTGCAGAATCAAAGACGGACATTTAGGGAAAAGCCTGGAAGGAGCAAATGCCCCCATTTGCCCTTATGTGGCGGCGCCTATGGGTCTGTGACAGTGGCGTATACTGAGTCCAAGATCTGGGCTTCTCACTATGTCACGTGGTCATGGGCTATGAATAGAAATAAGTTTACCAATTCCTAAGAAATCAGGTTGCCAACTCATAAGAAACCAGGTTGCCAACTCATAGGAAATCAGGTTACCAACTCATAGGAAATCAGGTGGCCAACTCATAGAAAATCAGGTGGCCAACTCATAAGAAATCAGGTTGCCAACTCATAAGAAATCAGGTTGCCAACTCATAAGAAATCAGGTTGCCAACTCATAAGAAAATCAGGTTGCCAACTCATAAGAAAATCAGGTTGCCAACTCATAAGAAAATCAGGTTGCCAACTCATAAGAAAATCAGGTTGCCAACTCATAAGAAAATCAGGTTACCAACTCACAAGAAATCAGGTTGCCAACTCCAGAATAACCATCATCATTTCACTTATATGAATAATATTATTTACAATTTCTGATCAATTTTCCTCCTGTATTTTATTCTCTAGACTTCAGGCTTCGCAGATAGCCAAGCTAGCCTAGAATATACGCTCCTGGTCTGTGATGTAGTGGTTAGCATGAGTCGGTGCCATTACGTCAATTCAACTGAAATACAATAACCGTCTGGATTGGAAATGAAAAACAATCCCTTCGAAAGAACATGTATTTCCACCTTCAGTGAACAATGCTCAAAGTTATAGATTATCAGCGAGCACATTGTGAAATTTATAGCGATTACTGTTTTCGAAGAATTGAAAATGGAATCGCTAATCTCTCGCAAAGCAGGAATGTGTTGAGTTGTAAAATTCAACATTCAGTCTCACATTTGCTGGAATTACAGAGTTCCGCGTGCGTAGCTAACGATTACAGCTGCATCGGAACAGTAAAACAAATTTTAAGAGCCTTGAAAGAAGAAAACAGAGCAAAGCGTCGTTTTGCAACAATGCGCACTTGTTCTCAGCGACATCCCATTGTTGTTCTCGCACACGCAATTCTTTGGACAGTGGAGGACTATTTGAGAAAAGAAGAAAAATGCAGACAATTTTAAAAAGACGGTTGCGATGAAGGTCACGCTGACTTGAACTAACACGCGTTTCATTTTCTCACATTGGATGTTTACTAACGGTTCACACTTTATGACTCGATTATTCCGAAGCCGAGACGCTCATCAAGGATTAGTGTGTGGCACGGACACAGCATCGATTGTTTCCTGGCCGTTCCACGCCTTCATCTGTGTTGAAGTTCTTGTCCTCTCTCTTGGAGAGGGTGTGGCCGCAGGAGGTCACTTACAGCAAGACCCTCATTTGTGTATGGAACATGCGCGGATCTAGAATTTTATTCTGGGAGGGGTACAGGATATAATGAAAGCGTACGGTAAGATGTAACACTGGGAGCATAATGTGCAAATAGAATTTTCTGAACATTAAAAGATTTCTGCCCAGGATCGGCCTTTCCTTGCAGACTTCATGCTGTTCGAACTTCAGCCCTTCGCTTTGTAGTACCCATTTATTTTGATGTCGTCAATCACTTGGAATCTTCTTCCCCGGATTATCTTTTCCTTGACCATTCTTTCAATAACATCCCTTAGAATTCAGTTTCTTCTCATCCAGTAGCCCAACCAATTTATTTTCCTATTCATGATTATTTCCAGCATTGATCTCATTTCCCCAACTAGCACTGTTTCATTTCCTCAGTTCTTTGTTCATAGATCCACAGAAAATATTTTTCTTTCCATTGAAGGCTTGCTTCGCCATTGCTATACTTGCTTTTATTTCTCGACTGCATTTCATATCACTGCTTATGATGCATCCAAGTTATTTAAAGCTGTCGACTTCATCCATTCTCTTACCTTTGATACTCACTCTTGCCTTCCTCTGTTTTTATCCGATGACCATTGCTTTAGACTCGTTCACATTTATTTTCATCGCGAACTGTTCACAGTGGGGGTTCGTTTTTGATCCAAATTGTGGTCAGACAGACTAATCGGGACCGGAACTTCAATGTGGTATCCGAACAACCGTACAGTGTCTGTGGTTATAGCATTAGTCGATTTTGTGAAATAGAAGTAGTTTTACATTATTTGTATCAACAATGATTACAGAAACAAAGGAATAAGCTGGAGAATCCATTTCCCCATGGGAATCGTACAAATATTTGATTCTCGCTTTCTGTCCGTCAGTAAACGTTATTCCCTTGAAACCAGCAAGACCCGGATTCGATTTCCGGTCTCGACTTACTTAAGTGTCAAGTAACTCTAGTTCCGATTAATATACTTGTGCAAAAGGATTGCTCGAAAATTGTTTCGTTCGATAATGCTATCAATACTCTTCATAATACACTCAGAGAACTAAATGCATCATATCGATTGATGCACCAGAATGTACCGATTGATGCACTAAAGTATGTTTTATGGCTTTTTAAAGAATCATATTCACATTTAATGCATTTGGGTGCATTTTTGTATGTCGTGAAAGAAACACCAAAGTGCATAATTTGATTTAAGTGAGGACTTATTACAGTCGAGATGCACTTCAATGCATCAGTTGATGTGTTTTGATGCACCTTGATACATTTTGATGCACCAGAATGCATCTTTTTCGATGATGCACTTAAACGTTTGGTCTGAACTACATAAACTCTGTAACTCAGACCAAACGTTTAAGTGCATCATCGAAAAAGATGCAGGAAGGTGCATCAAGGAACATCAACTGATGCATTGAAGTGGCATCTCGACTGAAAGGAATCCTCACTTGAATCAAATCATGCACATTGGTGTTTCTTTCACGACATACAAAAATGCATCAAATGTGAATCTGATTCTTTGAAGAAGATATAAGACACACTTTAGTGCATCAATCGATGTATTCTGGTGCATCAATCGATATGATGCATTTAGGTTTCTGTGTGTACCTAGTTCCCCCTTTTGGGAGGGACACAGTTCACTAATCTGATTAGAGTAAAATGTCTCCTCAAGGTTATAATAATAAGATTAATAATAGTTTGACCAAAAGTATTTATAGTTGTTATTAGTTTTAATAATTATTACAATCATTAATTTTTAATAATGTTTTCTGTCAACGGCCTGACCATCCTTACAAATTTTTTTGACGACGTCCATGCTTGAAACGATTACACTATCCTCACATAGGCTAATCGGGACTGGACCTACAGGTTAACTGGGATCTGAAGCACCGTGGTATGCGCCTCCACCGGGGACCTCTTGATTACAAGGCGACGGAATCATCACTACGCCGTCGACAAGGGCTTGCAGAGCAGGAAATGAAAGTTTCTGTTTTTGAAAATCATCACAAGAAATAGTAAGAATTATACATGTGTTTAAAATTTTGATGTCCAATGAAAACAAAACATTAGTCAACAAGTCTCTCAACACCTCTTTTGATTTTGAGATGTGTTGCACGATTCTAGGATTTCATCAGTTCAGGAAAAGGCCCAGTGTGTGTGGTGGACGTTTGTTCTAACCGATTGTGAAGTTCCGTTGCACTTCACTTTCTGATTTTACATAATCCACTTCGCACACGTTGTGCCTTCTCCTGTGACTTCATCGTGACGGATGACAAAATTGTTTTCGACGCTGTCTGCTCATCGACATTAACACTATCTACTGATCTAACATTAATGTTTTTATTTTTATTTTAGCTGCATGTTAACAAGAGTCAATGATGAATACCGTAAACAATCAACTGATTATGCAACAATGAAATGCCATGAAAAAGAACGTCTTCGTCTATACATTCCCAGGAAATCCATCTCTGATGGTGTAGTGGTAACGTCGCCGCCTTGTAATTAAAGGGTCCCGGGTTCGAACCCTCTGTAAAGGCACAGTGGTTCGGATCCCACTTTAAGCTGTAGGTCCAGTCTCGATTAGACTGTCTGTGTACAAAAGTGGACTTAAGAACAAATGCAAGGATTCAGATGAAGTGAAGAAACAAGGTCATGTAATAAGTTAGTTCCAAAATAACTTAAGTTAAATTGAATTGAAATACAACTATCTATTGTTACTAGCCTGGACCCCCACACTTTACCTCCGCACTCGAGGTTCGATGCACTTCGTACTCGGCTCAGATTTGTCTAGGGGTATCTTTCTTTGTACGACAATGCACGTGGGTTGCTACAAGTCAACATAATTATATAATTAACTACAAGAGACAACGGAAAACCTTTTGCGAAACCTTTATGATCAGGGGGATAAATTACCTTGTCCAGCATGTGTGAAATTAAAAATGGAAATTTTGGATATTTTCTATAGTTTAATTAAAGTAAATTTGAAGTATATACAAGTCGTATCCGAACGTTCATTTCTCTAATTATTTATCGGGCCAAAACTCTAATTTTGATGTTGGAATCTCTATTGTTTGTACCTGGATGCTTTACATTGCATGAATTACATCGGGAGTACGCTTGTCACAAGGTAGACTCGCGTTACTCCAAGAAACGTCTTAACAGGCGCTAGGCCGCCCGACGTGTACATTTCTCAACCTCTACGGTGACAAGGCACTAGGCTGCCCGGCGCACCGTAATTACTTTCAAAATAACATCCAGTACAAACTACCTTTTTACCTGTAAACTGGATACCAAGGCACTAGCTTGCCCGGCAATCCAATCTCTTACAGCATCCGTTTCGGGAGATCTGTCCTCCGGTCCTAGCTAACCGAAGCAAAAACAACCTCTCCCTTCCATGTCTCAGTTCCAACAGCCGACCTCCCCCACTCTCATCTGGGAGTTTATATACGTTTGGTTGGCGTCTGTTGCCAACCGCCCTTCTTTCAAAATTTTTAATCTTTAACAGCTAACCTGCCCGCCTTTTCCTCGAACGTTCGAAACACGAAGCAAGAACAGAGAGCTACATGGTATTTATACATCGAATAATACGAACCTAAAAAATGCATAATAAATTGATTTACACTAATCACACATATATATGTTTATACACGTAATTACCTAATTAATTAACATATTAATAAAATATTTAAATAAGGACAAAAACACTGTTGCCCTGACACGGGGGCAGGGTAACAGATTCCCCCTCCCCAGCGTTACAATTCAATCTGAAATTTAATTTTCAGTCTGTGTGAATTGTCTTAAAGTCACTGAGAAAAGTTAAGCACTGTATCTGAAAAGAAAGATTCACTGATAACGTTATTTTCACGACACACCACAACCGTCTCTCTGTAAAAGAAGAGTCTCGATTTCACTGCACTAAATATCCAATTTCCACACGGTTTCTTCCTCCGGGAATCCTGGATCCTCCTGGACATCTCGGTCATCTGGTCATCAGGACTGCTCCAAGGTGCAGACAGCTTCAGCTCCACCTTCCATCAAACATGTACGGCTCCCGCTCTAGGGTCGACTCAGCCTCCTTCTCGGTCCAACCGAAGAACCCCCGGCTCCTTAGTCCCCTAGTCCTTGCGTCTGGGACTTCTGCAGTACTCGGTTCGACCCCTGCCGAATTTCAGCTTCAAATGCTTTCCAAGGTTCTATCGTTCGATCACACTACCCGACTTTAAAATGGCTTTCTCATTTTTCATCTATAAGGAAACTTTCCGTTCCTTCTTAGGGCATCGAACTGCCATCCTTCAGCATTCTCTTAGCGATGAAAATCTCATGTCCTCATGTGCAGAATATTCATCTACTTTTATCGGTAAAAGATTTACATAATATAAAATCCAACAGTCCGTAATTTAAATCTTACATTCACAAGAAATAAATTTACCAGGACACTAATGTGTAGCGACAATAAATCAGGAACTTAATTACTACTGTACAAACTAGAAGTCGACTCTTCGGCTTCTTTTTTCATCATTTTTCACAGCCCTTCTACCCCCTCCCCTTGAGATGGATTCTCAGGGTAGAATTTAGGGACGAGTGCTTTCCCTCACACTTCTCAAATTTCTTCTCGGAATGACCTTCAGCTGGTCAACGTTAGCCAGAACTCTCTTCCCCTCGCCTTCCTTTTCCAAAACAACATTATTTGGAGTAGTGAAATTCAGAATTCTGTAGATCCCTTTGAATTTCGGGAAAAAGCACACAGTTTGCTTATTAAAAGCAGACGAAATTCTATGCTCTTGAAGCAGTACTCGATCTCCGACACGAAGATTAACCCTTCTTCTGCCCTTATTGTAGGCCTTTGACGCCTTTTGCCTCGTCTTTTCTTCTTTTTCTCTTGCAAATTCGAAAGCCGCGCCCATTCTTTCCTTTAACTGTATGACGTAATCCATCTGTCTCTCCGCCGTGACGTCCTCCCCGGTTCCATCTTCCCTCTGAAGCTCTATTTTCCGAGTGTCATGCGGTGTGTACAAATCACGTCCAAAGAACAAGAATGACGGCTTCAATCCAGTCATCGAATTCGTTGCATTATTAATGGCAAAACTTATCGCGTCCAAGTTTTCAGCCCACGACGAGTGCTCTCTGCAGAACTTTCCCAGTGCTTGCTTGATTATCTTAATCGCTGCTTCTGATTTATTTCCCTTCGGTCTATATGGCGTAATATAGACAGGCTTGCAATTCACAGAACGCAACGTTTGTGAATACAGTTTGCTTCGAAATACACTCTGGTTGTCACTGACAACGTATTTCGGGAATCCTGACTGAAAACAGTACTTCAAGAATGCTTGCGAGATCGTCCTCGCCGTTGTAGTTCTAAGCGGTGTCAAACTAATGTGCCTTGAGAACTCATCTTGAATGACTAAACAGTACTTGTATCTCCCCTTCGTACTTGTAGGCAGTGGTCCAAAAATGTCCAGAAACACTTTGTATCCAGGCGCAGTAGATTTTCTCGAGTTCATAAATCCCATCTTTCTGCTGTTGTCAGGATTATACTGAAGACAAGTGATACAACTTTTGCAATAGTTACTGACATCTTTGACTACTCCATCCCAAGTATAATTCTCTAGGACCTTAAACAATGTCTTTCCATGTCCTAAGTGCGCAGATAATAAATCATCATGCGAAGATTTAAGTACTTCATTCTTCAACTTCTCTGGTACCCACAGCTTCAATCTGTAGCTAAACGGTGGATAAAGTCCAGTGTTTTCGTCAACGAAACGGTAAAGAAGTCCATCATCGTCGAGACAGGAATGTTTCAGATAAAAGTCAAATTTTCTCTTCTCTCGAGAATCCTTTATTTCAACTTCTTCTCCATTTAAACATCCAATTAATTTCGACAAGTAAGGATCACTCTGTTGTTCTTTTTTCCACATGTCTTTATCGTTAAGATCTACGGGCGGCGAAGTTTCTGTCTGTCCGTCCGTCTGTCTTCCATTTACAGTGTTGCCAGCTGCATCTGTAAACATCGCTTCCGTTTTCCTTTTCTGTTTCCGGTCGAATTTTTGACACACTTTGCCTTCGACTTTAGGAATCTCATGGTGTTCCATTATCGCTCCATCCGGCATCTCTAATCTGAAATATCCTTCCGGTTTGATGTCCTCTATTGGATAATTCTCTTCTGCATCCGAAGATCCAATGTAATTCTCCCTCTCAGAGAATCCCGCTTCGATCCTCGACAAGTAGTCAACCGCTGTGTTATTTCTACCGGCAATGTATTTTACTGTAACCGGAAACCTGGTCACCCTGTTTATCATTCTGTTTATGTGGCTCGGAATCTGAGAAGATTTCAAGATGTCCACGAGCGCAGAATGGTCAGTGTAAGCTATCACTTCCGGTGCTTGCAGAAAGTAATATTCAAATTTCTCCAGACCCATGGTCAACGCAAATAACTCTTTCGCTGTGACAGAATAAGAACGCTGAGTTTCAGACAGCTTCTTATTCCCAAATGCAACAGTCTGCAATTTTCTCGTTTTATCGTCCTCCTGAGCGACGATATAGCCAAGCGCTATGTCAGAGCAGTCTACAAACAAGTGAAACGGTTTCGAAACGTCAGGAATCTTGAGATCAGGACTATTTACAATTGCATCCTTCAACTTCTGCAAACTCTCTTCTTGTTCTTTTCCCCAAGAAAATTTCCTATTTCCTTGTAACAAGTCTGTGATCGGTTTGGATATCTTTGCTTGGTCCTTTATGAAATCCGACAGAAAATTTAAGAAACCTACTAGTCTCCTAACTTGCTTGATATTTCTCGGGCGCTGCAATTGCTCTGCCTGTTTCCTCTTACTTTCTGCACAAGATATCGTATTTTCTGAGATTGTAAACCCAAGAAAATCAATTTTCTTTCTGAAGAGACGTGACTTTCGATAACTAATCGTCAGTCCTTTGTCTTTCATCTTTCCCAGGACAGAATCCAACACTTTCAGTTGTTCTTCCTCGGTAGCGTTAGCAATCACTACGTCATCATAATAACATATTGCATCAGTTTGATAATGCTCTCCTAGCGTCTTCTGCATCAATTCTGCAAGGTGAAAAGGTCCACTACGACAGCCATAAAATAACCTTTTGTATCTAAACGTTCCCATTTCTGTCAAGAAACCTGCATACTTTCTTGTATCTTCAGAAATCTGCATATTTGCAAATGCAAACGGAATATCCAGAACTGTAAATATAGTTCCCCCAGAAAGCTTACATATTGTCGACCTAATATCAGGTATTTCTCTACGTCTAGCCTCTAATCTCTTATTCAATCCTTTGCTGTCGATGATCACTTTACATGTGTTATCTCTCTTCACATGAAGAATAGGCGGCGAAAGGTAATCTGTATCACCCCTTTCAATGATCCCGTCTTCAAGCATCTGCTCAATCGCTTGATTCATTAATTTCCTCTTTTGCTCAGAAAGTGGCCTAGGTTTCGCTCGGAACGGCTTCTCGTTATTCACATCCAAACGAACCTCGTAATCCTTTGCTAATCCCGGTTTATCTTGAAAAACATCAATATGCCGTCTCAGTATGGCAATCAATTTCGGCTTGTTTTCCTCTGAGATATCGGTACCCTCCATCAGCATGGCAATCCTTCTCTCTTCGTCAACCAACTCCCCTTTGATGTCGCTGCTACGTGTCTCCGCTCCGCAAGCAGAAACGTTCTCTCGGACTCCTTCGACTCCATCCGTGGTCGAACCCAGTCCCCTAGAACCAACAGCATCAACGCTGTCACGTGTCGGCGGCGAATCAAAAGGCACGATTTTCGAAAGATCAGGCTCAATTGCCCACCCGTTACGATGAATCATGGGTATAAGTCCCAGCTTAGCCATCAATGTCCTTCCCATTAACATTTCATGATTAGCACTAGATAACACAAATATCTGATCCCGAGCCTTGTGTCCGTGAAACTTAATATTCACGTAAGCGCTCCCCAAAGATTCTACATTTCCTTCCGCAAGTATTACTTTCGTTCTGGAACCCTTCAATTTTACTCTATTTGTCTTCATCTTCTCGAAAACCTCCAAAGACACAAAGTTATTGGACGACGCAGTATCAATACATGCGTGTACTTCCACGTTAGCCACGTTGCATAAAACGATAGGTTCCCTTACGTCTTTTACATTTACATTGTGAGGTGAAAAATTTTCCTTCCGCGTAAAATTTGCAGTTTCCACGCCACGAACTTGACAAATTCGTGGCGACTCTACGAGTTTTTTGTTATTTCCTTCCCACGTTCATTAATCTTGTTTTCCCTACGGTGATTTGAAGCTCTGCAACCTTTCTGTCCACAAGTGTAACATAATTTATTTCTCTGGCAATTTTCCTTCGAAAAGCGGTTCTGTTTGTTTTCATCCCTCACCACAAGCCGCGAGGGTGGAGGGCGTGAAACCACATGTTCAGCCCTCAAGCGCTCGACTTTCGGGCGGTCAAAACCAATGCTCACAGGGTCCAAGAAAATATCAGATTTCTTTCTCCCCCTCTCCTCTTCGCATTCCTGGTTAACTGACTTCCTTAGCGACCAGCTGTAAATTTCGTCTTCCGAAACGAAAGACTTGAATCTCTGCCTTTCCAAAAACTCGGATTGTAATTCCAGGGCGTACTCGCTCATTTCTCTCATAGAAGTGAATGTCTTGTTGTACAAATAATCCCTAAATACCGGATTGCAGTGCGATTTCACAAAGTCAATTCTCTCTTGTGCAGAAGCCGAATTCCTTATCCTACTAAAATGCCTGTCAACTTTGCGAACGTATTCCGCCAATCCCTCGTTAGCAAGTTGAAACCTTTGCGACAAAAATAACTCTGCTTCTCTCTGATAATCCAATCCATGAAAAGCCTGCAAGAATTTATGCCTGAATTGTGAAAAATCACCGAACGGTTCCGTGAACAAAAACCACTCCCTCGCTTCATTTCTCAACGAAAGAGGAATAAACTGCTTCAGAAGATCATCTTCAGCAATTTTCAGCGTTCTCGCGTAATCTTGAATCCTATCCAGATACGAAAAAGCATCTTCCTTCCCTACATTTCCCTCAAATGTCGGAAGCGGCAAACGAATTTCCTCCATTGCTACTCTCGGAACGCACCTCTGTTCCTCAACAACAGAAAGTTCTGACGCGGTCGGGCTGGACCTACTCGAGTTACCAAGCGACATTCTTGTAACTTCCCCTTTTCTGTTACGCAAGATCATCGGTTCGATCCTCGTCCGTTTCTCTCCTTAACTTTCAAATCAAAAATCTCGTTCAATATCCTGCGACACGCCTTCAAAGGAATAAGTTCAATCGCGGACAGAGCCCCCAAATAAATAAGTTCAATCCCGGACGAGCCCCCAAATAAATATGTTACTAGCCTGGACCCCCACACTTTACCTCCGCACTCGAGGTTCGATGCACTTCGTACTCGGCTCAGATTTGTCTAGGGGTATCTTTCTTTGTACGACAATGCACGTGGGTTGCTACAAGTCAACATAATTATATAATTAACTACAAGAGACAACGGAAAACCTTTTGCGAAACCTTTATGATCAGGGGGATAAATTACCTTGTCCAGCATGTGTGAAATTAAAAATGGAAATTTTGGATATTTTCTATAGTTTAATTAAAGTAAATTTGAAGTATATACAAGTCGTATCCGAACGTTCATTTCTCTAATTATTTATCGGGCCAAAACTCTAATTTTGATGTTGGAATCTCTATTGTTTGTACCTGGATGCTTTACATTGCATGAATTACATCGGGAGTACGCTTGTCACAAGGTAGACTCGCGTTACTCCAAGAAACGTCTTAACAGGCGCTAGGCCGCCCGACGTGTACATTTCTCAACCTCTACGGTGACAAGGCACTAGGCTGCCCGGCGCACCGTAATTACTTTCAAAATAACATCCAGTACAAACTACCTTTTTACCTGTAAACTGGATACCAAGGCACTAGCTTGCCCGGCAATCCAATCTCTTACAGCATCCGTTTCGGGAGATCTGTCCTCCGGTCCTAGCTAACCGAAGCAAAAACAACCTCTCCCTTCCATGTCTCAGTTCCAACAGCCGACCTCCCCCACTCTCATCTGGGAGTTTATATACGTTTGGTTGGCGTCTGTTGCCAACCGCCCTTCTTTCAAAATTTTTAATCTTTAACAGCTAACCTGCCCGCCTTTTCCTCGAACGTTCGAAACACGAAGCAAGAACAGAGAGCTACATGGTATTTATACATCGAATAATACGAACCTAAAAAATGCATAATAAATTGATTTACACTAATCACACATATATATGTTTATACACGTAATTACCTAATTAATTAACATATTAATAAAATATTTAAATAAGGACAAAAACACTGTTGCCCTGACACGGGGGCAGGGTAACACTATTGTTTTAAGAATAAGAAAATTGCAAACTTAAATTAAGAATATCACACTTGTATCTTTCTAATTTTTCGTGCCATTGTTATTGGCTGATCGCGACGAAGAGGATGAGTTATGATTATTTGAATTAATGCATCACGAAAGATCACTTTTACGAACGGGTAGCAACAACGCGCCGGTGACTTTACCAGAACTTCCCTCAGTGATGAAAAATGCATGAAAATCCACTTCGAGAGGGGAAGATATGGGATTTCTGAGCGCGGCATCAAGAGTAGAGCGGTTGGGGGAAGAGGTGACTTCCTAGAAGGGGATTTCTTACCTTTTTTTGCTCTAGTTAAGCCTTGTAGAAGATATTTGCATATTCCTAAGAGCGCAGTCTCTCCCTGACTCCCCTCCATCCTCTTGGAAGAGAAGGCAAGCTTCAAGAGAGCATCGGGATTCGTGGTCCAGCATGAGATGAGAGCTCCAATTCGCTCCCCTCATCTGCAAATCAATGAGCGCTCCGTCAGGGCGATTGAAGAGGCGGGCCTCCGAAATCAATTGCGTGGAAGCTTCCCCTGGAAACGCTTTACAGAGCTCTGGTTGCTTTAACACGAAACAATGCAGCAGGAGTGGGGGATGTTTGTTCGCTCGCTGGAGTCGCAAACAACATCTCCCTGTATCAACCTTGAGCTCTCAGAGTACCTCGACGAACAAACAAGGAAACCGATGACTCCGGTTTGACACATCGTCAATTTGGAATATTGCACACACTACAGGGTGATAAAAAATTACGCAATCCAGAATTTGAAAACATGAATACCATGTAAGAAATTAGAAGTTATCGATAATTTTGTGTGTTTTGCATGTTTACAATGTTGCATGGCAGAGTTCATTAATTCGCATCAGAAGTTTTGGGTCTGGCGGTGAGGACTGTTAGTGGATTGCATTTGAATTTTTATTTTACGCCGCTTCTCTGCCTCTTTAGGGTAATGGCGACGATGAGAATGGATGATAATGAGAAGAAACGGATATAAAAACAGCGTTGACCATGTCAGGACTCGAACCTGGTACCATTGTGGCGAGATGTGATGTGAATACTTCTCTCTCTCTCTCTCTCTCTCTCTCTCTCTCTCTCTTTCTCTCTCTCTCACACACACACACACACACACACACATTTGATTTTGTATTGTCATTTTTGTGCCTTTTCTGTTACTTCTGGCCAATCGCAAGTATGGCGATGAGTGATTGAAGTTCATGAACAGACACTAAACGAAGACTTCCCATAACCAGGCCTGACTCGAACCAGTAGACTTTGCTGGCAAGATCGAAAGACGACCACTCAACTCTCCCGCCCACCGAACCAGTATAGGAGTATTTTTACGCCCATTTTATGTACCGAAAGGCTAATCGGGACTGTACAGCAAGATCCGAATAATTGTGTGCCTCCACCAAGTATCGAACCTACGCCAGATAATTTTTAGATTTCACATACGCTAAACGTGTTAACATGCCCCTTTTCACGGGCCTCAACCTTTCAATAGCTCTCCTTTCCACGCAGGCGACATACAAAGTTCTCATAAATTTTTAACATACGAATGTGTAATAGATGTGCTCTAGTCGGACGAAACCTTACAAAATATGCATATGGTTTGAACATTATTACTTTTTGATTTTGCTGATCACGCACTGGTGAAACTACAGTGAAGCAAACCTGCGCATTTTTTAATTATTAGATTTGAGAAGAAGAAAATGATCGTCATATCTATGATTGTCATTTTAAAAAACTGCCATTGCATGTTTCTCTGATTAACTCTGACTTAAAAGTTACTGTAACTACGTGCAAAATTATAATTAAATAATTTATATCTTTCTATTTGCTTCGGTCAGGGCCGGATTAAGGCTGCTGCTATTGATGCTGCAGCATTAGACCCATTCCTGAAATAGGCCCAGATGAAAACAGACGAGAATTTCCCGAAAGCTGAACAGTTTTCTTTTGCTATATTAACCTGAAAATAAACCTTGGAATGAAATTTGGAGCCCCAATTTCGAACGCCTAGACACAGCGTTACCTATTATCCAGCAGTGTCGTTTATACTGGATGGAAAAGCATTTAACAGCCGGTCTCTTCAAGGAATGAGTATAATCATATACCAAAACGTACGTCATGTATTAAGTTGTTTCTTATATTTTTGTATCAAATGTTCGGGAAGTCGGGACCGAGATCCAGACCCAGGAAAAATTCCCCACTTGAGGATGAGATGAAAGCTGTCGGCAGACAGATTTCCTCATTCACGAAACTAAACGATCTGTAGGCAAATCTCCTCTGGTCACCTATTCAGTTTCAATCATGCCTAAGGCACAGTTAGTTAACATAAATACTTCAGAATCACGTAGATACGTTGCAGATATGAAATTACTACGTAAGATCATTAATGGAACCCTAAGATGTAGCATCCCACTCCACGAACTCTCCCTCAGAGTGCCCAGACATAAAACACGGAGCAAGGAGACTTTCCACACTGCAACTCGCAGACTATAGCTCATACAACGTTCATTATTCCATAGGCTACCGAACCAATTCAATATCATCTCAAACCAAGTACATATTTTCAGTTCATATTCGTCTTTTAGCAACAACTTAGAAAAAAATTGTACATAAGTAATGCATTGTAAAAGTAATCTGTTTACCTTGGCACTGTCTTGGTTTGTTTATGTTTATATTTATGTTTAAATTTTGTTTATTTTATTTTATCTTGTTTCGTGTGTTCTTTTTAACACTAGGGTACTGTTTTACTGTTGTGTATTTCCGGTTTAAAATGTCTTGGGCTGTACTGGAAATTGCAATAAATAAATAAATAAATAGCGGCCGATCAAAATCTAATATTCATCTTTTTGCCATTTGAAGGATAGAAAGTAATCAAAATGCTCATATCAATTATCCTGCCATCATAGCCACAGATCTACCTCATTCCTATGAAAATAGCATGATTCAGCGAAACAAAAAGTGATTTTCTTTTTCTTTATTTTTTAAAATCAAAGAGCGTCATTTCTTTATATGCCTTTAATTCATGTACAACTTTCCATTCCATTCATTCATAAAATCTTGCTCTCTCTCCAAAACTGTTCCCGATGGTTATTCATGGAGTTTCTTCCTCAGTTCTTATGGAACAATATTTTCCTGACCTCCTCTACGTATATTATCTTCTTACAATTGTATATTATTCCATTTTTCATTCCAAATCATTCTTATCATTTTTTTTTGGTGAAAAAATTGCAATTTTTGCTTTCAAATGGGTTTCCTTGTCTGTCCAAATTTTCTTCGAAAATACTTTCTCTCTGCAGTTCGAATTTATAAAAATGTTCTGGTATAAAGTACTTCTGCTCTTTGTAGGTGTAATGTTGTCGGTCACAAGACGACAGCTTAATTGGCAGGAAAACCACTAGATTAAGCAGGACTTTAGGGAGGGAATGGAATTTCAAAACTAGATATTACATAGCTACTACGTTATAGGTATGAGCAGAATACACAATACAATATTTCGTAATAACCATTTTGAACCTTTGATTTAAAAGTTATTCCAAGACAAAATGGTAATAGGGTTTTTCCCGAGTTCTTTACCCTTTTCATTTGGAAACTTTGTGGCGAAGTGGGGATGTGGCCCCATCAGCTCCCCTCCCCCTCCCTGCGTACGCCAGGCTCTGGAATGTAGGAGTGAAATATGTTATCTAACATACTACATGCTGTATAATAAAATATTGAAGACGACCAAAATATGTCAAGCAAGATAACGAAAAATTTAAGAATCCGTAACTAATTGAAACGAGACTGTTTGGAATTGGTCGCTAAATAAAAATTATTTTATTACGCCCAAAATAATATGAAGTGGACTTGTTTTTGAAGGATCTATTCTTACTCTATTATTATTATGTTCATTTGCATTATATTATATGTTAAACGCATTATAACAGTGTTCGGTCAACCATTTTTGTGTAATCGTCGTTTACCCTGTAGTGGCCGACCACTAAAGTGATGTGTGGTGTTGGAGAATCCGATCAGTGTTATTCACGCAGATTATTGTCGCTCCTATTGTTCCTATCCCCTTCATTTTTTTCGCTAGATATTCAATTTTTGTCCATCCGGGTTAATGTTTACGCTAGGAAGTCTTAATTATTCTATCATCCGGGTTACCTTGCGCTATTATTCTCAATTGTTCGTTCCTTTTGGTTATTTTTACGCTAGGGTTTCCAATTGTTGGTTCATCCGGGTTAATTTTACGCTAGGGTTTCCAATTGTTAGTTCATCCGGGTTAAATTTTACGCTAGGGTTTCCAATTGTTAGTTCATCCGGGTTAATTTTACGCTAGGGTTTCCAATTGTTAGTTCGTCCGGGTTAATTTTACGCTAGGATTTCCAATTGTTAGTTCATCCGGGTTAATTTTACGCTAGGGTTTCCAATTGTTAGTTCATCTGGGTTAATTTTACTCTAGGGTTTCCAATTGTTAGTTAATCCGGGTTAATTTTTACTCTAGGGTTTCCAATTGTTAATTCATCCGGGTTAATTTTACGCTAGGGTTTCCAATTGTTAGTTCATCCGGGTTAATTTTACGCTAGGGTTTCCAATTGAGCACGCAGCCTGTTCCTAAACTCTGACTACGAGATCTGACCCCTTGACCTTTCTTGCAGGGCCGGGGATGAAGGAGAAGAGCAAGAACGCGGCCCGGAGCCGTCGAGAGAAGGAGAACGCAGAGTTCCTGGAGCTGGCTAAGCTGCTGCCTCTCCCCTCGGCCATCACCAGCCAGCTGGACAAGGCCTCCATCATCCGCCTCACCACCAGCTACCTCAAGATGAGGCACGTCTTCCCCGATGGTAAGTTGCTTTACAATTCATTTCTGGTATAGCCTTTATCGCTGTTTGGTATAATGTGACATTCGTCCCTTATATTTACGCTTGTGTTATTGGTATATTTTTCCACGTCGCTAATCCACTGTCAAAAATTATGGACGTGTCTTCACGTGAGCTAATTATGGGATAGGTATCTTGCCTATGAAATAACCATATGCTCCCAAAAGTCTCTCGCTCTCGCACATGGTATGCGACCAGGTACGCCTGCAATCAAGTCAGTGGCGGGTCGTAACCATACATTCGCGATTATCTCGCAAACGGTTCCTTTGAGACCCCATGGTTACTGATACTTTTTTTTGCTTCTACTATCGTGTTATTTTCACCGTTTCAGTGTATATTTTATGAATCAATTCAGTGATAATACCTCTGCTTTTGACAAGAATAGATAAAATATCGATGCTCAACAACAACTTCGGCTGGGGTAGTAATCCGAATGGAATCACCAACGCATCTTAGTACAGAAAGCCTATGACACGCCGACAGAGGAGTACCTACAACGAACCAGCTGGAAGCTGGACATGTTTCCGGTTTTCCGAAGTTTCTAGAACAGTGTAGGTTCTTTTGATTTTGATTTGATTTGATTTAGTTTATTTTACTTCGCGTTTTGTGCCTCTTGGCTAATTTGCGAAGATGAAATGATGAAAATGATGAATGGACAATCACAAACAACCAAGCCCGACCGGGATTCGAACCCGGGACCCTTGGCGTCGCAGCGCGATGTCAGTGTAGGTTCTGATCAGGCACGTATTTAGAAATATGTTTCGGAGGGGGTCCGATCCAAGTGTCTCAATAATAATATTTATTATTATTATTATCACTTTTCGTATTATTATAATGTTTTAATTGAAATAATTGCATTAAATCAAATTAATACTAATTACCACATATACATGAATATTGTATTATTATTACATGTAAAGATATGGCATAAGAATAAAAATAACAGCGCATATTCATTATGTAGCTTACCTGTAGTCAAGATCGGAATAATTTATATAACAACAAGTGTTCTGGCAATGAAATTAATGTCAAATACATGAAGAATTGAATATTTATTGAATAACAAAAACAATGTTAGATGCAGTTGGAGAAAAGTAAAGTTTCTGATTAATATTTTATGCACATTATTATGAGTAGTAGTGTGTATAAATCTTTATCATTCGAAGCTGTATGATCACAATATAATCCTTGATTTTCAATACGTTCAGACGAAATTAATAACCATCGATTATACAACAAATGCTAAACAAGCATATTTTTATTTAACTTTATTACTTGATAAGTCTTTCGGGTGGGATTGGGGGTCCAGATCCCCTGGACCCCCCTAAATACATCCTTGGTTCTGTTGGAAGGATCCAGAAGTCAGCAACCAGACAATGTTATTGTTGTCGCAGTATCCAAGAGGAACTCTATTTTTCTTTCTTTCTTCAGACTGGGAGATGCACCTACAGGTTATAAAGAGAGACAGATGATAAAGATATTTAGATTGAGATTAGTGTAAAGTTGTGCACAATAATAGTGATTAAGTTTCAATAAAAGTATGTCATTTACATCATGTCCCAAGAATGCACAGTGCAGCCATAATTTCAAATTACTTAAAATTATCAGTTGCCATGACGAGGTGATTCCTACTCCTAACGAAACGTCGCAACATTACGACTAAAATCTCCATACCTATGACTGAGAACGCAACTATGAATAGATTCTCATCACAATGAATAACACATAGTGAAAAAACGTACCAGCTGCATTTACAGGTATTCCCCATAATTGTCCCTATTAAAGATACATCCATTAAACTAACACATCTTTCCACAACTAAAATTGTGTGGCGGATATCGAATTTGAACACTCCTTTGGAAGATCCTTGACACAGCTCTCCCGAAAATGTACCCTTTAATCTTTTTTGTTAGGTACGTCATCACCAGGCACGTATTTTGGAAAGTATTTCGGGAGAGGTCCGAACCTAGTGTGTCAGCAATAATAATAATAATAATAATTAGAGCTGAGACAATATCGAAGTCGATACTCTCATCGATATCCACCGATATCGATACTTGAAAATTGGATTAATGAAAATTTGTTCAAAATATTTATTAACATTGGTGTGTGAATAATCTTCTCCAATTATATGCATGAATTTACCAATATATTTGCTTTAGAATATTCAAGAATTACATCAGAATATTAAATTAGATGTTACATAATCAGGAATCTTTTTCATAATGTGTGTAAAATATAAAAGAAAGTTTGAATTTTGCATAATTTCCAGGATAATTAGACTCCGCGAAAATGTCCAGCGGCATTTTTTCGGACCCCGTGAAAGACTAATATGGCGGAGAAGTATCGGCTGGTATCGGTAGATGAATTCCAACCGATATATTCCGATACCGATACATCGGCATCGGTATCGGTATCGGCTCAGCAATAATAATAATAATAATGCTTAAATTAAATTAATATATTATTATTACATAAATAGGTAAAAAGACCGAATAAGAATAGAGATATAACATTACGTATTCATTATCTAGCTTACGTGTAGTGAAGATCAAAACAACTGCCCTGGCAAAGAAATTAATGTCAAATAGATGAAGAATTGAATATACATTGAATAAAAGAAAAGGATGTTAAATCCAGTTGGCGAAAAGTAAAGTTCCTGATCAATATTTTATGCATATTATCATAAATAGTAGTGTGCAAGCATAAATCTTTGGTACTGCCCGTCAAAGCCGTATGATCCCAATATAATCATTGCCTTCCAATGAATTCAGAGGAAATTACAACAATCCATATACAACTAATGCTAAACAAGTAGATTTTAGTACTTGGTAAATCTTTCGGGGGGAGGGGGTCCGGACCCTCTGGACCCTGCCCCTAAATACGTCCTCGGGCATCACCAAACCCAATTGAAAAGGAAACCAGGAATACCCTTTTCGTGTATTCACACGCAGAGGTTAATTGATTCGCGCACGTAGGTACTTCACAGTATAAAGATAAAAACGAGGATACAAAATAACGATATAATACTAAACTTACAATAACCATTTCTAAGATGGCTGAACTCCCCATTTTATCAATAACAACTTTACAAACAATTGAATATCGATTCAGATATTATGCACACTTAACATTCCCCCTCTTTCTTATTTGACTTAGTTATATTTCAGTCTATCAGGCGGGTTTCTCTGTCGAGAGGACCTCCTACACTGATGCTGCTGTTGTCGCTGATGTTGGCTGCAGGAATCATCCAAGTACGATGTAGACGGTTTGTCATTTGCCGTAGAAGCTTCCGGCGCCACAGAACCACTGTCATTACTTCCACTTTTTCCTGTAATGAATAAGTCTTCATCGCAGAAAACTGATCCGCCGTCTTGACCTGTATCTGGTCCATGAATTCGTTCATCATTATCCTCCTCCTTCTTCTGACTTCCAAAATGATATCTATCTTTCTTGTCTTGCATCCATTTTAACTGATCTTCATGCACGACCTGGTTTCTACCTTCAACATTCACCAGGAGGGAAAATAGCAAATACCAACAGAAAATTATGAACCTATGGGCCTGTATTTTAAATCGAATTTCCATTTTTTTGCTTACATTTCGGTCTGAATTTTCCAGCAAAATGGAAATTTCCCTTCATGTTCCAAGATGGATTGATTTGGAAATGTCTCCCGCAGATAAACTTTTGAAAGCAGTGTTGCCACATTACAAGAACTCAAAATCCCTTTCCACGGTCAGAATTTCCTTTTTCTTCTAAAATTTTCTCCCATCATCTTAAATTCGAAGCTGAGAATGTAGGAAAATCTCATTTGCTGCGGCGTTTTGTCACCTGATGCATTATATTCTCAAAGCTACCAATACATTCTGCAACAATTCTTCAACTTTGCCATGCGTATTCTTATTCAATTGCTCCCGTACAGCACAGTCTAGCTTTGTTTTCACTGTCTGCACGTAGCGCTCGACCTAACCATTGCTTTCAGGATGGTACGCAGGAGAATGGTACAAATTGACGTGACGTTCATCACAGAATGTTTTAAATTCTGAAGATGAGAATGGGGGACCATTATCTACCACAATACACTATGGCAGCCCAAAAATAGCAAAATGTTTAATTAGATAACGCTTTACTTCTTTAAATGAAGTAGACGAAACTCTATCACAATCTACCCATTTGCTGTAGGCATCTACTATTATAATATAAGTAATACTTCTATACACAAAAAAATCCATATGCATCCTTTCCCACGGATGTCTGCATTCAGTCCATGCACTATAGTTCTTAGCACTTGTATTTGGCTTGACTGCTGCACAAACTTCACATTTATTTACATACTCTTCAATAGACTTATCTATTCCTGGCCACCAACATCTCTCTCTGAGCATTACTTTCATTTTTACAATACCACAATGATCTTCATGGGCTCTCTGAATAATGTAATTTCGCACTCCTTTGGGAACAACCAGTCTCCGACCCCAATACAGTAACTCATCCGTAATGCTCAATTCTGCCTGTCTTCTCTTGTACGCCAACAGTTCCTTCAATTCATCTCCTTTGAACCCTTCACATCTTGTGGTCATCCATTCTTGCAATAAGATTTCGTTAACTTTAGAATTTCATCTCGTTTCAAATACGTCAAAATCGCCTGCTTTGCATTCGGCGTAAGCGTAACCTGGTACATAAATTCTTCTTGCCTAGGATCATCATGATGTACGTCAGGAAGTGTCTGCAAGTTCAACCTTTTTAGTACATATTAGTTTATATGTGAATGAAGCCTAAATAAGCACCACCTTTGAATGCGTGGCGACGCCATAATAGGAATTGGTTTTTCCATAGCCAACAATTGCTTAGCTGGCATTAAATCTGTCCATATTTCAAACGATCTACCTTGTACGTATTTTTGGAATTTCCTCACTGCATATATGATACATAAAGCTTCTTTTTCATGCATAGGATACTTAACCTCATGCTTATTTAACGTACATGAAATACATTCAATCGTACGCAATTCCTCTTGTACTTTATGGCATAATTGCGAACCTAATCCATTTTGAGATGCGTCACACTGTATAATAACTTCTTTATTCTGGTCGTATGGAACAAGGACCTTGGTATTTTGCAAAGCCAGTTTAGCTGCCTCGAATTGCCGCTGACAATCATTTGTCCATTGCCACTGCACATTTTTCTTCAATAAATTGTAAAGATCTGACAAGATAACTGACAGATTATGCACACATCTTGTGTAAAAATTAATACCTCCAAGGAAAGCCTTTAATTGTTTGGTGTTGCAAGGCTTTGGACATTGTATCAATGCATGCAGCTTCTTTTCAGAAGGATGAATTCCTTCTTTACTTAAAGTATATCCTAAATAATCAATTTTGTTTTTGAAGAATGAAAATTGGTGTAATGACTTGTTTCTTTGGAATCGTGGCGGTAAAATGTTTAATTGGCTGCGACAAATCATTATCGAATAACTTTATATTCGTGCCTAATAAATTTTATTAATCCGCACAATTTTCAACTTGTCAGCTGTTAACACAGACGAAACACGAGTCTTGTCTTCATACACTTCCAATGATGGCCTAAGTTGAGATAGATTAAAGTGTGACAATCAGGCAATAAATGCTTAATCCATTGTCTTCCCATGAGTGGATATTTTAAATCACATGCGACTACATACAAGTCTAGTATTTTATCTACATGTTCATAACGAACTCTTACAGCAACCTTTCCTACTAACGGCAAAGTCATATTACTAGCACATCGTATAACACAGTCAGCTTCCAGATATTGCAAACCATGCAGTTGACTGTCACAAAATGTTTTACTTGCAATCGAAACTTGTGAACCTGTATCTATTTCAAAGTTCAACATAGAATCATTAATATTGAGAGCAATTACATATTCGGACGAAGAAACAAACTTACTAGTAGCTTTATCACAATGAGCTATTTTCATAGGCAATGATGAATGGTCAGATTTAAGATATGGTTGCGACGAAACTGAACTTTCATTACAGTGGGATAAACTATACTCAATCGATCTTTCTTGCATAAATTTACTTTCTCCATTTACTTCCATAGTAATCATTCCAACCCTTAATTCATTTACATCTAACACCTCACTGTCCATATCATCCGAAGAAACAGGTTCAACAGCCTGTACAGCGTTAGCCTTGTACTTGCTATAAGGTTTAGTACTATTAGTTTCTTTATTGCGCTTTAACTTGAAACACTGGGAAACATCGTGACCGAATTTCTTACAGTATCTGCAATGCTTGAAATATTGTTGCTTTCTTTCCTGTTCATTTTTACTTCCCTCATTATCCGATTGATTTTGTCTGAACCTAAGATTGGATCCACTTGACACAGTATTTTGGAATTTCCACCTATCCTGTTTTGGATTAGAATTGGCACCGGAGTTCAAACGCGTATCGCCCTTGCACTTATTTACCTTTGCGCGGTTAGTGTTAATAAAATTTACATTGGACTGTATTTACCTTTGCGCGGTTAGTGTTCACAAAATTTACATTGGACTGGACGTAATACTCTTTCATATCTGCTTCTAATTTTTCCATCTCCTTAGCTACCTCAAAAGCTTTGTGAAATTCCATTACATTGTCAGCAATGAGTTTCTTACGAATAGTGTTAGATCTGATTCCGCTAATTAGTGAATCAAATAAAGCAATGGAAAGAAACTAACCATAACCACACTGCTCTCCGATCTTTCTTAATCTCCTTACAAAATCTTCTATTTGTTCGTCTTCTTCTTGTACACATTTTCTAAGCTTTAACCTTTGCACAATATAGTTGCTTGATGGACTATAATAAGATTTTAATCTTTGTGCAATTTCCTGATAGGATTTATCATGAGGCAATGTAGGTGCAAATAATTCACGGAGAACTTCATATGGCTTGTTTCCAATGACAGATATTAATCTAGGAACTTTCTTGTCCTCTCGAATAGCTTGTGTTTGACAATAATTATCAAAGCGCTCCAAATACGCTTCTATCGATCCATCTTGGGGATTATATTTATCAAAACTAGCTACTAAAGCCATTATACATTTACACTATAACACAAAGCTTAGAAGTGAAATATACTTATCCTCGATTTCCAACTAAATCCTCATCGCCTTAGTCAAGACAACATGAAGTCTACATTTCCAAGCTTCAAACGTTTACAAAGTTGAAGCTCTTCCTTTCTCTCTCCAGTGTTCCATGAAGAGGCTTAGAAATGTAAGGCTTCAGACATTCTTATTTTCCGTCTTAATAGCACTGGTCAGCAATAAGCATTTACGCATGTTCTTCTACTGAATTAACGCCAACAGTTTATCTATTTTGTATACCAGGTGTCTACACGAAATTTGACACAAGAGAAACAATAAAGTTCATTTATTGATAACATGAAAGAGCATTCATAAAAGTGTTTCTTGGCATTTAGTAAACTTCAATATACGTTCCCCTTTGTTGCTCTGTATATATCGAAACGATACTCTATGTCTTCCCAGGTGTGCCCTAACATTTCGTGATTTATGGTTGCTACGGCTGCAAATATAGGTTAATTATCCTTTCTTCAAAATGACGAAGGTCTTGAATTTTCTCAGCGCATACCGTGTTCTTAACATATTTCCATGAAGGACGGTATTGTCTGGACTTCGTGGTTGCCATGGCATCAACCTACATCTTCCAATTCACCTGTTAGGAAATCGCAAATCTAAAAGTAAAACAGAACAATTTTTACAAGTTCCGCTACAGGAGTATCAACTAATGACGTATTCATACATAAACAAAAATTTTTGACTTCCTAAACATACTTGAAAAACAGTATGATTATTCAAAACCCAGGAGTTATTTTGTAGAAACCCTGTATAAACTTAAACTTCGTGAACGGAACATGTTAAAATTATCTGAATTCATAGTCGAGGGCTGATTTAGGAATCATGGATTCCAAACTTGTTGTGGCATATTTCAGATATTTGGTTTGATTTGATTGTATTATTTTCTGTCACTTTACTGCTACTTTTGACTGATCGCGACGATGATGATGAGTGATGATATGATGAAATTGATGAAGGGACACTTACAAAGAACAACCATGCGCAGCGGATTCGAACTCGGGACTCCTTCCTGGCTTTGTCATTTCGATCAGAGAACCATAGCAGGTCCAGTGCAGCCTTTCCATGCACAAAATAGACTCGAAACTAACTTTTATAGCCATTGGTGCTAAGGTAAAATTTGTCTTCATCTTTATGTCACGGCATGGATTTTCTTTGGACTTTAAAGCAAATCGTTAATTTAATGTCCTTTGGAAGGCCACCAACGCCGCTACCTTTGGCTTCAATGCCACATCGAAGGGAAAAGCGAAGCGCAAGCCGTCTGCCATTGCGAAATGATTTAGCGCGTAATTTAATAAAAGCAGTGAAACACAACGCGTTCGCCTTTAGCACAAAAGCGGGTTTTATTTCGGTTCCAGCAAATCCGTGGAGACATTTCCCCGTCCTTTTGACGTTTCTGCAGTCGCCGAGCGTGGAGAAAGGCCGCTCCATCCGTAACAATAGCATGTCCACTCTGGAATCTCAGTGATGTTCCTGGCCCAGAGGGAAATTCCCCTTTCGTTTTAAAAGAAAATCCCTTTTTGACCTTAAAATTCCCTCTCAAAATATAAATGAAAAACACCTATTGAGTTTTATCACGAGATTTCAATCTAGGAGCAAGAATGGCGCACGAAAATTTTTAGGGTGTTTGGAATTAAAGTTTGGCTTTTGTGAACACTTTTATGGGTGCGTGTCACAAACAAAATGATTGTTAGGTTAATTACGGATGTATAATTTAGTACTTGTACTATGTACATAATTTATTTTCCTTATTTTTAGACATGAAATTTACAAGATTTTTTTTAACTCTACTTTTCACTATTAATTAAAGCTATAACATGAAAAGTTCTTACACTTTTCATTATACGTAGTTATTTCTGGCGATATTTAAGGCGCTTATGCTTCACTAGAAGAGAAAGAATCGAAGCAACAATGAAACACAAATAAACGATAGTGTAATGCATTAACACATGACTTCCAAGTGGTAGTGAAGTGGTTAGCACAACGTGCTTCCATTCGCAGCCATGGCATAGGTGTTCTTTGTGAGTGTCACATCATCACTCATCTACATCGATGATAAATAACAAAGATGAAATGAAGTTATGGCGTCTAATTTCATATTTTTGGTTGTGTTTTTCCCACTTTTTCTTCCCTTTCATCAAATTTTAGGCTCCAAAAATTCCCATCCTGGGAAAATTCCCCGCTGGGAACACATCTCAGCTTTCGCACAGGAAGTGTGACGAAGGCCACGAAGCTGTGACGGAATCGTTCGAGTTCTCGGGTCTCTCGATGGGGGACAAACAAGGACCGGGGAGACGCAAGAGTCATTGTCATGGTAATGCGAGGCCGGCCCCGGCAGATCTCCATCGATTGATTTGCAGCCCGCGATCGACTGCACGCCGTAAACGATGCTAATTGCGACCCCAGCGCCTCCTCGTCGTTAATTGTCAACGCACAAAATCTTGCTCCGATTCTGCCCTGGTGGCGAGATTGAACAGATAGCCTCGCACGCTCTTCCCGCATCCCGCAGAGGATGCAGAAACTTGAAGCCAGACGACAACCTCTTGGTCTTTGTTCTTTCCCAACAAAAGAGCTCCGGAGAGAAAAAAGGCGATGCGTATCGGCGCTTCTTGCAACATCCCCTGTGTTAATATTTCTGAAATGATTGAATATGCCCTGCTTTTCACACCGAGCGGGTATACTGGCAAGCGAACCTTATCAAACTATTCCAATCGCGAGACCTCACATTTCCAACCATTTTCCAAAATATTGTCACAACCGTTACCAGTTCTTAACATCATCAACAATGGGGGGGTTTTACAAAACATCTGCTAGGACGTGGAACTTCCTATGTTTACAGTCTGAAGAAGACCCTGATATAGGATGGAAACGTCATGTGTAAACTGTTTTTACGTAATTAAAGAATACCTTGGTGAGCAGATTTAGTGTTGTTCAAATCTTATTGAAATGATTCTAAATTCTTCCAATCAACAATATTTCTTAATCCATCGCAGCCAGGGAAATATTCCCTCTTCTCCAAGAATATTTATTTATTGAGAAAATTTCAGGTACAGCACATAGCCATTTTACACTGACATCAATAACAATGAAAAGAACAAAAATAAAAATAACAAAATAAGACAAAATATTAATATAAGTAAGTCAAGATAGCACAATTAAATATTATTTGGCAACATATGTTCTGATGGTTGACCGAAAGGCGTACTCTGTGGAAAATACATCAGCACTTGATGGGAGGTCGTTATATTGAGTGGGAAGTCTGTGGAAGAGCGATCTTTTTTTAATTTCCAGTCTAGGCTTTTTTGTGTAAAATACGAGATTTGTGTTGTGTGTTGTGCGCATAGGCACTCGAAAGTGGAATTCCTGGAGAAGCGTGTTGCAACGGATTTTGCCATGACAATTTTGTAAAGACACCTAAAATCATTCAGTAAACGGCGCTGATAAGGAGTCTATAAGTTTAGAAAGGACAGGAAATGTGGTGTTGAAAAATTGCGTAATGAGGAAACCCTGTAACGAACTATAGCAAGGAAAAAAGTTAAGAACAGAATCGATTCTGGAGAGCTGAGTGGGACATACCATGGACCAGACGGGAGAGCAGTATTCTATTAATGGGGAAATGAATGATTTGAAGAACAAGGTGAGAGCTGAGATGTCACTAATTTCGGTGAATATACGTATATTGATATCACTATTATTATTTCTATTGATCATCGTGGATCTGCAAACTACTTACTTCTTATCCGGCACTACAGTTCTGGATGAACCTTGGCCTCATCAATTACAGCTCTCCATTCTTCTCCATCCTTTGCAGCATTTCTCCAATTTCTAACTCCTAGGGTTTTCAGATCACTAACTTCATGTAGCCAGCGGTTTCGTGGTCTTCCTCTTTTTCTTCTCCCTTCCGTCTTGGCACGGTGAATAGCTCTTGGCATCCTTCCTTCTTGCATTCTCTCAATATCTCCCATCCATCTTAATTGATTTGATTTTACAAATCTCACTATATCTTCCATTTCTAATATATTGTATATTAGTAGGTTGGAATTAGGATATGACCCGGAAGTAATTACTAAAGAAATGATCTTCGGAGGTGTTGTTCATCTACTTCAGGGCAACTTATAGCCAGAATGCTAAAACCGTACGCCTTGGGAAAATCTAGATATCTAAGGAACAATAATAGAGACTAAATAGGCTTAGCCATGAATATTATGAAGAACACAAATATTTATCAATGGGTTGTTTCTCATTCATGAATAACAGTAGCTGGAATGTGTTACATTTCAATGTATGAAGGTATAATAGAGTGTAAAGTCCGAATTGTAGGAGAACAGGGTGGCGCATAAGTCAGTTGATCCATGGAACTAATGGCGGAATGAGGAAATAATGATCGAAATAGTTCAAACATAGTGATATTTCGTGATCACTGATAGGTTGGAGTTGCCTTGCAATTTCGCTTTGTGAGGAATGGTTTGGGAGATGGTTTGAAACTGACAAACGTAGCGTGATTGTGACTATTTTGGGGAACTGAATTTTGCGCCACCTTGCAGTAAAGTGAAAACATGTAGTGGAAACTTATGTGCTGGAATGTGCGTTGTAACACGAATGCTTTGAAATGTTTTAAGTCTAAGTGGAAATATAAATGTCTATGAGCATAGGCCTAACGTGGCGGGCGTAACCATCACCTTCTCAAACTGGAGAAAGCCGAATGGCTTGTTCTAGTCACGTGAGCGACGTCATCATCTGTAGGCGAGACAGCCGCCATGTGTGATTTATTTGGTGGAAGTAATGTTGGATCTTTATTAGCGAATGTGGAATTGCAATGCAATTTTAAGAACTGCAACGAAGTATAAGTGTAGTGGGAGCGTATAAGGAATATGGTCTATAAGTGTTGTGTTCCCAATTGTAGAGGAAATTATGATGATAACAGTAAGACTAATGTATTTAGATTTCCTCAAGACGTTACTGAAAAAGAGAGATGGATTAGAGCAATTCCGCGTAATTTTGTCCCTAAAATCAACTCCAGGGTAAGTAACACAGACTTTATACTTATAAATAAACGAGAGAAATAGTTTAGTTCATAATGTAAATATTTAATGTGCACGAAATAGGCATTTAACATACTTTTAGATTTTGTCAAGTTTTACTTGTTTCTTGAAAATCATTTTTGATCACCAGTATCGAATTGGTAAATGTAACCAAGTTAATTTCTTTAGAAATGATAAATAATTTAACTTGGATTACCATATTTGGTTAACGTTACATAGTTGTTTATCGTTCCAAATGAATTGTTCAACGTTATAAAATATTGTCATATCTGTACTGTTTCGATAACATGTTCTTCATCGAAACTTCTATATAATTTATACAAATGTTCACTTTCAAAGCATGCTTGAGGGAAGAAAACTATAGAAGTGAGCAAGATTGAAAAATATGAGCATTTATATTCTTATTTTTAGCTCAGTTTAGTGCCTCTTTAGGTTAATCGGAGATAATGGAAGGCAAGTTGGAATTTAGGTTATGCATTCAGATACAAAGTACATTGTGTAACAACATGCACTTTGATGGAATGTTTCCTTGTATAATTATACAAGAATATATTGTTTATGTTTCAAATAAACGTTTTCACACAAAAATCTTACACTTTTACCGAGCTATGTGAATAAGCGAACATAGTCATTTTGTTTAAATTGGTTTTTCTTGAGTATATTTAATCAAATTCTTTACTTACATGTGTATCAATTATTTTGGCTCTACAAACGTTTATGTGACAGATTTTTTTTTTTTTTTTTTTGGTATTCCTAAACAAAATGATTTAGACATATTTACTGATGTTTAGTTATTGGAAACAAATAAATCGCCAAACTGCTTAACGTCAAACTCTCAACCTAACCTTTTTCCTTAGTCTAAGCAAATACTTTTTCTCTGTACCAATCGTAACCTCATTCCTTATACCGTTTTGTAAAAAGTATTGGTTCAAAATTTAAAAAAATATATAGTATAGCTACTAGTATTGAGACTTGCTGATGTCATGTTTGATTTTTGTTATTTAGCGTCGCTTTTCTACCATTTCTGGTTAATGGCGACGATGAGAACGAATGACGATATGATCAAATTGATGTAGCACTCACAAAGAACATCCGTGCCCCGGCCGGATTCAAACCCCGGACCGCCTGGCGTTGTAGCGCGCTGTGCTAACCTTTCAGCCACCGAGGTCGGCTCTGATGTCAGGTGACCTCCAGGAGAGAATATTATTTTCCTTTGAACAAAAGTATTACATGTCTGCCTGAGGACAGGATAAGTAACTAAATACTGTAGATGTGTATTGTTAATAAATTGTAGAGCTTTCCCAGTTTGTTCTTTCTATGCTGGTGAAAATGAATGTCATACTCGCCTATGGTCTTTTTACTGCCAATTCCTGGCATTTTTAATTCTCCACACTTTAAAGTTTTTTGCTGTTTGCCTTATTTAATTGTTGAAAAAATAATTGAGTGTTGGTACTACAAAGTGCTATCTGTCGTCGTCGTTCATGAACGGAAATACAATAAAACAATAATAATGAAAGTGCTAGCGATGCTTCTGTGAGTTTATTATTTGGTTAGGCAACTTGACGAATTTCCTCTGAACGTAACACGCGAGGTTAAACTTATTCTATTTATTCTTACTTTTTTTTTGCAAAAACTGTAACGAGTTTTATGTAAAACTTAAAAGTATTACGGATAATATTTCACAAATACACGAATTTCTTTAAAAAAAAATTCGACCAGAAAGTTCGTAAAGATTTTCAACATGAATTTGTGTGATATTAGGGATATTTTGTGTGGTGGCCATAGTGGCTTATTGAACAAAAAATGTTGGTGTAAATATTCAATATTTTCTTCTATCTCTCCTAACTATATTTTCTGAGGGTAAATGTTAAAAACTAACTTCCTCTGAGCTTCCAGTCCTTCCTAAAATAAACAAACGAACCTAAATTCTCTACGATAAAATATTGTCTTCCTTGCACAGCGTTAAGATGATCGCCTCCAGATGATGACGTCAGGACTGAGCGCTGCGGCCTGAGTCTCTTAGATGGTATTGGCGTAACGGGGGACACTACTCCCCACCAAAATGTTAAGGTTTATGAAAATTTACACGTAATGATACTTTTTCTAACCTCCTGAAACCTGAGAGAGTGAAGCGACAAAATTGTTATGATTTTTCAAATGCGACCGTTATTTATCAAGGATGATATTTTATGGGCTTGAAAACTTTTTGATTCTGGCCCCCCCTCCCCCAAGTTAAGCTCCAAGTTAGATTCTGCTCCCCAAAGTTAGGTCCCAAGCTACACCCATGTCTACAAAAAAAAGCAAAAAAAAAAAAAAAAGCATGAGAATATTGTGATATAAAAGATGAGGAGGCACTATGATATTAGCTAGAGACAGTGTAAAAGATCCGTGCTTCTCAGAAATCTAAAATAATTGGTTAAACAATGTGGGAAAGAAGAAAAAATTGAGATCATTAAAAACTCCGTATTCCCGGGTTCGATTCTCGGTGGAGGCACATAGTGGTTCAGATGCCACTTTGAACTGTAGATCCAGTCCCGATTAGCCTTACTGTGCATAAAGTGGACTTAAAATACCAAGTCAATCAATCAACCAATCCTGCCAATTCTCAAGGAGAAAATACGAGTAACTGAACACATTCTGAAGGTCCCTGGTCTATATAAGTAAGGTCTATATAAGGTGGAAAGCACTTCGGAAGACTTTGGCAGCAGCTGCAACTGCTTCGTTGCCTTTAATGCCCAACCACACTTACAGAGAAGATCGTTCACCATCGAAAAATTCACTGTGGTTCCGGACTCTGGAGCACACTGAAGGAATCAGAATAAATGGGAACTCTCTGCAAAGTGTGAGCTTAACCAAAGTACCTTTAGTATTGCATAAAGTTCTGCCGTGTAGATGGAACAAGGAGAAAGTAATGTAAAGTTGTGACTGTGCAAGTTGACAACAAGGCACAACCCATTGATTCAACCGCTATTGACCCATCCATATAAAAAGCAATAATGAAAAAAGTATAGGTGTGTCTGCGTTTGGGAGAGAAGTTAGAGACTGGTTAATGGATCATGCAGATACTGTAATTCCTAAGTGAGGAGAGACTGAAAAAGCGGAGGGTTCCAAGTAGATCATTATCAACACCAAGTACTCAGGATCTCGTCTGCATGAACACAGAGTGGCCTTGTGGCACGAGGATGAAGACGGTACACGGTCAACCTTCTCTCGTCAGAGACTATGGTGAGATAGATGGAATAGCATCGAGCGCAAGTGGTGGCACTAGTGAAGAATAAGTTACCTTCGTAGAGATTACGAGGACTCAATATCTCCATAAACAAGTAGAGATTGGACCTGTACTAAATACAACGGGACAGACAAATACTATCACGATGAACAACGTTGAAGATGCGAAGTTGAGAAGAAGGACGAGAAGAGGAATGCATAACACATCCACAATCGAATTTCGACCTAATGAGAGAACAATAAAGTCGTAAGAGAACAATGCGATCATCATCCCAAGATGAGTGACTTAACACGTAGAGAAGGTTGACAACCGTTAGACAAGATTACTTCATCTGGCAGAGATGAAAGCGCCAGGGAACTAGTGTTGTTCACGGGACGGGACATGTCCCGTCTCGTCTCGAAAACGAGACGAGACACGAGACGGGACAAGCCTTTTGAAATTCGAGACGGGACGAGACGGAATGCCTTTCTCGTCTCGTTTTCGAGACGAGACACGAGACGGGACGGGACGGCTTTTGAAAAGTCTCGTCTCGTCTCGAATGTCTCGAAAAAATAAAAGCAAAATTTTTAATCAGTTGCAAATACTTGTTTGCTTGGAATAAAGTATTTCAATTAGAAACGTTGATAAGCGTGTGTTAAGTCAAAATAAGAAGACTATTCTAGAGAGAGACATGAATGAATACCTAAACTTATTTCTAGGGACACAAATTTATGGTAAATAAAAACTGAGGAGAGCGGTAAATAAAATGTTAGATCAGCGGTATATACCAGCGGTGAGAAAAAAATTGGCACACACTTTTTCATCATGAGAGGAAACAACATACAAAAGAGCTATAAATTGATAAACTACTTCATTTTTATATACTGTACACATACACAAGTACTTAGCTGTCCAACCAAAAAGAAAACATCAACACAAAATCACTTCATTTCTAAATTGCATATCTCAAGTGATTTATTCATTGTATGTATTTAAAGGATATTCTTGCTGTCCAACAAATAAAATAATCACTACTGCACATACACAAACACATGTTGAAAATCACATGATGATAAACAAAATTCATTCATGACTAAACACAAATGACACCGTTGTTTCCCTTGATGTGCGGGAACAGACTAATCTTATCGCTGCTACAGCTAGCAAGTTCAATGAAACTGGAAGTTGAGTAGACATTCGGGGGAAGAAAGGAATGCAGCTTGACAGGGAGCGAAGTTTTCGAACTGAGATTATGTGCATGGGAAATCCCAATTTGCAGCGTCTTCCTGATGTGATCGAAGATAAAACGTTCTTCAGCTGCAAGTGGTAGGAAACTTTAGGCAATCGTTTCGTTACAAATCGACAGTTTGCGCGCAAAACCTCGATTGCCGGTTTTTGCGTGTTTTCTACTTAATTTGATGATATTTCACGGTTATTTTGCGAAAAAGCGTTCATTTCGTGGAAAAGCACACATTTCGCATTACTTCGCGAATAAAACTCATGCATATTTCATCATTGGGGGTGTAGTTACGTGCAAAATGTTCAAAATTGCTTCTTTTTTTCACATTTCGCGATTTCGCGCATCGCGAAAATTCAATGTCCCTACTTATTTCCTATACTCTTTTGAAACACAGCGTTACTCCCCATTTTTTTAAAAAAAATTATTCCAGGTTAATAACTTTATGTTACGATAGTACTCCAGATACTAATACAATTCTGAATAACATCAAGTAAAAGGGCAGGTAGAGAAGGTGGAAGGAGGGGCCAAAAGATCGTGGAATGTCTGCGTCCGAGGTTTATCTTGTAAAAATAGTCTCAGCTCTATAGGTTGGAAAGATAAACGGACCGACGGATATGGTTTATTTTTATTATTTAATTTTTACATCAAAGGGTGTACAGAAGTGATTGTTATTAGAAAGTAGGAAAAGCATTGTAGGAAACATGGCAGTACAAATTGATAAGGAGTTGTTGGGAAAGTTATTAAGGAGTCCAAGATATAAGCAAGACCAAGAGGAGGAGATAATTAGGGACAAATAATCTTGCATTATCCCACTCCGAACAGCTGAGAGCTAAAGAGGAGGAGAAAATACGGGAAATATGGAAAGAAGTAATTTGGTGATTTTAGTGTTTACAGGGAACCACGACAAGATTTTACCACATGATTATTTGCATGGGTTGCGAAATTATTAGAATGGTATGGAAATTTCGGATATGTCTTTGTTACTTGTTGTTTCCCTCAGGCATTCTGCAGGTGGTTGGATTCGATTTTTTTTTACATCAGTTTGAAGATTATTTCCAATGTTTTTTTTATTTCTTTATTTCTTATTTAAGGAGAATACTATTCCTTGGATTGTAATAACGAAATACTTCTTAGGCTGATATAGAATAGATTTCAAATGAAGGAAGTGCACTAAGTTCTGTATATTCGTCGTAGAAGGAAACTTTGTTCTCTGAGGGGACTCGCCGATGGTACAGTGGTATCATCGTCGCCTTGTAATCAAGGGGTCCGGGGTTCGATACCCGGTGAAGGCACATTGTGATTTGAACCCCACTTTAAACTGTGGGTCCAGTCCCGATTAGCCTTTCTGTAAATCAGATGAAGGAATGTTGTAGCTGTTCTTTTTATTCTGTAAATTTAGCCTTCAAGTTTATAAGCAAAATACATGTCTACTGTCTACATTTTCACTCGTTATTAAACACATTTCACAAAGTAGTTTTATCGAACTTCAGAGGGAAGCTGACAGCAATGTCAGGGTGGCGGGAGCTTGTTTACGGCCAGGGTGTATTCCGAGACTATTTTTCGCCGTTCCCCACTGACAAAGGTTTCGCTTTGAACAATGGACACCGTTGCTTCAGGGGGCAAACACCAAACATAGGGCGAGGTTGACCTACAGTAGCGGGTACGTGCCATAAATCCAGGCCTAAAGTAGGAATGAAAGTTGATGCAAGGGAGGGGCAATAAAAATTCTGTAATCTGCTTTGCTTGCTGACAGGAAGTTTTGCAGGAAAAGCTGAAAAGGAAAACGGCAGACTTTGAATGAAAGAGGGACAGTGAACACAAGTTATTTGTATTATTCGCCGACACACAAGCTTCCATTTCGAAGGTAAGGCTATCAACAGCGAAGTTATTAGAGGGTTGGAAGCAGTGACGACGCCAGAGGGGCAGGGGGACGCCCCATGTCAGACACTTTGCCCCCCCCCCACCCGGGTCCCCCAACTGAAGTTAATTAAATATCGAATAATAAAGAGAGTTCAATTGTAAGAGTATGGCGATTTTCACCTTTTCAAAGTGGTGTATTCTGCATGATATCACTTTCCTGCTTATAATACCAACTTGATTAACAAATATTAATTTGCTTCGTCAAAGATTCGAGCGCCGACCTGGGCATAGGTGATTTCTCATTCATTTATGTCCTGTAATAGCCGAGATTAACCTAAGTTTTAACCAGTCTTAAGAACTGGAAAAAAGTGTTGAATGTGGATGATTTTAAAACATCACGAATATTTTCAGGACCACAAGACATCATCTGTAGTACGGGCAAATTATTCTAATCGCGGTCATTAGTGACCTTTCTAATTATTAAAATACATTCAAAGTTGATTCAAGATTTGGTTGGTTGGTTGATTTGGCGTTTGCAGTCCACTTTATGCACAGTAAGGCTAATCGGGACTGGACTTATAGTTTAAAGTGCATCCACTGGGTATCGAACCCAGGACCAAAGGTGATCGGAGAAAAACCGACACTACATGTCAGTTGTTGTGGATTCATCGCGGTTTCTTACTATTCAGGGACTTGAATTTCGAGATGATGAGTCTGAGGAAACCTTAACAAAGGGGATTTCTTCGATACTCTTGAAGCTAATGAGGGGATATTATTTGGAAATGTATTGAACGTGAACCTTAAAAATGCAAATTACACTTAAAATTTGATTCAAAACATATCGCGGGCAGGTAAAAGAACGCTTATTAGGATTTGCCACTCTTCAATCATTAGATGTAGGTTCGCTCTTTCTCGTACATACGCGTATCAAAATCGAAGAACTTCTTCCCACGAACTCCATAGGTGCCTGTAATTGGGTAGCACAGACATACGTTGGAGTGGTAGAGTAAGAGTAAGTATTGCCAGGGTCAGAATATTTCTTGAATTATGAGATAACTGTAACGTTTGTCTGATTTTTTATCCTGTGATATCATTTCCCTGAAAGGTGAAACACAAATTTTGCCCAAAACTCTTCAGCATTACGAAGATGGTTGTCCTTAAAATCTTTGAAAAGGCTTGCTCGAAACAGGATGCTGGATGCAAACTGCCTCATTTGGCTGTTCTTGCCATTGAGAAGAAATGTCAAGTCCTGAACGTAACAAAGGTGCGCAATGTGTTCTCCAAAGCACATAGAGCAGAATTCTCCTACAGGAGAATTGCACTTCACTAAGTGCCTCTCATTGTTTCCAATACTTAAGAAGATTCATTTCTTCCAACGTCACGTTTATTATGCAAGAAAATTAAACTCTTAGAAGCATTATTTTCATCATTTATATTATTATCTTATAACTTAAATATTTATATCAGTAGTTTCATCTCAAGAAAGACGGTGAATTATAAAATTATGAATGTCTTCCAATACTGAAATAGGCCACTAGAGACAACGCAACTTACCAATAAAGAAAAGAATTAATGTCTTTATTAAAATGAATCATGTGGAGATAAACTCGTAATCAAGAAGTAAATTTAGGCAGTAAACGTCCACTCTAAATAAAAGACACACACAAAACACCATACATGAATATAATAATAATTATAATAATAATAATTATTATAATTTTTTTATATACGTATATATATGTGTAGTGTTTTCGGGCGTTTTAATGTGACTGCCCCCTTACAATATTTTGTTCCCCCCCCAGTCAAATTTCCCTGGCGCCGTCACTGGTTGGAAGTAAATTTATTAGGACGAGGAAAGTAACATTAGCTGTTGACAGTGTTGCACCAAAGGACGTGATATGTGCTACTGTTTGTATAAATGATAGGAAATTTAAGCAAAAATTTATAATTGTTGAGACTTGAGAGTTGGTTCCTTCATTTGATCTTAGGAAGAGGTTTTCTGAGACAGAGTGGGATTATTTTACACATATATGGGAAAGGGTGGTTGTTTAAAGATAGAGACGTATTTTGCACATTTTTTAAAAGTTCAGATAAAACGAGAATTTAGCCTTACTGTTATGAAAAGAAATAACGCAGTACGGGGAAATAATAACTTCACATTTTTCGCACCTGGTGGGATGCAACAGAAGAGTTTTGCAGGAAGTCTATGAACGAGGATGAAGAAGGATATGTGAAATTTGACTTACCTGCGGGTGAATTAGTTTATTCTAATATTCTTAAGGTTGATATTGTTTTTATTTTTTTGTTTTTTTTAAGTCCACTTGATTCGCAAATAGGCTAAATCGCGAACCGACCTACAGTTTAAAGTGCGATCCGATCCACTTTGTGCCTCCATTGAGTATCGACGCACGCGAGGACCCTTCATTACAAGACCTCGACGTTATTACTACGCCATTGGGGAGGCACCCAATTTACACAAATATGTTGATTCCAATAACACGTTATATGCATAATCTGATAATAATGCACTTTGGGTGCATCTAAACATATTTTTTTCAACTATAGCATGTCTAAAAGAATCATTGAAGTTGGGATTTTTGCAACTTCAGGAGGCACGGCTCTGTAAACGTGCGATATAAACTTAATGCAGGTTTGCCTTCCATACGTGGTGGTTTTGTCACGTTTCTTCGCTTCGTAAAACATACACTTTTGCAGGAAAGGCTTCTTGCATCCTCCTGGGGCCTTGCTCTAGCTAAACAAAAAATATATTTGTTTAGCATAATCGAGGGTTACATATTCCTGCCGAACTTACTAGAAAACAAGGATTCTATTGGGATCATACTGCTTTGAATGACAGTATCAATGAAGTTTTATGTACGCTACTACTTATAATAATGAGCATAAAATATTAATCAGGAACTTTATTTTTCGTCAACTGGATGTAACATATTTTTTTGTTATTCAGCAAATATTCAATTCATCACCTTTTTTGACATTAATTTTCTTGCCAGGGCAGCTGTTTTTATGCAGATTTTGACGATCTTAACTACACGTAAGCTAGATATTAGCTAATATTCGTGCTGTTATATTACTATTCTTCTACCATCTTTGTAACATGTCATGCAATAACAATAATAGAATTGATTAATTTACATATTCAAGTGAATAGACCTATGAATTATATTAATGCATTAATTTAAACATTTGCTTAATTGTTGTCGTTAATGTTATTATTATCATTTTTTCTGAAACACTTGGCTCGGACACCCTCCCCCGACATATATTTCTAGATGTGTGCCTGCCGAAGGATAAATTAGATCAAGCGGTGGTGGTACCGGACTTAGAGGCTAAAGGGAAAACAAAGAAGTATGTGCGTCATAAGCTGGGCATAAGAAACAGCAAAATATTACAAAGAAACACTTTTTGAAACTTATGTCATAGAAGATGTTTAACAATATTAAGAACAATAAATGCTTTCTATTTGTAACATACTAAATATTGAAATTTTAAATAGTCTTTTGTGTTCGTACTACACATTTAAAAACTTTTTTTGTTGCTCCCCAGCGCCAAGCTTAGAATTTAAAGAAAAAAATGTACATTTTCATAGTGCACGGAAGTTCGACATTCAGAAAGAAAGAAGGTCTATTGGAAAACATTTCAAGACTTCCAAAAGGTATAGCAGTAATGAAAAAGAGCACTCACTTATACCGTGTTTGTTACAACCTGTCCGGCTTCCCGCGGTAGCTGATCGCTGGCTTTTCTAGCATAAACCAAGCGGTGTTGCTGCTGAAGACCGCCTGAACTCCATGCTGGGGAAAGCCAAAGCCAGGCAGCAAATTAAAATACGCAACGTGGCAACAACGTCTACGTAAGCTCCTCTTTTCTGGCTTCCATTCGCTCCTCGCTGCCCAGCAGACGACTTTTTTCTCGTTTCTCATTGGCACCAAAACTGTCGAGCGATCGCTAGCGCGGGAAACGGGACAGGTTCTAACAAACTTGGTATAAATGTACGATGGATAGACAGTTGCATGGAAGCGAGAAAAAAACACAAAGTAGATTTCATAAGATACCTAGCAATCAGCAACCAAGAAACTGCATTTTAATGTCCTCATGATTAACGAACCTTATTTATTCTCACCACGCAATGGGTAAAATATTTGGAGCTTTATCCCACTTTCCGGAAAAATATTTCGTGTTTCTGCTACTTTTGACTTTTGTTCACTTTTAAGAGACGAGACGGGACAAAACGAGACGGGACGAGACGAGACGAGACAGAACCCTTCGAGACGGGACACGAGACGGGACAAACGAATATTTTCGAGACGAGACACGAGACGAGACAGCATTTTCACGAGACGGGACGGGACAGACCAAAGTCTCGTCTCGTCTCGTCTCGTGGGCAACACTACAGGGAACGAAATACACTTGCTTGCATCACAATATTGGAGACGTGCTAACCACGGTGAAGTGTTTTCGAATGGATTGAGAAGTTCAAAAAAGGTCGGACAAGTGTCAAGCTCGAAGGAGCCGCAGATTGGCCATTCACATCCACTACTCACATAGAACAGGTCCATACCATGATTTTAACCCACGAGTAACTAACGATGAACTGGCAAACCATCTGCACATTAATCCTCTATATTGTGATTTTGGTTCTTGATACACCTTCAGACCATAAATGAGATATTACTGATCGCTGTTCTTCTTTGGTACAAATGGAGGGTTCGGCCATTTTTACCATTTTACCACCGTGGTCAACCCAAATAAAATTACAGCAAAGTGCAGATACTTATGCACTTTAAATGTAGGTCCAGTCTCGATTAGCCTATCTGTGCATAAAAGTGGACTTAAAACAAAAACTCAAACTCGACATTATGGTTCGGTCCCCCCCCCCCCTCCCTTCCCGTTTCTGGTACACGTAGCTTTGAACTTGACTGTACAAACAGCGACTACCACATGAAAAGCACAAGTAAATTACCGAAAAGAAGGCTGGAGGATTTAACAGCTAAAAGGGTCGAACAACATTTGGGGAGATGACAACCAGGAGCTTCACGCTCCTTCATTGTCTGCGTTTATCGATTTGCTCTCAAATCTCCAAAAACCACTTTCCCTTTTTTTGTCCATTGTTTGCGCCACGTGGCAGATTGTTCAGTGATTCAGGACCCGGAACAATGGCGGAAAGGGGGAAAATTAGTCGGGGGTCGCTTTGTAAACCATCCGAGTGAATGCGTGTCAAGCAGGGAAGCTTGTGTCGTGAAGGAAAATGCCCAATTAACGCTAATGACTTTGACTTCTTGTTGCAATTAATTCCCGTTGCGGCGTTCGTGTGATTTTCTCGTCTGGGAAGTTTACGAGTCGGTTTGGGAGTTGACCCTTTTTTGTGTTCGGTTGAATACGAGGAAGAGTCAATGGAGACCTTATTTTTGTTTTTGCGTTTTATGTAGTAGATTTCTGCATGCAGATTTGCACAAGTTTGCTGCGTTTTACCATAAGAACTTTCTTCCCACTCGTTTGCCTGCCACCTGACGTCATTGTCAAACTTCCTCCTCCATTCGTAAACTTGTTTGTGTGATTTTCTTTACTTCGATTTTTTGTTTCTACTTTTTGTACAGATAGGCTAATCGGGACTGAACCTGCAGTTTAAAGTGGGATTCGAACCAGTCGCCCCAGATGCACTTCTTGACTCTCTCTGCACTCACGCGTGTAGTTGGTTACACGGTGCAACACCGACTCGTCTATCGTTCATCAAGTAGTGCATTTGGTGTCAGTACCGTTGGCACTACGTTCTGGAGCGGTGTAGTGTATGGTCACATGGTGAGTTCTAACTAATCAAATGAACGTTTAAAGCAGCAGACAGGCATTTGTTGAATCTTTTGAACTTCAACACCGCTACTCGTATACTTGATTCAACGTCATTTCGATGCACCAACACCGGGAGACACATGTGACGATTATGTCACATACTTTCAAAGTATGGCACTTGCTTAACTTTCTGCATAGACATTGTTCTTAAAATCAGCAAAAGGTTATAGCTACATTTAATTTTGTTTGTGTTATATTTTGCAACATGCACATCTGAATGTTTTGTTAAAAAGCTAGTCAGACTTTGAAATATATAAATATCTAAATATGAACCTTTATTTGCAATTAATGCACTCACAGCATTCAATAACTGGTGTAAAAATGCCGAAAATTCCTATTTTTATGTAAGTTATGCTATGATTTTTTACTTACGGAGCAATTTCCTGAAAATCTCAATACTTTTTTTATGTCAATGTTACTTATTTTTATTAATTCAAATGATTTTCCATATAATAAAGGTGCTTTCGGTAGTTTGTTTTTTTCTAAATTCAGTTTAGGATTACCGTAAGTGTTGCAAACTCTTGTTAAAATAAAGATTCGTAAAAATCGTGTGTCATACTTGATGAGTTTTAGAACAAATTGGTGTTCTAGCACATATAAATTAAATGAATGTTGGTTTATGCTACAAATTCATTTTTATTGTTAAAAGCTTGCTTAACTTACATGCAGTTATTTTAAAGTTAACAGCCAAAAATTATTTTTATAACACAAAAGATCCAGGAAATAGTCTGTGCATGGGTTTTTCAAGGTGCAGGACCTGGCACGCCTGCGAGGAGGAATTAAAGAAAGGTTGGCAAATATGGCGGTGAAGTAGCAGAAAGGCTCTCGACATTTAATGTCTTTTTAGGCCATTTTCAACATAAAAAAATGTTGTAAAAGGACGTAATTTTGCACAGGAAGGATTTGTAATACTTAGAAAAATTGTAAACATATTTCATGAATTCTCCAATGTCCGGAAAATCTGTAAAGTATAATTTTAAGATTCGTCAGTTTCTTGGCAATGGAAATGGCTGGCTGATTCATTCTGAAAAGAAGAATATCAGGAATCATCTGCATTTCACTCGTTTTTTAACGGGGAATAAAGAATTTTATGATTCTTGGACTTTGACAATTAAGAATCTCAAAGAATATTGAAATTATAAGCAAGATTGACGTCGGTGTTTAATATTATTTCTGAACGCTAATCCGACGTTGTATTGTGCAAAGCATATTACAGTTTTGGTGAAATGATTGAACTTTGACGAAAGATCGTTTGTACCTTACTGATTGTCACTTTGACTTAGTACATCGATTTTGATAAAATGTAAATATAATACACCTGTTTGTAACAAAAAATATGTTTTAAATGTACACTCGAGTAGAGGATGCATCCTAAATAATTTAGAAAACAGTGAGCAATGTGATATACATATTTTTCTGTATCCTGACATCTTATTGAAATTTTTAAATAATAATTGTTTATTCATAAGAAATTATTTTATTGAATAACATGAGAGAAACAGAAAGATTGGTACATAAATTTCTACATAATTTTTGACTGATGTTGAATTAAAAATAACAATTTTAATTATAATACTTTGGTGAGTAACACACGCTACAATGGCTTAATTGTCGTGCTACCTACATGTGTGTAGTATATTCGAGGCAAATTCTTTGAGCATACCTGTGATCTTGGTGGAAATATAAGTAACATCTCTTTTATTAAAATAATTGAGTTTCACAAAATCACAGGGAACTGCTGTCTTATAGATAGATTTATTGAGACGTCATTCAGTTAAATATTGAGTCAGAGACGTCATACATGCACTACGCCTAGAGTGTCAAAAAGTGCCACCGGGTGTCGAACCCTGGACTCCTTGATTACAAGGCAGCGACGTTACCACTTCGCCATCTTGCTTGTGTGGTAAACATGCACAGAGATATTGAATTTTCATTTGCAGCAGAATTTATATCAGTTTAACGGTTCCAGAAGGCCACCACTGCTCTTCACTGGTGCCAGTGTGTGGAGGAGGCGCCATCTTTAAAATGCCAAAAAAATGAAGTTCAGAAGCTCAGTATTACAACCTTGAGGTCGTTTTGTAAAGTAACAGTTGAGACCTGATGCAAATTAGATCCTACACAGTCCGTTAGACATGTAATTTTTGTTGCTTATTGCGTTTGAGGATTTGACTGCCGAATAGTGTTTGAAAGAACTGTAGGCCGGCGGAGTGAAAGTAACTTATTGAGAGAAGGAGATATGCTTGGGGAAAAGTACGGTAAGAAGCAAATCGAACGATAATAAACAAAGAATAAGGTGCAATTGGTACACATTAAAAATTCAAAGAATTTCTGTGGGGATAAACTCGATGTCAACCTCTCTTTCACGTAGTACACCCTGAACTGAATAGACTCGCCTGGACTCGTACAGCCATTAAAATCTTCTGTAGGACTTTGTGTTCTGTTCTGTACATGTCTGTTGGTGATTGTCCTTTCACCAACTCATATCTTATCACCTTTCACCATCATCGCGTTAGCCAAAAGTGCCAGCAAAGCCAAGTAAAATAAATCAAATCCATTATCCAAGGATAGAACGGTGTTATGACATTGTAAAAAAATGTAAATTGGAAAGATGTGATTTTTACGGGGCATCATGAAATGTACGTTCAACTGGGTATCTATACAAGCAGGGACAACTTCATTATAATGAGCCCACCATCGAGAGGAGATTGGGGAGCTACGAGTGAGTAGCGTAACCTGGTCTCGGAAATCTACAAAGGCCGGGGGTTCAACGTTCTGACTACACGTCACCCCATTACTGGTTGATTCCACACTGGCAGTCGGGAGATAGGCATAGGCTCTTCAGGGGCTGTCGAGCCACGGGTTATTATTATTATTATTATTAGTTTAGCCACAATATCGTCGGATAGGCCTTGTCTTTAGGGGGGAGGGTATTACGTTTACTTATAATATATATACCCTAATTAAGGAATAATAAGGTTAATAACAAAGCCGTAGCTAGGCGGCGGTCGACCCTGGGGCCGAGGCAAAGAGGGCGCCGAACGAACAAATGGGGGGGGGGGGGGGAGTATTTGGAACGCAGTAGACGTTCAGTGTTGTGAGAAGGTATTGTCGTCGAATCCAATTAATATTGATATCAGTTGCAAAAAAATAAATCTGAAAATATTCTTCGCTTTGCTCACAGTACAAGTTTCTATCTAACAGTCACACCAAGTTTATTCCCCTCCAGTGTAAAGAAAATAGGGAGGCAAGGCAAAGATAGGGAAATAAATTAATGTTACATAGAGAAAACAATGAAAACTATTATGAAGGAATTTGGGAACTTTCCTACGGTATGTGTGGAAAAATAGAGCAAAGCAGCAAAGAGGGGAGATTGAAAATGGATGAAAGGGGGCTATGAATATTAAAACTTGTGAGAATCATCTACTAAAGAATTAATGAAAAATAGTGAAAGTGAAAAGTGAAAGACGGTAGTTGTGAATTTGCAATTAAGCTATTTTTCTCTTGTACGGTATCCATAGTTATAAAGCCTCATAATTTAAATAAATTCGATTCGATTCCACACGCAAGGCAGTGAGTAATGACTGTCCAAATCGGAAAACGGCGTTTTGATGCAGTGATTATGAGTATGAGACATAAAAATAACTTAGTATTGATAAATAACAATAATTATAATATTTTACTTCACTTTTGTGTTCTTTTGTTTGTATTTAAAGCATATGCACCATTTTTACAATGCTGTTGTTCTGAAAATATTATTGTTTTACAGACTTTTATGTATGCCGCAGGCTGCATTAATTATGCCGAAATTTTTGTTGCCGGAGAATTTTTCCTTGGCGAGATTTTGATAATTAAGAGAGAAATAATTTGGTTGTAGAGCAGTGAGAGTTAATGCAAAATGCTCATTTTTAGTTTCGGCTATCTCGTAAAAAAGAATAAAATACTTGGGATTAGTTCTCACTATGGCAGGGACATGGACAAGACATATGCAAACGGTACAAGGAAAGGCTGGGGCAGTAACAAATGAAATAATGCGGACTGTATGGAAATTGGAGAAATACGATATACATTTTGTGGAAAAACTGTATCGTACATTATTAATAGGGTCAATAGGGTACGGGAGGGAGATATGTGGAGTAAAGGGGGGCGATGCACTAAACAGGATCCAATGCACATTTTACAAGAGGGCTTTGCATATCAGCATGGGCACTGCAAACTGCGGCGTACTACGGGAACTTGGATTGGTAAGGGAGACAACGTGGGGTATGTTGAGAAGGGTTAAATACTGGGCGACATTAATATCGAGAAGGGAGAACTCGGTAAAAGGGCAAGCGCTGATGCAACAGGTACAAGGGGAGGAAATGGGAACATGGGCGAAAGAGATCAGAGGTAAACTATACGAAATTGGACTGGGATGGATCTGGGAGGGGGAACACGTCGACCAGGGGACATTGCAATTAGTGAAACAAAGATTAGAGGATATAGATAGGCAGGAAATAATAGCGGAATGTGAAACTAAGAGATCGCTCGAACTCCAAAGAAGGGGACCGCGGGAATGGGGACAAGTACCGTACATCAAGAAGGTGAGCATGGTGGCAAGAAAGGGGTTGGCATGGATGAGGTTAGGGGGATGAAGACACAACACAGTAAAAAATGAGGAAGGGATATATAAATGCGTATTATGCAATGGTGATGATGGGACAGAACATTTATTCTTATGTCAGGACACGCGCGTTCTGCAGGAGGAGAAGCTACGCAACATCAGCTTGGAAACTGTGTTCAAATCAATCGTAGTGCAAAGAAACATGGAACTATTGGAAAAAGTGGGGGCATATTTACAAACAGTTAGGGGGAAAAGAAGTGTTGCACAGAGACGGGATAAGGAAGATTAATAAATGTTAGTTTAAGTGATTGATTGATTGATTGATTTAGTTTATTTTACTTCGCGTTTTGTGCCTCTTGGCTAATTTGCGAAGATGAGGATGAGTGATGAAAGGATGAAATTGATGAATGGACATTCACAAACAACCAAGCCCGACCGGGATTCGAACCCGGGACCCTTGGCGTCGCAGCGCGATGTGCTAACCGCTCGGCCACAGGGTCGGGCTAGTTTAAGTGAGAACAGTTAAAACGACCAGAACTGCTATTTAACACATATACGGAATGTAATGGAAAGTGTAGTCTGTAAGGAAAATCATAGTTGTGTAATACAAATAGATGTAGTGCGCACAGCCGATGGCTCGCACATGAGATAAGCAATAAATACTTACTTACATACTTACATACTTAAAAATGGAAATAAATATAAAGAAAATGATGGTAATAAAGTCTACACATGAGAAACCATAACAAGAGGCATTCCGCCAAACTTCGGGACTCGAATCGCAAACACAAGGAAGATAGTTTTTATGTTTAGCTACCCCACTTCACCTTGCATTCACCCCCTGATCATTCTGGCCATAAATTACGCAAATGCGACTGCGGGAAGAAGAAGTTGACCGCCTTCGCCACCTTCCTCGCAGCGAGGGGTGGCCACTGTTGTCCCCGCAAGTCGTTCTGAATGGAAACAAGTGTTTCCAAATTTAGAAGAGGTGAGGGGCCTAGGAATGCATTATATACTGAGGGAAGAGTCTTCTGCGATGATACGTGTTCACCTTTCCCACAGTACTTAGATGGTCAGTGACCTTCGCAGATCTGGTAACAACAAAAGACGAACCCCAACAAACTGATCAGCTGTGAGGATGGGAAGATGGAACAATGATTAACAACTTGGAGGATAAGAAAGGCAACAGACCGCCCTCTGGTTTCGAATAGGTGTGGTACGAGGATGGCCTTGTAAAAATTGAGACGAGAACAAGTCCGTACCCTCCGAGAAGTGTCGAGATCGAGACGTGGCCGAGAACGAGACCCAGAAGTTACAGTTGGGAGGGGCGAATTTCCGTCGGGTACCTCACTTCAACGAGAATCAATGTAAACAATTTCTAGTACTGTAAACAGGAACCAAGCTGACTTCCATGTTCTAGAGATTAGAGTATTGTCTTGAAAAAATGGGGCCCCAGAATTGGGATAATTGGTTATTCCATTGTCGCGGTAAACGGTACGTTCAGATATGAGAAGTAAAGTGAATAAACAAAAGAAACTAAAACCTATTGTCTCAAGAGTCTTTCTTGGGTTCGATCCCCTATTGGGGCATATTTCAAAGTGGTTCAGGTCCAAATTTAAAATGTAGGTCCAGTTCCAATTAATCTATCAGCATAAAGTAGACTTAAAACGAACTTTTAAAAATATTCTCGCGCCTTTTAAACTTTATGATACAGGAAAAAAACAAAAAACATTTGAGTCTTCAAAAATATTAGGCACAATCCAAAATCTTGACAATTGGTAGCGGCTCCTTCTTAGTGCTCGAGACTCTCGGTCTAGTTGGAGACTTCGGTATTGTATTGAAAAACTTACCTTTCCTCAAACTGACTTTACTATGCAACCTTTTCAGACATACCAAGCGATATATCTGTTATTTTTTTTACAGGTAAGTCATATATTTTGTTCATAATATTTACATATCATATATTAGCGATCGTGCATGTTCAGAATAAAATTCCGTAGCGTCGAAACGAGGCGATGAAGAAAACTTGATTGCCTTAATGACCTCTATACGCTGTACACTGAAACGTATGTTGAATATACTATATTTTTCGAGACTCCAAACGAGATCGAAACTTGGGCTCCGAGATCTGGACGAGAACAAGACGGATATTTATAAATCGAGACGAGAACGAGACTGCCATTTACCACTCGAAACGAAACCGAAACGCTGTTCTGTCCCGTCTAGTGCTCTCGCCACGAAAACAGTCCAGTCAAGGTCACGCCACACACCTACGGTGTTGCCAATAAGCAACAATTTCAACCGACGAAATCAACCGCATAAGTAAACTCGCGAAGTGTCGATTGAGCAGCTTAGAACAAGTGTGGCAACCTTGCAGGGTCAGGAGTGTGGAGGAGACAGGGGGAAGCTTCGACCTTGACTGGACTGTTTTTGTGGCGAAATCCGGATTTCGACACCCGGTGGAAGCACACGGTGATTCAGATTCCAACCGAGATCCCCTACCCCCCCTTACCAATTGAACTACCGCAGCCCTCTGTTCTATTTTATAGTGTTTTTTGTTGTTTTTTTTTAAACCAAAAAAGGTTATAATTGGAATTGCAGTTGGTTTACTGTACTCTACCTTCTCTTCCAGGTCTGGGCGATGCATGGGGTGCCGCTCCGCCCGTGAACAATCCTCGGGAATCGTGTATCAAGGAGCTAGGTTCTCATCTTCTGCAGGTAAGGCTCCTTAACTTATAAACTGACGTGGAAATTATATTTGTATATCAACGCTAGATTAATATGCACCACGTGGCTCTTAAAGGAACACAGCATCTTGATTATACTCTGTCCCAGCTAACTGTGGAGCAGGCAAACGAAAACAAGTATCTGCGCAAGTAGTGACGCGAGACGGCTCCACCAATGAACACGTGAGAGGAACGGAATTGCGTGGAGTGGGGAAAGCGACTGAAGTTACCAGCCTTCCCATCAGTGTCTACTGCTTTACTCTGCCCACTCCATTTCCTTCGCTTCTCTGACGCTATGCGCAGCCTTGTTCCATAGTTAGCTGGGACAGAGTATAGATTGCCGAAATTTGTTTGTCACTTGCAATTTTCACATTTTGAGTTGTATGTTAGCGCGTTAAAGGATAATACATAACAAATTAGTACGACTGCGCTTTCATTTTCCTAGTTGTTTTAGTAAAAATGGGCCTGCATTTTTATGTATAATTTTATCGAGAGAAATACTTATTTAGAAAAAACAGTTTATCTTCTGATGCACGTCTCGTAACCTCTAAGGCGTTCTAAATTCCAGGAACTATAATTTTGAAAGTGCTGAAGACAAAGGAGCATTTATACTTTTTTAAAAATATCACAATTCTATAATAATAAAAATAATGCATATCCATATTATCCAAAACTACTCTTTGGAGGAAAATAATGCGATTGTGATTTAACCTGTCACAAGAAACTGGAAATAGCTAAGACTAACTATTATTATATTCCACGAACTAAAAAAAACGATAGCTAAGTGTCTTCAATAGTAGAAAAAATCTATCATATTGAAGTATCACTCGTTATTTGGAAAATACCGAAAAAAAATTTAAAGACAAAAATGGCAGAACAAACTTTTGCTCGCTCTCAGTCCGTAGCTGCAAAAATGACTTCAGAATTCCTGTACAAGAGCTTTTTAATTTAAATTTCAAGTAACCGATCGCTTGCTTGAAATACTGCGGGAGGAAGATTTCTTTTTTAAAAAAGTGCAAACACTTGGTCAATCTGTGAAAAAAGAAATTAGCATGGCTTCAGAACAGTTTCGCTTCTCCTTTCATGTTTCTGCATTCAATATTTATTTATAAAATTTCGGCGAGGATCAAAGGCGGCTATTGACATTATAAAGTCCTCAGGGTACTCGCAGTGTTTGAGCAAGGCTCCTTCATGTAATGGGCTGCCTTTAGTCGCAGAGGCTCAACCTGGCCAAGTATAGCCCAGCTTGCAGTTTTCTCTTCTTGATTCGGGTTTGTTGAGCGTAAGTTGTGCAGAATATGTGAGCAAAGTTTTAAAATCTTTCTATTTCACCATCTGCACCGAAAGTCACTTCATCGTTTTGACTACTGCTGCCATCATGAAGCGCGTGCTAAGGTGCTCAATGAAACTGAAGTTTACTTACGCAAGAAATCTTTGAGTGTATTTGGTGTTCTTGGAGACCCAAGACATGTCGGCGGCTTTCATCTTACTAAAAAATACCATGGCCAGGCCAGGGGTATTAAGAAAGTAAGTAGGGCATGCATATTGTCAAATTTATTATGGTCAGATCCACCAATATTAAAAAAAATATATGGAATATGGTACATAGTTGACATTGAAATGTGAAATAAATTCTACCCAACAATGCTATTGTTCATAGTAATAGTAGAGAAAGTTATTGTTTCAGTAATCCTATGCCACAAAAAAGGGACATTTTGGCGTCCCATTTTACTTTCTTATATGTATATATATCCCGCCAAACATACAAGGAAATAATTGTTGTACAGTTGTAACTCGACCTTAGAGTGATATTTCCGACTAATGATAAGAAAGCCACTATTGTTGTGTTTATTCAAAACTGATATCAGCCATGTTGATCAACTGGCTGGCCATTTAATCATAATATGTAGGTAGTATTTCTTTTCTTTCTGAGGCACCCATGAGGTACCCACGCCGAGTAAATCCACCACTGATGGAAAATTCGTCGTGCACGTACATGGAAGTGTGTACATGTAATGTTTATCGGTGGTAACAAACACACCGCTGATACGTGCCGGCAGAAAATAATTTAAACCTAACAAATGGCTATTTGAAGCATAAAAAATGTCAATGAACAGTTATTTGAAAGGGGTAGCACGTGCTTTTTTTTTTTTAGAAAAACGACTTCCCCCTCTCCCGTCCAAGAATAACACAGCGTTAAAATATTTCCCATTGGCCCACCCAGCGCCATTGTTTTATCATTCTGGCAGAACAAACACCCGCTGTTTAACCTAGGGCTGGTACAATTAAGGTGTTTAAAGTTTCCACCACTCAGAGAGAGAGAGGCCTTTACCCAGCCGCGTACCTTCGTACACAAATGCTCCCTGTTCGTCTTTTCAAAAAAGGAAAGGAAGAATGGAAACGAGGTGGTATTGTGTTTCGTACAATGGATTATATCATTTGTCTAAATTGTTTTATGGCCGTTAGTAGTTGGATTGAACATAAAGTAAGAATATATTTACTCCAAGGATATGTGGAAATTCTATTACCATATCTACAAATAAAATTTTCCAGACCTCTTTACACGTATCCATATTTTATACCACGCCTTCATTAATCTATGCAATGTGTTTAATTTTTAATAATAGACTTGTAAGATTGGTTAGTTTCCAGGGTGCGAAATCCTGGGACACCAACAATCTTGGTCTCAAAAATTCCCCCCACCAAAAATTTCCGGGGGGAGTTTTTGTTACAACAAACAAATAATAAGCAATTACTTTTAATTTCAAATATACTGAACTAAGAATAATATCGAGAACATCCACAAAGTAGTGTAGTTGTGAGTGTTCAATGCTTTTTCTCTCTCAAGAGATCATTAACAAATCTACATCAATACTCACTCACAATAGAAGTAAAACAAGGATGCAATACAATAATAACTATGAAATCTAATTGGTTTATATTAACATAAAGCAAAAACTAAATAAAAGCTTACACATAATAAAACCACTCCAACTATTTAATATTTTATTAACATCTTTAACCAGTTAGTAAAGAAAGTAGTTTGCTACTTTATAATGTCTGATATACATAAAAGTAACAAATTTATTTCTTTGTGTGTAATTAATAATAATACTATTTTTAATTGCTAATTTAGTAATTTAATTTAGTAATTTATTTTTACTTTTAATAACATTATAAACATGTGTATCGTATAATTTATATGTATGTTTGTGGGGTGGGGGAGGTTTGTAGATTAAGGTCTCCCCCCCCAGTCTTAAATGATTTCGCACCCTGTTAGTTTGGACGTAACTGTGTTTTAGTGTGTTGATAGTTCATATTTGGATAACAGCATTTGACCCATAACATACGACGCCCAAAGAGAAGGAGTTGAATCTGTAACGTCTGGTATGAGTAGTCAATTCAAAAACATTATACAAACTCGAAGTGCGTGTCCCACTTAGCTGCTTCCTTCAGTTTAATGATATACCTTAATTTCAACAGCTTGTAAATTTAATTTCAATTTATGACCACTGACTAAATTTCGTCGAAGTGTTTCAAGGTGATGATAGTGGTGAACAAACAACCGGGGTGTGCGTTTTTTTCAGCCTCCAAATTTGGAGGTTGACGGACGCGCCCAACGGCCAATTTAGTTTGTGCAGCAATCTCATCAACAAATATACTGAAATGGTAATATTCTGATCAATTGGAATTTTTTCGGGATTCTAAGTAAAACATGTCAATGAAATCACTTACCAATTTAATTTAGTGAATTTGACCAGAGGAAATAAGAGATTACATCCAAATTTAAACCAAATTTTATATTTCAGAACAGCCTAGACATAATCGAACTAAATGATTATGTCTTAATATATTTATTAATATTAAATTTCAAGGGTGCATATAATGTGTGAATATTAATAAATTAGAAAAGCTATTTACGAGTAAATTTGAAAAAATAAATATGCTGACCAAGGCAGTAATTTATTTTGTTAAAAACATAAACTAAACGTAACGTTTCAACCTTCTAGGAAGGTCTTCTTCAGACTCTGCACCAAGTACAAAAGTAACATGATACGAAAACAGGGCATTATTTATACACAAAACATTACTCCCTCCAGACTAGTGTTGCCCACGAGACGAGACTTTGGCCTGTCTCGTCTCGTGGAGTCTCGTCGAAATGCTGTCTCGTCTCGAAAATATTCGTTTGTCTTATGACACATGGTCAATCTCGTCTCGTCTCGAATTTTTAAAAGCCTGTCCCGTCTCGTCCCGTGGGCAACACTACTCCAGACTATTAGAAAGTTGTTCTGGAACTTTCTAGCAGGTGTACGTACTTTCACCTAAAAGGCTAAACATATTTACTTCCATATAGAATGTGGTTGGGCTTTATATCTCACGCTCTTTTTCCTTCATTTTCTTCCTTCTCCTCTCCTCTTTCTCTCTTGTACTTTCCACTCTTTCTAACACCTTCTTCCATTCTTTGTTTAACTTCAGTCCCCCATTCCAGTTCATTGTGTCTTCTTCACCTTTCTTCTCTATTTCCTTGGCCTCCTTCCATGTTCTCACTAGCATTCTCTTCTCCCTTCCTATCTGCTTAGCCTTAGAAGGTTGAAACGTTACGTTTAGTTTATGTTTTTAATAAAATAAATTACTGCCTTGGTCAGCATATTTATATTTTCATAATCATGGAAACAAGGCTTAATGGTGTTATGAGTAAATTTGTTGGGATTGGGCCATCGACTTAAAAATAAAACGAATTTACCGGGCCGCGGGCTCACGTCCACTGCTCTGGATGTACCGGTAATTCAAAGGATATGTAATTTTTCAGATTTCGGAATATTGTGACGGTTTTTCGACGGGAGAGCCTTAAGTGGTCTACTTACTTTTAATCTTGCCACCGAAGCTGCCGGGTTCGAATCCCGGCCTAGGCATGGTGTTCATCAAATTCATCTAATCATTCGCTCATCCTCATCGACGCGATTACCCAAATAAAAAAATACAAATGCAAATTTATGTCAGTCACGATTAGCCTATCTGAGCATAAAGTGGACGGAAACTGTGGCGTTATCATAATTCTACCACTTGAACCACCACTGGGGATCGAACTCGGGACCCCTTGTAAAGCGACGACGCTACCACTGCGCCATCGGGAAGACCTAATTCTTGTTCATGTTTCAGTAAGGAGAGATCTGAAACCAGGGCTGGACCTAGTGAAAATTCCCTGGACTTGTTTCAGCAATTTATTGTTGTGGGAACGAAGCGTGCAATAGCTGGCTCAGCGGCAATAAATAACTCCGGCGAGAAAGATGAAGGGAGGAGAAGCTTTCCCAAACAAAGCGTCCTTTTTGCCTCTTTTTTGTTTCCCATGTCCCTCTCCGAGGGGTCAACGTGGCTGACGAGCATGAAGCATGGCGTAGGGCGCGGCGCGGGACCGGAAGTGGGAGATGACGACTGTTCCAGGATTTATACTGCTGGAGATTGGATGCGGTCGACAAGTGTGAAGCCCTCTCAGAGTGTGAGCAACCACCTGACGCTGGAGCCACCTGGCGGAGAAGGCGAATCTCTCTGGAGATGGACTCCGGCAGTGCTTTTACGGTTCAGGTAGCGAATACCTGTGACTGAGAAGGTGGAGGTTGGTGAAGTACAGAAAGGAAAATTAACTAAAGGCGAAATAAATGCGAAAGAGTTAAGACCGCATTAGACGGAAGCATTTTCATTAACGTTTTTGCTAGCATAAATGCTTCAAAAAATCTTATAGCAGATAGTATTTTACATGGAAGTATTTCATGTAACAATTCGGTTAGCGTTTGCGATTACAGCACGAAAGTTACAGCATCTATAGTGAGTGCAGGATGTTCACAATTGAAACAATTAAAATATTCTTTCTTACGTGTACTTTAAACGTTGTAAAGTATGCATTTAAGCAGCGCCATTGTTGTGTACGTAATAACGTTTTATACGAAACGTTATTCCTCTAGGTTGAGTAGTTATCGGCTTTTAAAAATGTGAAGTGATACATTGTTTACATCTCACGCGGCCGCCATTACAACTGCACTCGTGACCTAGAGGTTGCTTCTGATTGGTTATGCTATGGAAATAGGATGGACCCTATCTTTGAGAAATGCCATGAAATATGCCATGACATCTGAAATGCCATAACATTTTTCACTTTATACGGCATCATTTTGGTCATGGCATAAATATTAAGAAAAATAAATGGTAAGCAATATGCTTTCGTCTTAAGCTGGCGTAAGGAAGGTTATGACGTAGTCACGTCCTTTCCTTTTTCGGTTATTTTACGTCTTTTTTACAACCTCATGGGATAATCGCGACGATGAGTTAAGATGGAATATATGAAGCTACCCGATACCCTCTCCCGGGAATATCTGGAGCGCGAACGAAAACTAGTCTCTGCACAAGTAGCGACTCCAGAGGGTTTGACCAATGAACGCAAGAGTGCTTGAAGAGGAAAATGCGTTTGCAGCTACCAATTAGCCTACTGCTTCGCTCTGCCCATTCGCTTTCACCCCTTCTCTACCGTTATGCGCGGCCTTGCTTCACAGTGTAAATCCCGTTTCAATTTCTCTGGAGGAATCGTGACGCTGATGATGAATAGTTTAATGATTAGAACCCCTAATTTCTAGACATTAAAGCCGACCTCCGTGGAGGAGTGGTTAACACAGCGCACTACGATCGCAGGGGTTCTGGGTTCGAGTCCCGGCTTGAACATGGGTGTTCTTTGTGAGTGTCCCTTCATAAATTTTATCATATCGTTACTCATCCTCATCTTCGCGATTAGCCAAAAGTAGCAGAAATGCTAAGTAAAATAAACCAAATCAATCAATAGGGTCCTTTCACGGTTATTCCAAGGTTATGCCCAAAATAAATAGAAGTTTTGTGGTTGCTGTTGTTGTTGTTGCAGTAAACAACCTTAGTTGGTGGATATTTTTGTAATCTACTGTAACATTTATATTATATTATTTTTTGTTTGTCATTTTTGCCAGCCTGATTTGGCGTCTTCCATACCCCATTTTTCTCTATATCTCCTTCTGTCACTCCTTTCTCTCTCTCTTTCTCTATCCTTCCGTCAGGAGCGTATATTCTAGGCTAGCTAGGCTATCTGCGAAACCTGAAGTTTAGAGAATAAAATACGGGAGGAAAATTGATCAGAAATTGTAAATAATATTATTCATATAAGTGAAATGATGATGGTGATTCTGGAGTTGGCAACCTGATTTCTTGTGAGTTGATAACCTGATTTTCTATGAGTTGGCAACCTGATTTTCTTATGAGTTGGCAACCTGATTTCCTACGAGTTGGCCACCTGATTTCCTATGAGATGGCAACCTGATTTCCTATGAGTTGGCAACCTGATTTCCTATGAGTTGGCAACCTGATTTCCTATGAGTTGGCAACCTGATTTCCTATGAGTTGGCAACCTGATTTCCTATGAGTTGGCAACCTGATTTCCTACGAGTTGGCCACCTGATTTCCTATGAGTTGGCAACCTGATTTCCTATGAGTTGGCAACCTGATTTCCTATGAGTTGGCAACCTGATTTCCTATGAGTTGGCAACCTAATTTCCTAAGAGTTGGCAACCTGATTTCCTACAAGTTGGTAACCTGATTTCCTATTTCTTATGAGGTAGCAACCTGATTTCGTATGAGTTAGCAACCAGATTTCTTAGGAATTGGTAAACTTATTTCTATTCATAGCCCATGACCACGTGACAGTGAGATAGCACAGATCTTGGACTCAGAATACGCCACTGCCTTCTGTGTCTCCTCTCTCTCTTTTTCTCTCTCTCCCTCTCCCATTCTGTGTCTCCTCCCACTTTCTCTCTCTCTCTCTCTCCTTCTGCCTCTCTCTTTCTTTATCCTATTCTGCCTCTTCTTTCTCTTTCTAAATCTCCTACCTTTTTGTCTCTCTGTTCTTAAACCTCTCCCCTTCCCCTCTCCCCCCTCTCTCTCTCCTTTCTTATAAATCTCCTTTCTGTCTTTCCCTCCTTATGTCTCTACTCTCCCTCTCTCTTTTTCTCCCTCTTTGTGTCTACTCTCTGTCTGTCTCTCTCTCTCTCTCCCATTTTGTCTTTCCACTCTCCTTTTTCTCTCCCATTCCTTTACGTCCCTTTGCTCTCCTTCTGTCTCTCTCTACCTCTCTCTCTCTCTTGCCTCAATTAATATTTCAAGTCTCTAATATACTGCTTTTAAAGTTATTGATTTCGTGGTTTTGTGAGGACCCAGTATAAACGGCATTCGTAGAAATGCCGAACTGATGACGTTTTGTCTTATTCTTTGCAGACGCTGGATGGCTTCATCTTCGTGGTAGCTCCCGACGGGAAGATCATGTACATCTCGGAGACGGCGTCCGTGCATCTGGGACTGTCGCAGGTGGGAGCCTGGCGTTCTTAAGGGGGTAGAGGGAAACAATACCTCGCATAATAACTAAACTAGATTAAATTAAAGTCCCTCGCCTGGGGGAGGATCGTTAAAAGGGGGAGGAGGATTGAAAAGTAACAGCAAGTGGTCAACGACCCTAAGACTAAATAGAGACCCCAACCTATTTGAAGACTCAAAATGAAATTACCTAACCTTAACATAAAAAATGAACCACCTTCCCAGAGACGTTAATAATAACAAAGAAATAACCTCCTATGAACCTAACGGAGCCAGGTTAAGGTTATTATATATTATTCACTCCCAAGATAGGGGCTTTGAATACGCCACTGATGGTTGTGTAAAGAGAAATAATGGCAGCTGTTCATTTTAGAGGGAATATTTATATGTTTAGGTATAATGCGCATGGAAATAATAGGAAATATTAATAATATACCTAGGTATTAAATATTGAGTGAAGAACATTATGTATTTTAAGAGAGGTAATGTTAAGATGATGTATAATGAACATATAATCATAGATTGTGACAACTGTATTGATAAAAATATCGAGTCAGGGTATTTTAGCGGGAAGGAATTTGTGTTGAAAGGGATAAAATGCAATGAGACAGTAAGGCCTGTCGTAACGAAGAAGGAATAAAATTATGTACTGCATACATCCTACGACTCGCTCAGGGAAATACGTACAAATATCGCCGCATCGTAATTTGTCGATAGTCCAGTCGATAACATCTGATCTCGCTTCTACGACTTACAAGTGGTTTTCCAGTTGTACTCACGATCGAGATAGACTTTCATTGAGCACTCCACCGGAGATCTTACCGGGACAGCTTGTTCCAAAGACAAGAATTGTAACCATTTAAATACGTGCTAGCCTGTTCTTCTAATTGAAAAATGTTTTTCCAGCAGCAAGTCAAAACCAATCTTCAGTCACGAGATAATTAGCCTTTTAGGAGAAAAACATCTATGCACAGCTTATTCTCTTCATTTTTCGCCCTTTGTGAATTTGCTTATGAAAAATGTTCAACTTCACTAAGAAAAATGATTGAGTTAGTTGGTAACACGATTTGCACGCAGTCGCAAAATAAATGCCTATTTGGATCCATTTTAAATATGCTGTATAAAGAATTATACTTGTACTAACTACTGCGGACAGTGTTTTATAAATTTTCAAACATAATTATTGTGTGAGTGTAATATGTTCAATAGCATATCCATATTCAGCAGAAGAGCAGGCTATTATAATTATAATTCATTTATCCAATATGTGTAAACGTACGTTGAATTGCACGTGTAAAGGCTTAGGTGGAAGAATTGGACACTCAAGAATTGTCTGCTTGTGCAAATTTGTGCATTGTACGAAAATTCCAGAAGCCAACTTTATATATTCAGAGAACTACGCCTACGAGGTTAACTTGCCAATTGGCCATGTCCATTTTTTTTAACGATATACATTTTCTTGTAATAACTTTTGAATTTAATTTTGCTAAGCGATTAAACAAATAATTATACTTAAACCTCTGTGAGGATTTAAATGATTTCAAAACACGTATGTGTAAAATGATGTCAAAATTATATTTTTAAGATATACCGGGTGTACCAGAAGTCGTTCCCTGATTACAAACTTTATTCATATCCGCTATATGCAATGTAGAGATGTGAGAGTGGTGCCAAAATGTTGGAAAACTAACCAAGTTTATTTGTTGCAGGTTTCAGTAATGTGGCTGTAGTGTAGCAGTGTCAGTGCCAAGGAATCCGGAATTAATGCTCTTGACATCGGGTGGCATCTTTCCATACAATGTTTCTTGGACTTGACAGGATTTGGGAATGAAGATAAATTCCATTTTTTAAATACCAACTTATTGATGGCAGATATTCTAGACGAAAGAATTCTGTACATTTGAAAGTTCCTCTGCACTGTTGGTGGTGACCGGGTCTCGTGATACCAGAGGACATGCTGAGCTTTTTCCTGATTTGTGAATATTTCCGGTTTTCTGGGCACTGACTCTGCTACACTACAGCCACGTTACTCAAACCTGCAACAAATAAACTTGGTTAGTTTTCCAACATTTTGGCACCACTTTCACATCTCTACCTTGCATATAGCGGATATGAATAAAGTTTATAATCAGGGAAAGACTTCTGGGACACCCGCTTATGGTGTTCTTAAGATATATGCATTTTCTTCCAGGAAACCATTATTATTTTACTTTTTAAATTGTATCTTTTAGTAATAATTTCTTATTTCTTATAATAAAGAAACAGAAACTTTCAAATTGGAATATGCACAAATTATACAATAACTTATAGTACTACAAGCTCATACAAAAATACACATACGGAAATATAAACTAGAACAATTTAAAGTTATCTAATAATACACATAAACATTTGAATCAGATTTCATTACAACAAATATTTATCTGTCTCGTAGTTTTCTTTATAGTCAAAACGAGATAACTAACGTTTTACCAAATTATTATTTTATCGACATTTTACTCACAATTATCATATAGTTATGTTTATTTGTTATCGTTAGGCCAGAAAAATGTCGATTGTTATGTTGCTGTTTAACTGCCAGTGACAAGACAATGTGTAAGCACTGGCATCCAGCATAGAGTCTCGATCAATCTTCCATAGGTAAGTAAGTATTGATTTGAGGAAAGGGTGATGGTGTAAAATAATCCTGGTTTCTCTGTGTAAAATAGGGAATGATTTCACTTCAAGGTGGTAATTTCCAATACTCTTAATCTTTTAATTAATCTACTTCCTCTGGTACAGTGAGAGATAAATGTTGAAATAGTAATTATTTCGTTTGTACCAAGTGGAAATGATTTAGTACAATCGGACCTATTTTGAGGTTTTTATTGTCAAAGGAAGAAAATGTCGATAATACCCGCCTCCACTGTATGAAATATAGAAGCTTTCAAATTGCGTGCAGATAAGTTAAGCTTTCCAACATAACACTCTTTGAAACAATATTCTGTACACACTTTTCATCATAAAACAGGTAGACAAGTCGTTCAGCTCTCTTTCTTTGTGGTAATACTATTAGAGTGTAATTTCCAAGTAATGAAGACTGAAGAGTTCTTTCTGGATGTTTTTTTCAGAAATAATCTTCATCTACAATGTGGTAGTTGAACAGATTTATGATACACCCAGTAGTCTCGCATTATAGTGTGTTCTTCTTGTAAAGTATTTCTGATACATTACCGTCTTTGGAAAAAGTAATAATTTAACTGAGCTAAGGTTTACAGATCCTTAGCTCAAAAAATAACTCAAGTAACATTTTTTTAAAAATGGAATTCAGCTGCGGTAACTGCTGTTAAAAATAACTGTAAGTTATTTTTACAGTTACTCTGTTTTAGAATTAACTTGTAGAATGTAAAAGTCACAGTTTTAGTTTTAAGTCCATTTTATGCTCAGATAGGCTTCAGTTTCATGTGGTTTTCGAGCCACTGAGTAATGTGACTCCATTGCGGATCAAACCCTGGACACCTTGATTATAAGGCTACAGCCTTATCACTACGTACTTCATAAAGGAATTGGAAATTGTCTGTTCTCCTTTCTGATCGTCCAAAATCATCACTAAATATCATTAAATAATTATAAACCTCAAGTCTTTAAATGTGAAAATAAAGGGTAAGAAAATTGAAAGTTAGCACACTTGAAAGAATTACAAGCCATGATTTTGTCCATGACTCTTGAAACTCTACAGGAACTGTTAATTTCGTTAAAGGTTACCTGGAAAACGTATGCGCAGTTACTTCCAAACAGTGATTTGGGCTGATTTTATTTAACCTGGGCAAACCGTAAATGCTGTTTGTTATGTCCATATTTGCACAAGCTCCTTTGTGTATTGCACGAGAAATACCCTCCAGTACGTCAATGTTCGGCCCCACACAGCTCGTGTCACCGGGAAGAAATTTGCAAAATGGGATTGGAAGTTCCTCCATACCCTCCTACAGCCCTGATCTGGCACCGTCAGATTATCATCTGTTTGGATTTGACCTGAAGGATCTGTTGCGAGACCGAAGTTATGAGACAACGTAGGCAATCCCGAAAGCAATGTGTCAGAGTGTCTTTAGCAGGCTGCATTGGCGTACGCAGGGGAGGGGTTGATGGGGCTACAGCCCTCCAGAAATTTATGAAAATGAAAACAGTAAAGAACTCGGAGAAACCAAAGTGGTAAATGCAAATTTCCCTTAAAATGACCCCCTATTACCATTTTTGCTTTGGAACAACTTTTAAAGCGAATATTAATTGCGGTTACAAAATATAACGCAGCTATGAAATATCCATCTTTTAAATTCCAGCCCCCTCCGAAATAAAATCCTGCGTACGCCAGTGGCAAACTAGAACGGAATTCTATCACCGTGGTATATTCAAACTTGCAGAACGGTGTGAAAATGGTGTACAAAGAAGAGGGGATTTAGTAGAAAACCAAACAAGAGAATCTAGATTAAGATAATGTACTTGTTTTTCTCTTTCACCAATACAACGTGACAATTTAGAAAAAATGTTGCTCATTAGCAGACCTCGGATTTTCAGGTTCTAAAAAGTATGCTTTTAGGTTCCTAAAATAGGTTCTAAAATTCTAAAATACCCTATTTTCAAAATCCCTATGATTGTTTCGACACCCAAACATAGCAAGTACCTCTGTGTGATATAAAAATCATGTAAAACCTTAAAAAGTATATAAAGACCTAAAAAGAAAAAAGGGTTGATTTACAGTTGGGACGGTGCACTAACCGGTGTCTATTCGCAGGGCGGTTATTTTGACAAAATTCTGTTTTCCTGCAGGCTGCTTCGGGGAGGAGGGATTGTAATGTTGTCGGTTCTTCTCCAAGCGGTGGGTCTAATTTGGCTGTTTGACCGCGAGTTCCGTCATAGGTAAACGCGGCAACAGATGGTCATTGCCATAAAGGCAGGTCCCGCGCCGGGAGTTAACGTGATTTCACTGTAGGAGCATGAACATATAATAGGTTCTAACAAGCAGAATAGGTTATTGTAGGCGCTATAAAACTTCATCAATTGTTGCGATTTTTAATGAAATGGTGACGTACCTTTGTTATTTCTTATTTACCTGCAAAGAAAAGGATAGATTAAAAATATATAATCCGAGGTTTCCTCATTGCTTTTGGTATGACCCGGAACTCAAGATAAAATGTAGGTAATTAAAAATTAAAGCCTTCCCAAACATAAAAATAACAAATAATGTCATAGAGAGAGGAAGAACTTGTCACGGTATATGTCCGTTCTGTTTTAGGTGGTAGTAGTTACAATTTTCAACAATGTTCATTGCTGTGATCGTAACAAGGGAATGAATTCGCCGTCTTTCGTTTGCAGGTGGAGCTCACGGGCAACAGCATCTACGAGTACATCCACCCAGCAGACCACGACGAGATGACGGCGGTCCTCACCATGCACCAGCCCGTCCACCACTCGCACCTTATCCAAGGTAACTATACACCTACAACCCAACACTTATACCCCGTCTTGGGTATATCTGGAGCAAAGCCGCGCATGGCGGCAGAGAAGGGGGGCGTAGATCGAGTGGGCAGAGCGAAGCAGTACGTGCTGCTGCGAAGGCTGGTAACTGCAGTCGCTTTCCTCTCCTTCACGCGATCCCGTTCCCTCTGACGCGTCATTTTGCGCAGAGACTTCTTTTCGTTTCCTTGCTCCAAAGATAGTTGGGACAGGGTATATATGTCAATGTAATATGTAGCTCCATTGTTATAGGGTTGCATTTCGTAATTTTTACTATAGGTGTTTTATACTGTTACGGCGGGCGTTCTATATGCTGGCAAGGGAAAGAGGGGAGCGGGGAATACGCAGCAGACCAACCAGACAACAGCGGTGGCGCCGAGAGTTACGACGTCGAGGGGAGGAACTACTGCGTGCACATCGTTCTACAGGCTGCTGCCTTTCTTATCGCGCTGGATTGGTCGCTTCCCCGCTTCCAACTTCCCTTGCCAGCATATAGAGCGCCCGCCGTAAGACTGGAAAAGAGCTTTAGCGTACGAGAGCAGGGCCACTGAGGGAGGGGCAAGGTACAATTATTCCCGAGCACCGACCCGTAGGGGACCCTGGACGAGCAAAATTATTAAATTTTTGCTAAAAGGTTTCTTGCTCGTTTTTTTTCGAAACAAGACCTTTTCTGTGGGTGACATAAAATGTATGCTTATTATTGCTTAAAACAAGTTATTCCACATACAAATGATTAATTATACGTGGAGCAGCATTTTCAAATACATAGGGCCTACATGTTTGACGTTTTTGTGAAGTTATGTATTATCTGCATTAACGAGACATAAAAATACACATGGTGTTATCTAATTTTAAAGCATGTGAATTATTTTTAGAATATCACAGTAATTTAACTCAATATTACAATTAACACATTGTATATTGCCCACAGAACAGAGAAATATGTGATGTCAAATTTCGAACTTTTTGCGGCAAGATAGTTTTGTCTTGTTAAGTTAACATTAGAGAAAAGAGGTTTCTGTTAAAATTATTATTATTGATTGCAATGGGATTGCAGATTTGTGGGCGTGCAAAATATGTACAAATGTAATTGTTTGAATATGGAAGATTATGTGATTTTCTTTTATGTGTTTTCCAGAGTTCGAGATCGAAAGGGCTTTCTTCCTGCGTATGAAATGCGTTCTAGCAAAGAGAAACGCTGGCCTCACAACGGGTGGCTACAAGGTAAAGTTCTTTTTTTTAGTAGTTTATAGAACTTTGGCAAATCAGTGACCCACGGGAAGATTCATTTATCTTTCTTGCAAGAAGTTATGAATGTGTGCACAAATTACAACCTAAAATCATAATTGTTAAGTGTATTCAGTACTTGTAATACTGTGCCAATAATATATTATTAGATAACAAAACTCGTAGTACTTTAATGAAAGACTATAAACTTTTGGTGCATCAATGAAGCAGTCAAATGTGTAATTTTGATTAATTTGCTGTAGCCGTGGCTGACCTTCTCCCAAGAGATTATCATTAGGAGTTCATGCACTTTAATGCATCATCAACACATTTATGTGACTAGTGTTGCCCACGGGACGAGACGGGACAGGCTTTTAAAAATTCGAGACGAGACGAGATTGACCATGTGCCATAAGACAAACTAATATTTTCGAGACGAGACAGCATTTCCAAGAGACTCCACGAGACGAGACAGGCCAAAGTCTCGTCTCGTGGGCAACACTATATGTGACAATTGACACAATTTAAGTTGTGTGTGGACGTCTTTAAAGGGCGGACACTGGCCCCCGAGAAACTTTCACGAGCCCCCCCCCCCTCCAAAATTTTCTGTGGCTGAGAGAGAAATTTACTATAATAATAAAAAACCTTCAAATTATTTAGTTAGCAAAATTTGCATTTCTCGATCAATTTTAATCTGTTTAGCTATTGTATACTAGCCTAGCACCGTTCTTACCTATCTGTGCGTGTAAAAAACGTATTAAACCAAATGAAATAAATTCTGTGTACGTGATAGCATTGCATGTAAGCAATTTATAAATAATCACATAGCAACTGACTTGATATACCTCAATAAGTTGGCACATAGTGGTTCGGATCCCACTTTAAAACTGTAGGTCCAGTCCCGATTAGCCTTTCTGTGCATAAATTGACTTAAAACATCAAATCAAATCAAATAAGTTGGATAGTAAAGCAATTTTGAATTTGGTGAAACTTTTAAATTCTTTAAATTTAATTTACATAGCTACTGGTTCTCTTTTTCGTACCATCCCTAAGCTCCGCGAGTCCGCAACTATAGGGCAGCTCACAGTGTGACGAATCGACCATCACTTACATATAACGAAAATTATTAATCCAAACTTTCGCATTTCGGGTTATGCAGTGGGGTGTCGTGTCGTTTGCGCCGAGGCTTCTTATCGGTTCATTGTCGCCGTGACATATGCCAAGACCTTCCTTGGCTGGATTTCCCACAATCCAGAGTGTCATCACCGCCGCGCGCACGTGTGTTTATGGGCACAAGGCGCATAGTGCATAAAGTGGACTTAAAACATAAAATCAAATGTATGTTTATGACGTTGCACAGCTATGTTTACACTGAAATGTTAAACCTATCCACAGAGTCAAATGTGACTTTTCTTTACTTATTTCAAAATAAGGTTACACAGGATTACTTCTATCAATTTTATTCCACAACACAAAATACATAAATAAGCATCAGCCTATTAACTATTAATCATTTATCGTTAATCGTCAAAGAAACATTGTAAATACAGTGTTATTTTTTGCAAACATTATATAAGTAATAGCTACGTATATATAAACACAATATTTCGATACACTTGCACAAGAACAGTACAAACGTTATTTGAATTCTTGTAGGTATGTAAATGCTCGAAGGCATCCTCAAAGATCGCCTGAGCTTCTGTACTTCGAAAGAACACACTCAACACATTTGTCCATTTGTTGTTGTTATTGTTGAGTTGGTGATTTAAGTCCACATTTGTCCATTTCGATGTATTGATATTTTCATATTCTCAGCCATCTTGTCGTCTCTTACAAGTCTCAGTTTTACATAAATACTAATTTCCCAATGTAGATCCCTCATATATACTTTCATCTTACAATCACCTTCCTTTTCAATCGAAGATAAACACAGCTATAGCTGTGTAACGTCATAAACACAGGTGCGCGCGGCGGTAATGACACTCCGGATTGTGGGAAAACCCACCAAGGAAGGTCTTGACATATGTCGCGGCGGAAATGAACCGATAAGAAGCCTCGGCTCAAGCGACACGGACTCATGCAGTGGCACAGCACATCGCAATTATCGAAAATGGTGTATTTGCTGAGCAAACTCAAAATAAAAAAAAATAAAAAAAATTAGAAATCGATGTGTTTTTTTAGATTTTCATTCACTCCAGCATTATACGACCGTTTAAGTTAGTTACCTAGCGGTAGAGTGAATGTTTCTCGTATTAAATGAAGAACAGTAGCTCTTGTTAGATGAGTGAAACTATAAACACATGTGTTATGTTCGATGACGTTTTTTCAATAGTTTCAGATCTCTCCGATAAGTGAAGGGCTGGCGGATTGCTGTATTCTTGACATCGCAGGGAGAGGGATCGCAATTTACTCCTTTATGTAAATTGACAAAATTATTGGTTTAGACACAGTGGTTCTCAACCTTCGGGGGTCTGCGGCCCGGTAAATTAGTTTTTTATAAGTCGATGCCCCAACAGTTTTACTCGTAAATAGCTTATCAATTTTTTAAAACTTTACGCGTTAATTAATATGTACCCTGGAAAGGCCATCTTTGCAGGTGGTTGCCAGTTTGGGCTGGAAGTCGCTTCACCTTTCAGGCTCTGACTCGGGAACGGCCAGTCCTCCAACCTCGCAAGTTTGGAGGCGAGTAGCAATGCAGCCTGTTAGAACGTTTGATCCATCACCAGCACTGTCACGAAAGTATTTTCTGTTATCGCAGTCGAAACTCGAACGAAAGGCTATCTTTCCAGGCGGTTGCTAGCTCAGGCTGCAATTCACAAAGCTCACGGGAGCCTGCCGTGGCCCGACAGTTGAGAAACACTGCTTTAGACAAACTCACACGGAGAACTAAATGCATCATATCGATTGATGCACCATAATGCATCGATTGATGCACTAAAGTGTGTTTTGTAGCTTCTTCGAAGAATCAGATTCACATTTGATGCATTTTGGTGCATTTTGGTATGTCGTGAAAGAAACACCAAAGTGTATCGTTTGATTCAAGTGAGGATTTCTTTCAGTCGAGATGCACTTTAATGCATCAGCTGATGAGTTTTGATGCACCAGCATGCATCTTTTTTGATGATGCACTTAAACGTTTCGTCTGAGGTACATAAAGTCTGTAGCTCAGACCAAAAGTTTAAGTGCATCATCCAAAAAGATACAGGAAGGTGCATCAAGGTGAATCAACTGATTCATTAAAGTGCATCTCGACTGAAAGAAATCCTCACTTGAATCAAATGATGCACTTTGGTGTTTCTTTCACGACATACAAAAATGCACCAACATGCATCAAATGTTAATCTGATTCTTCGAGGAAGCTACAAAACACACTTTAGTGCATCAATCGATATGATGCATTTAGTTTTCTGTGTGCTTCCTCTCCACCTTAGTCCGCTCATAATCTGTGGAGTTTAAAGTATATTGCTTTTTTCTAAAGCATGGTCTTCTTGGGAACCAGCCTGTTTCTTAGGAATTATCAAGGTTCGGACCTGAACATTAATGCTTGAGTTATCAATCTCCCTTCAATAATTGTATTCAACCGTCATTCATCCTTGGTGTCGTGATTACGGTATGTCGTCGAGTTGTCAGCATAAAGCGGTAGACAGCCACAGGTCCGCGGTTCGAACGCTGAGAACCCATGTGTGTGTGTTCCGTGATCCATCTCACGCAACACTTATTCTAATCCTCGTAGTTGTGAGTCACCAATAGTCCGGGTGCAAAATGCCTAAAAGTGGCATAACCTTATTTTGAGGTATGAATAAATTTTTTTGAATGTTTTTGAAAGCATATGTTATGTACATTTTAGATCCGATTGATGCCACTCTGTCAACCTTGAGCAATTTGAGAAATTCAAGATGGCGTCCAATATGGCGGACTTTCCAGTTAATGACCTACATCTCAGTAACCAATGGTCGAAAGCAGACATTTTTTTAGTCTTTATTCTCATTAGATGGACTACGAGAAAGAATCTGTTTAGTTTTTCGCTAATATCAGTGGTTTTAACGTAATTTAAAAGATTGATTTTTAAAATTACGTTAAAACCACTGATATTAGCGAAAAACTTAACGAAATCTTTTTTGTAGTCCATCTAATGAGGATTAAGACTAAAAAAAAAATCTGTTTACGACCATTGGTTACTGAGATGTAGGTCATTAACTGGAAAGTCCGCCATATTGGACGCCATTTTGAATTTCTCAAATTACTCAAGGTTGACAGAGTGGCATCAATCGGATCTGAAATGTACATATCATAAGCTTTCAAAAACAGTCAAAACATTTTAATCGTACCTCAAATCAAGCTTTTCGATTTGGCACCCGGAGGCTGTAAAACAACCAGAATAGTTACTAAGAACGAAATAAAGTTTATTTAAGTCCTCTCTGATAGGTTAATCAGAACTAGAACTACAGTGTAAAATCAGTTCCAAACCACTGTGTATCATCCACCAGGGATCGAATTCTTGATTACAAGGTGACAACGTTACTTCTATTGGGAAGGCACCGTATGCCATTGCGCGCTGTTAGAAGTTAACGTAAGATTTACGGTATTGTAGCGTCAAAATATGTCTGCTTGTTATTTTTTTTAAAAAAACGGGACGAAACCGTTTTTATTTAAATTTGAACATTTTTCGTGCACAAATATAATACTTAGTATAATTTACAGTCCCATGAATTAATGAACTCAATCATTACAATCACATTAAGTATGCTAACTATGTAATGACCGTGTTATCTACGAGTTTCAAAGCTGTCATATTCATTTCTCCAGTTCTTTTTACAGTGTAGGTAGCCCAAATTATTATTATTATTATAAATGTATTGGCTTTATCGTGAATTCTGTTATACCTATATAATTCTCGTGAGTTTCGCGTTCGGCATCCCTGGATCGCAGAACATAGCTGCCGGACGCCTCGTGGCAGCTGCGTGTGTCAAAGGAAGCCGCCCGCAACGAGGAGATGGCTTCTAATAAGGAGAATGCGACGCCTGTGCGCGAGAACAATGCCCGAGATTTTACGATTTAATCGTCAGCATCAATACACATGTCCTGCCTCGGGCAACGCGACCCTTATAAAATAAATTGAACTGAAGCAACGCTTGGCTCCCAAGTGACGGAGCTAATGACGCGAGGCACACAAACTGCGATTTGTTCGTTACGCAATGCTATGATCCATGCGCGTTGCGCAGGCTTCTTGAAGGGAGCAGAAATTAATAATAATAATAACAAATGGACTCGTTGTAGTAGAGTCGGATTGTGTTCGTAACGTCTCAGCTGACCGCGCGAATCTAGCGAGCGAACCTACCAACATCGCAGAGCGTGAGCGAGAGGGAGGGTTTCCGCGAGGCTCTCCTCTCTGCGGCGGCTGCGAGCACTGTTGACAACTTAGCACTTTTGGAGACAGATTCGGCTATTTCGTACATTCGTTTGTCTGTGAACTGGGGCGCCCGCCCCCTGCCCCAGTATGGTGCCATCACTGGCTCCGACCACATAGACCAACTTTTGCCCCCACCCCCAGCTACTTTTTTTTAGAGCGCCGTGCCTGACGTGTAGATGACATAATATTGTTATCCGGAAATACTTTATTTTCGATTTCATAGGACCATCGGTGGATTATTGAGATGAGTGATGCCGCCAGATCTAGACGGTGAAAACTAAGAATAAATTGTCATCACTTTAAAGTTAACGGTATTAGTAGCGCCTCCCCCTTCCCCCCTTGACACCTAACATTACCCTTAGAGGAGGCACTTTATCGAGCCTTCAAAAATCTAGCTCCTTGAAAGTCAACTTTAACTCCATTTAAGGTAAAATTTAGCTCTTTTATGCGCATCAGATTTGGCAACACTGCTGCGGAAATGAGTTGTGCGCCAGAGAAATTCATTACGCTTATGGGAGTAGTACTTTCTTTGTTCTCTTGGGAATATCAAATTCCCTATTGCATAAAAACATATATACGGAAAGAGAGCAGGCTGTCTCTGGTTGGAAAGTCGAAATGTCCATTTGATTAGTTTATGTCATCGTATGATTAGAGCACTTCGAGTTCTGTCGGTCGCGGGCTTCTTGAGTCAGCTGTCAACATGGAGCGAATCAGAGTTCCTTCCTGTCTGTAAGTGTTGCCACCTATGAATCGATATTTTATCAGCGTCATCAGGCTCTTCAGTCTGAGTGGCAACAGACATGTTGCAACGGAAAATTACCATCTCAAATGCGATGAAACCTGTAAAACATCCACAGATGTTTATTCGGGGGTGGTCCCTCTGATAAAACATCAATATTCTCAAAATTCTTCGAACGGACTGTGTAAAGCATTGTAATACTTCAAAAACCGAACCTGCTCTGCAACGCAAGAAAAATGCTTCATTAAGCAATCAATGTGCCTTTGTTACTGTTAAGTTCAGCATGGCACAATATTTTCAATAATGCTGATAGAATAAAACAATATAGTTTGGTAAATGACAACCACTCCTTACCACAAGAATATAAGTATTCTTTAGATGTTTAAATATATGTGCAACCACACACGTATGTCTTTCCAGTGACTCATTGCAAGAGTTGGCTATTGTGCTTGACTCAATAAAATAAACTTATTGAACGAGGCAGATTCATAATAACAATAACAATATTATTTGCCCGTGGCTCGACATCCCTTGAAGGGCCTTGGCCTATCTCTCGGCTGCCAGTCTCCCTCCCACAATCCTACCTAGAGGTGTGGAGATAATACAAACGAAAAAAGGGTGACGTGGGGTCAGCACGTCGACTTCCCCCCCCCCCCACCCCCCACTACTCAATCGTAGCTCCACAATTTCCTCACGATGGTGGGTTACCACCAGTCCTATACACAGGCCGAGAACCCAAAGGCTGAACCCAGGCGGACTCGAACCCATGCCGTCCCTCAGCCAGAGTCCAAAGCACAGCGGCTTAGACCGCACGACCACGGAGGAGGACGAGGCAGATTCATATGAACCAAAAATAGACAAAATGATAATTTACCTCAAAATGACAAAAATGTATTTACTTGCTTAAATTTTTGAATCTTCGAAAGGTTTTTAAGGAGTTGAGAGTCCACTTTATGCATAGCAAGGCTAATCGGGACTGCATCTACGGTTTAAAGTGGAATCCGAACCACTATGTGCCTTCACCGGGTATCGAACCCGAGACCCCTTGATTACATGGCAACGACGCTACCACTGCGCCATCGAGGAGGCATCGTTTGTTAAGGAGCATTCTCAAAATTGGTCTTCACGAAATCGAGAAAAATAATGTGCGACTCAAGAAATCGTACAGTTTGTGAAGATAATTACTTTTAACACGTTGCGTGTTTTAGGCTGTAGAATAGTTATTTGGTGCGAATAATACTAGTTTCCCGGAAATATGATAATCTACATAGGCATCCCGCCATCATTATACTTATTTAGCGTGTATTGCGCTCTGATACGGGAACTTGTAAACTGTTTGCATATGTGCGGTTTACCGCCGCACAAGCGGTCATTCTTCAATCTGGTCACAAACTACTCGAGCTGGACACATTGTTTGGGCACAACGCCAACACCCAACCCTGCCTGTTGATGACCTGCGAGGGGTGGAAAGGCCGCTCCCTCAAAATTCCGAGAATCATCGAAGCGCATCGAAGTGAAATCCTATACTGAAATCCAGTATAGACGTAAGTTGAAGTTGCCTCTGCGATCCTGTAAATACTTATTCGTCATATTTTTCACAGATCGTATCTGAGTTAATAATCAACTTAAAAAACTGATTCCACTTCCTACATGGGGGAACATTCATGCTCTCTTTTGCCTCTGTCGTTTATATCAGTAGCAGTTCACATTTCGACATTTTTTAAATAAATGTCCACCTGGTGAGAAACAGCCCCTCAGAGCCTTAATATTATCAAGTATCCAAGGTGGTTGGAAAGGAAATGAAGGAGAATTCCCCCCTTCTGGTTAGTGTATCCCCTCTCCGGTTGTAAATTTTTGGCCTTTGGAAGAGGATGCGGCTGTTGCGTACTTCAAGCGGCAGGTTGGGGGGGGGGGGGGAGAGTGGAATGGAGTCAAATTCTATTCTACGCGCAGAAATCTCTAGCTACAGCTCTGATACATTGTGTTTTAGTGGAGTAATTATATTACTGAAGGACTCTTTCATTCTAAAATCGGTTTAGATATTAACTAAAAACGAGTTCAAAGCCAATAGTGTTGCCCACGAGACGAGACTTTGGCCTGTCTCGTCTCGTGGAAATGCTGTGAAATGCTGTCTCGTCTCGAAAATATTCGTTTGTCTCGGGACACATGATCTATCTCGTCTCGTCTCGAATTTTTAAAAGCCTGTCCCGTCTCGTCCCGTGGGCAACACTAAAAGCCAACATTGAAAAAACAATGGAAAAAATGAAATCTTGGTTTAACAGTAACAAATTACTATTGAACGAGCAGAAAACAAATTACCTGCTTTTTCACACTAAACAAAACAGTAAAACTAAAGATGTAGTAAAGAATAGCCCATCTTCCAGTAAAATTAGTTAGCGAAACAAAATCTTTAGGAGTAACTATAAATGAAAATCTAAATTGGTCAAACCACGTAAAAATACTTGTTAAAAAACTAAATTCCAAAATATTTGCACTCAGGATATTAAAACAAACACTTCATACAAATTCACAAACTCAGGTAGCCTATATTATGCAATGTTTCATTCACGAATAAAATATGCAATAGAATTCTGGGGTAACTCACCGGCAAGTTTAGAAGCATTTAGAAAACAAAAGCAAGGTATTAGGATTATAGCAGGAATAAAGCCTAGGGAATCGTGCAAAACGTTGTTTAAGAAATACAAAATATTAACCCTCCCTTCACTGTACATATATGAAATGGCACTATATGCGAGAAAAAAATATTGCGCTACGATGTTCAATAGATAACACCCGAAATAAACAGCTTCTAAAGCCACATCACCAGGCTAAAGTTAGTTCAGGAAGGACCTGAACAGATGGCGTTTAAAATTTTCATTAACCTTCCAACGATATAAAAGCAGAAAATATGACAAGAAATTAAAAAAAAACTATTAGTTAATAAGGAATATTATAGCGTCAGTGAATATTTAGATTGTAAATTATAGAAATTCTGTAATTATATTTTTTATCTGAACTGTACTGAACCCTCCAAATACCAATGTATGTATAATAGTTTATATGAAGTAATAAAAATTCAAATTCAAGGCACACTTTCAAAATGGCTTACGTGGGAAATTTTGATATAGGCTAGTGCAAAAAATGCCCCCCCCCCCAAAGTACTGATCTTCAATATACACTGTTTAGTTTCAATTCGAAGTTCCCGTGTTCCTGTACTAGTTACTTGCAATCATCAGTCCCTTCTAAACATTAACGCCAAAGATTCTGACACGTTATCTGTGTGAAATAGGCGACTGACAGCACAGTAAAGTAAATGCATTAATTAAATTACAAAAGGTGCATGAAAGTTGTAGTCTGAAGCTAACGATTAATGCACCAGATAGTAAATTTGCCCTAAATTGAATCTGTTTTTACAAACACAATTTTATAAGTTTTGTTAATATCATATTACTCGACTCGCAAAAATGCATTAAGTATATGGATGGACTTCGTAAGCAAATTTAAATTAGAATCAATTCTAATAGTTAGAGTAAGGTTTCTTCATTGGACTGGATAAAATAATGTTATAGATTGCATATCAAATATTAGTCATTTTCAACGTTCTGAGAGAACTTTTTGCCAGATCTCTTGGCAATGGAATAATAAGAATGATATCAAGGAGAATGGAAGAAAATGCATGAATAATATTAATCCAGTCGTATCAATGATCCAACGAAAAACACAAAAATGCATAAAAAGTTTGATTTAAATGCAAGAGAGAGAGAGAGAGAGAGAGAGAGAGAGAGCATTCTTATGATATATTTTAACGCGTCGTTTTCAGCTTGTGTGTTAAAATACATTGTAAGATAAGTTGTTTTTTTTTTCAACAAGGAAGCAAGAAACAAACGATTACACGCGCAGTTGTTGTATCAATTGATAATTTGATGTACTTACACTGAATTTGATGAATTCCCTTTTCTGTGCATGGAGTAGCAAATAAGACAGCCTTGCTCTCGGATTCGGAGTAAAATGTATCAATGGAACGGTATGGTGTGGAGGTAACATAGTATAGCCTTGTAATCAAAGGGTTCCGGTTTCGATGCAAATAGTGCTTCGAACCATACTTGAAACTGTAGGTGCAGTCTCGTTTAGCCTATCTGTTCATAAAGTGGATTTAAAACAAAACTCAAAAGAATGTATCAAAGAAATTGAAAGCAATTCATAACCAAAGCGACAGAACTTAAAATTTACCTACAAATGATCAACCGGCCATGTCAAAATATGTAGCATGCAGACGACTTCCGTGGCGGAGTGGTTAGCACGGCGCGCTACGACGGCAGCAGTCCCGGGTTCGTCGCTTCATCAATGTCATCATCACTCATCCTCATCGTCACGATTAGCCAAACGTGGCAGAAGAGCGACGCAAAAAAACAAAAATTAAATCAAATTTAAACATTTATTGGATAGTAAAAGAGGAAGTTTGATTTAGGTGAAAATTTCATTAGCGGTCTCGTCTCGTTACAGACTCCGTACTGTACCATCCGCGAACAGACTGATTCCGACTGGCAAAAGATCACCTCCGCCAGAGCGACAATCGATAATCGTCCGCGACGGAGAGACAAACGCGCATTTCAAGCTTCGACGGAGCCCGCCACGGGATAATTCGCCGAACGTAAGCAGGGCAGTAATCGCCCGGCCACACAGAAGCTCCATGGCTGTCGTCGGCGGGACGTGGGCGGGGCGAGCGGAGGCTCCACCCCCTTCCAGGCAGCCACCCGGAATACATTACGGGGATCAAGCCGCGTTTACGACATGGCCCCTCTCCGCGTCGGAACAATGGCAGGCGGTACAAAGGCTCCTGCTACGTGATACGGCTCGGCTTTCTCCGGCGCGGCCAGGTATTCGAGCGACGGGATATGTTTCCCATGAGGCTCGCTTCACAATGGAGTCGCTTTGTCTCGTGGCTTCGGGATCCGTAAACGGAGGTCATCGCTTTTTTCGGAGGCGTGAAAGTCAACAGGCAATCCCTCGTGCCCGAAAGGTGCGATTCCCGAAGGCCCAGAATACTACCTCAGCCGATGGGGCCAATTCAAACAAACAACTTTTTCCGAAATTAGCCAGGTTTATTCCGAGCCTGGCTTCTCGGATTCCACTTCTGTAAAACGGGAATTTTTGTGTAAAAATCTAAAGAAAACGCCGAAATTGAAAGGCGTCGAAATGTGGCAAATTCCTTTGCGATTCCGCTGTGCAGATGACATCTATACTCCCTTTGTCTAAACAACGAGCGGACAGTTCCATTAGTTGACTTTAACCGTTTCGAAATGCACAACCAACATATTCCCGAATATGAGACGTCAGTTCTTAGTCTAGTGTTCTTTGGAACTTTTCGAAAGCCAATTTCCCTTGTGTATTTTGTATTTTGTATTTATTTACATTTTCCTTGTGCGAGCTGTACGCTGTACGCACTACATTAATTTTACATTACACACACTTTCTCTTCCCTCAAAGTCATGTATTAATATTGTACCTTCTTTACGTTAGTATACAAATAACTCTTAGCATTTGATCAGATACAAAAGAAAAAATTAAACATAATTAGTATATTTTAACAATCGAAATATTGCACATGCAAATAAAGTTGTGTGTCCGGTTCATTCGGCCTCCTGTCTGGAGACTTACTTGAATTTGAATTTCTTTGTTGAATAATGTGAAAAACAAAACAGAACAGAACAAAACAAAACACATATACATTGCACACTGCTAGACCCACAGTACACGTATTACACGCTCGGTTCACTTTGTGCGGTTTCTTCGTTCTTATCGCTGTCCGCTAACGCCTTTCCTCGTCGCTCCCTCACTTCCCACAAATATCTCCCCACTCGTTGCACTATCTCACTTATGATTCCTCTTCTGTCTTCTACGACTTCCATTATTTCCCCCTCTGTTACGTTCTCAACCCACTTGTCTCGTAAATCACGCGTATAGGGGCAGGCAGAGAGCAGATGCTCGCCCGTCTCTCCCTCCCCGCACAAAGAGCATATAGTTTCCCCTGCTTCATTCTTAATTTTTACTTGTTTCCAACCCCCCAGTCTGAACCATGCTATCCCTCCCCTTTCTTTTTTGCCTACCAAGTTTATGTATCTTGCTTTCCCCCAATCCCTTGATTTCAAATGATCTCTTAGTGAAGTCTTCGTCTGACAGTCGGCTAGTATTTCTTGTCTGTCTATGTCCATAAGTCTCCCTCTAATTTGATTTTCAACTGATGTATCTACCCTCCCTCCTGCTTCCCAAACCCACCCCATCCCAATAGAGTTCAACATGTTTTTTATATCCCTCGCCCAGTTCCGTGTATTTTCTTCTCTTACTTGCATTATCAGACATTGACCCTTAAGTGTCGTGTTACCCTCCCTTGCTAGCTGAAGCCAATACTTTAAAGTTCTCATCCTAGCTTGTACTGTCTCATTGCTTAGACCTAATTCTTTAAGTACCCCACAATTGGCAGTACTTCTACTTACACACAACACTTTTTTGTAGTATTCTGTTTGAATGCTTGCGACTGTGCTCCCTCCTCTTGCCCCCCACAGTTCAACCCCATAGTTCAAAGTTCCTGTTATTATTGACTTGTACAAACCCTGAATCACTGAGAACGGCATTTGCGGTACTTTACTTATGGTACGTATTACCTGGTCTATTGCGAGCTTTGCTTTGCTTTTTCGTGTCTGTATATGTTGCGTCCAACTTCCAGTCATAGATAATGTTACTCCTAAGTACGTGAAACGCTTGACAGGCTCAATTACTTCCCCCCCGTAATTCCATTTTTCTTGTTTGCTGAAAGTATACCCATTTTTGAAAGCCATGATTTTAGTTTTTTTAATGTTAACTGTCATTTTGTATTTTTGGCACCCCTCGTATATGCTATTTAGTCCCCTTTGTAGCCCCTCTATTGTCTCCGACATGATGACTATATCGTCCGCATACAAGAGTACAGGTATCTCTTGCTCCCCTATAGATGGGGTTGCGCCCTGCTCCCATGATACTTCGTTCGCCACCCAATCAATGAAGAGAGAGAATAAAATTGGCGACAGTATACATCCTTGTTTTAACCCGGAATGCGAGGGTTGTAATGATGATACTCTGTGGCCATCGCATCTCACACAAAATTGTACGTTTTCATAAATAGCTTGTAGCGCCCTTATCATGCGCGCCGACATTCCTTTTTCTTGCAGTTTCCCCCACAAAATACCCCTGTGAACTTTGTCAAACGCCTTCTCGTAATCAATGAAGCACGCGTACAACTTTTTTCGTTTCTCTTTAATTCGCTCAAGTACTAATGTGTGCAATATGAATATATTATCTAGGGTACTGTGCCCTTTCCTGAATCCTGCTTGTAAAGGGGAAATTTTATCAAATATTTCTGACCACTTTTGTATTCTACGGTTTAAAATATGCGTATATATTTTGCTCCATATTGGAAGCAAAGAGATACCCCTAAAATTGCCCGCGTCGCTCCTATCCCCCTTGCCTTTATATATAGGGCAAATTATTGATGTGGCCCAGTCCTTCGGGAAATGTCCCTCTTTGAAAATCTTATCTAGTAGTCTACGGATATTTTCTAACATATTAATGTCTTCCCCAATTGCTTTAAAGAAGTCCGTTCCGATATTATCCAATCCAGCCGCTTTCCCTTTTTTCAATTTCCCGATCGCCATTCTTAGCTCATCCACTCGTATATCCTCATCAAGTATCGGTACGTAGTCCCCTAGGAAGTAACGTTCCCGTGCAATTTCTGTTCGAGATGTCTCCCCCTCCCCTCCAAGTAAAGAACGACAGTGAGATTCCCAAATATGTGGCTCAATATGCACCCAGTTGTTTTTCTGACCCCTCAATGTGCGTAGAACTCCCCATAATGCCGAAATATTCCTCTCCGAGATTGCCTTTCTAATTTCTTCGAATTTTTCAACTTGCCATTTTTCTTTTTCTTGCTCTAAAATGTTGTTATACGCTCTTCTGACCATGAGGTAGTTATTTCTGCCCTCTTCGCTATTTGTGTTTCTGTAGAGTTTCAAAGCTCGGTCCAACCTTTTCTTCATTATTTTGCATCTCTCGTTGTACCACCCCCCCTTAACATGTTTGCCCCCCTTCCCCTCTCCCTTTATCATATGACTTCCGGCCCTTTCGAGAATATGATATCCTACTCCCACTGCTTCCTGTATATTATTTCCCTCGATGGCTGTTTTAAAACGCTCTTGCAACATTTTTGTTACGTCATCGGTCATAATTATCTTGTATTGTTCCTCCCCCTCTTTAGTCCACACGTATTTGCGTAATATTTTCTCGGGCTCCAACGCGAGTTTGGGAGTGTCTACGTTACTATGAGTATCCCACTGAACGTCGATTTCAAGTGGCATATGATGCGATTGCGTTTGCGCCCGGACGTGAAAACCCTTGATTCTTTGTAACAGTTCGAGGGAGCCAATAGCATAATCAATAGTACTACTACCCCCCGCCCCCACGTATGTGAAGTGCCCCGGACAGTCTGTGAAAAATTTCCCATTTAATATTTGGAGCTTATGTAACCCGCAAAGTTCTAGGAGCTGCCTCCCTCCCGCGTTTACTATTTTATCCCTGCTTTGTCTAGGTTGTCCTAAGTACATGCCGTCATGAGTCGTTTGGTCACTATCTTGCCCCCCATAGTCGTCCCAGGATACCTCCTCTTCCCCAATTCTGGCGTTTAGGTCACCAGTCACCAAGAAATTGGCCCCAGGATGTTCTTCCGTCAGTTGTTGAATAGTTGCCCCTAAATTGTCAAAATGTTGCTCTGAATAGAACTTGGAGCTTGGGGGTTGTCTGTAAACTGCCAGCACGATTAAGTTCAGGGACCCCGCTGCAAAATGGATCCCCAGGATTCCCTCCTTATCTATACATATCTGTTTTATAAACTTTTTCCATTTTTGTTTGAAAATGATTGCCAAGCCCCCCGGGTACCGCCCTCTGCTGGCCCTTCTACGCGTGATTTTTGAGAACCCCTCCCCCCCATGACTCTGGCATGTTATTAGAGCTTCCCCACGTTTCTACGTAACACCGTATATCAAATTGCTCCACATACTCCCTAAAATTCTCGTCACAAAATCTTTTTGCTAGCCCTTCTACATTCCATACTACCACCCGTAGCCTGGGATCATCGTTCGGGTAAATTTCCTTGGGACCCTCCCCTTGAGACCCGAATAAACTGTTCCTGCACAAACTTTCCCCCTCTTTAGAGACATTGACCCTCTTACCTTCTCTGTCGGTTTGGTCACTCTCTCCTGCCGCCTGCAAGTTTCCAAAATTAGACGCCCCCTCCTCCTCTTCTTCTACGTCCGGCGATGGCCATCATATGTGCAACCCTCCGCGCCCCCTGCGGGTGGCGGGTGGGATCCTTTCTCCGTCATCCTGTCTTCGTTCCCTGAGGTGAGGGTCTCTTTGCGAGGCACTCCTTCTTTGACCCTCCTGCTGTGAGGTAAACTGTCCACTTGATGTCGATCTCCCGTCCTGGTTGCTCGGCGTTGCCACATTGCAGTCCAGCGTCGTCTCCTCTTGCCTCTTTCGTAGCTCCTCCAGAGTCCATGGCCGGCCGTTTATATATAATGTCCTGTATTTGAGTTGCACTTTGCTGCCCTCCTCGCGAGCTTGGGTCATGAATGTCTTGAGTTCCCTTCTGTGCTGGCGCGTGTCGTACGAGAAGTCCTCTGCCACGCTCACTCCCGCCTCCCGGATATCCTTCGCTCTTCGTAGCACCGACGTCCGGTCCTTGAAATGTCCGAATCTCGCGATTACGGGCCGCGGTTTGTCCTTCTCTCTTCTCCATCCCAGCCTGTGGACACGTTCGAAGACCCTGTCGTCCATGGCGATGCCCAGACTGTCATTTAGTACTTTTTTCAGGGTTTCTTCGGACTCCTCCCATGTTTCATTTTCCTTCTCCGGCACGCCATAGAACACAAGGTTCGATCGTCTGCTCTGGTTCTCCAGAGCATCCAATTTCCCCTCCATCTCGTGAACTTTGTCGAACAGCCATTCTGTTTGCCTCTGTGAAACCGCGAGTTGCTTTTCTAGTTCACTATTCCTGTCCGTCAATGCCTGCACGCTCTCCCTCAGCTTCTGAATTTCCGATTTTAGGCTTTCTTGACCCGATTGGACAAGGTTGTAAATGTCGTCCAACGACCTCTCCGGGCCCGGATTGGGTTCCACGCCTGCACACAGTAAGAGCACAAGAACCACCACGCCATACGCTAGAAAACAGTTCACTTCCTTTTGTCCCTCTTTCTGTCGGCCCTTTCGCCCGAAGCCGCATAGACCGATTCGCATCCTCCAAGTGTTGAGGTCCACCCCCATCACGAAAAACTGGCAACGTCGCACTCAGGAGCACTTTTCGAAACGTCCTTCTCCTTCCACCGCTAACACTGAAGTCCATTTCCCTTGTGCGAGTCGTAGGCAGTACACCCTACATAATCTTATTCTACACAATTCTGTGTTCTCCTACTCCCTCAAAACAAGTACGCTTTGGCATCCTTATTTATTTACTTATTTATGCTTTGCACTTCTTCAGAGGATTGAACCTCCAATTACAGAAGGCGTACAGTGTGTTTGATTAATACAATAGAAATTACATGGAAATATACAAACACATAGAAAATATTCATTCATTCACGTACAATAACATACAACATACGTAACACATGAGATATAGGCTATATCTACATACATTTAGGCAAGAGGTTTATACGTAATTCACAAGTATTGCACACTGTAAACGGTAACATTTATATTAAACAATCTATTAATATATGCTATCAGAGTTTCGTTTTCTATAGCACTGAATCTATTATTCTTTTATATCTGTCAAATGGAAGTGAGAAATCTACACATTCGTTGTTTGCAACAAGGATATTGTAACTGTGACACATTCTATTTATTGGTGAGTTTCTATATTTCTGAGTTTTTGAAATTTTAGAAGTTAGAATATTTCTATTACGCAGATTATTTTTTCTTATATTGAATTGTATTTGACCGAGAAAGGAGCTGTTGTCTAAAACACCTCAATGCATGCAGTTATAGTGTAGGCCTATACCTGCAGCGCTTGTGGTCGAACTTCGTGGCTCAAACGCTAGGGGTCTCGAGTTCGAATCCCGGCCTGGGCATGGGTGTTCTTTCTTCATCCGTTTCATCATATCATTACTCATCATTATCGTCGCGATTAGCTAAAAGTGCCATATGAATTTTCAGTTGCGGAGGGGGTGGGTTTGATTGATTTGATTTATTTTTACTTCGCTTTTTGTGCCACTTTTGGCTAATTTTAGAAGATGGGGATGAGTGATGACGTGATGAAATTGTTGAATGAACACTCACAAACATCCATGCCCAGGCCGGGGTTCGGACCCGGGACCCCTACGGAGGGGGTGGGGTATTTTTGCTACAGATATGTTGCCATGGGGACAATGGGGGTAGGTGAGGGGGTGCTTTGCATAACATTTTCTAGCTGGGGTTATGTCATCCTCCCTCATGTTCCACTTCTAGTTGAATAAACTTATGTATCCACGAAATAATTATGCCAATCCTCACACTCAGAGAACTAAATGCATCATATCGATTGATGCACCAGAATGCATCGATTGATGCACTAAAGTGTGTTTCGTAGCTGCTTCGAAGAATCAGGTTCACATTTGATGCATTTGGGTGCATTTTTGTATGTCGTGAAAGAAACACCAAAGTGCATCATTTGATTCAAGTGAGGATTTCTTTCAGTCAAGATGCACTTCAATGTATCAGTTGATGTTCCTTGATGCACCTTCCTGCATCTTTTTCGTTGATGCACTTAAAAGTTTGGTCTGAGCTACAGAGTTCGTGTAGCTCAGACGAAACGTTTAAGTGCATCGTAAAAAGAGATGCATTCTGGTGCATCAAAACGCATCAAAGTGCATCTCGACTGAAATAAATCCTCGCTTGAATCAAATTATGCACTTTGGTGTTTCTTTCACGACATACAAAAATGCACCCAAATGCATCAAATGTGAATCTCATTCTTTGAAGAAGCCATAAAACACACTTTGGTGCATCAATCGATGCATTCTGGTGCATCAAATGATATGATGCATTTAGTTCTCTGTGTGCATGTTTCTGCCGTAATTTACGAAGCAAATTGACATGTGAGAATTTACCCTTTGAATTGTTGTTTTAAGTCTACTTTATGTAATATAGGCTAATCGAAACTGGGCCTACAGTTTACAGTGGAATCAGAACCACTGTGTAATGTACAGTCACCTACAATAAAAATGGGACACCTGGATCCTGAAATACTCTCTTCCCTGCAAGGCATTATGTGTGTTGCATAACTCTACGGCGATGAGTGAATTTTTGGAACGACTGAAGAAGAGGCTGACAGAAAGCATGAATAGCGTACCCCAGTGTTTTGCGTCAATCTTATCTGTCAAACTTACCTTATCATGCAAGACTACCGATAAAAAACATTACGTGTGGACCAGGCTTTAGATCAGTTTAGGACGAAATTGGAGTCGGGTGTAGAATTTGCCTACTATTACCTTCGCATATACTGTACGTACACCTGAGTACTGAATGTTTTTTGCATTTGACAGGTGATCCACTGCAGCGGATATCTGAAGGTGAAGCAGTACGCGCTGGACGTGGCCCCATACGACGGGTGCTACCAGAACGTGGGGTTGGTGGCCGTGGGGCACTCCCTGCCCCCCAGTGCCATCACTGAGATCAAGATGCACTCCAACATGTTTATGTTTAGGGCCAGCCTCGATCTCAAGCTCATCTTCCTCGACGCCAGGTCAGTGCTCTATAAGTAGCTAAATCTAATCTACGAGGGTCGGTCAATAATTATTTGCACTTTTGCTGTAATTTCCTTCTGGGCTGGCCTTACGCTTTCAGGTCAATAGAGGGTGAATTTGTCGTTCCTTCAGCGCATATTTGGCCATTCTAACTCATTTTATTTGATGTTGTTGTTGCACGGTAAACATAGCCGGCCACTGTCTGTTTGGAAGGTCAATATATTCGTTGAAACAATGATGAACGCACCTATACGTCACAAACTGTTGCATTGTGGGATCAAGCAGCCATGATGGAGGCCAGTTCTTGTAAACGTACGGAATTCAAGTTGCGGACGGGAGATTTGAACCTTGTTTAAATGGCACATTGTGCAGTATTCTATGTTTCAAACAGAAGTTAACGTTATTTCACGATAGCTATTTCCTTGCACACGACAAACAAAATTGGTCGCGAACATTGTGGCTGTGCGAATCTTGACGTCACATGAAACTCACCTATTGATATGCTTCCGTAGAAATCGGCCAACCTAAAGAAAATTACAGCATTGACAGTTTATGTGCTTTAATATACTGGGTGGGTCAAAAGTCACAATACACCTAAATAAAAGAAGCCACTGTGGGGATAGGTGCCAGTGAGTGTTGGATATGCGTGTTGGGGGTGGGAGAAAACTTTATGATGAGGTTGATCTTGACGGCCGCCATCTTGAAGTCCGCCATCTTGGATTCAACTTCACTTTTTTAAATGGGAAGGAGGTCGTGTGACACATAATTTTAGGCTAGAATTTTGTCAGGAATTAAATGGTGTTGTCCATTTTGACGTATCTTTATTCGTGTAGGAGTTACAAAGGTTTATTTTTTCAAGTTTTGAAAAGTGGCACACTTTACATGATGTGTTCGATGTGGCCTCCTTCATGCTGGACAGTCATTTCCATTCTCTTCTGCCACTCCGTATGCACACGTAACAGGACATCTGGTGTAATAGCCGCACATGCATCAATGATCCGCTGTTCCAGGTGGCGAAGATCATTGATTTTGACCGCATACACCATGGCTTCCAGGTGGCCCCATAGGTAAAAGTCCTGGGGAGTGAGATCGGGGGATCTTGCAGGCCACTCCACTGGACCTCGACGGCCAATCCAGCGCTGTGGAAACTGTTCGTTGAGTAATCCACGTACCTGCAGACCGTAGTGAGGTGGTGCCCCGTCGTGCTGAAACCATAAGGGGAAGTCACCATCCTCCGTCGCTACGGATGGGAACACCAGCTCCTCCAACATCTCTTTGTAGCTGTCGGCATTCAAATTGTTGTGGATGAACACAGGACCAATGACCCGTGTTCCCCAGATCCCGCACCACGCCATGACTTTGGTATGTCCAACCATCTTGGATGGATCAGTCCAATGTGGGTTACTGTCTGACCAATAACGCAGGTTCTGCTTGTTAACCTCCCCGTTAACGTAAAAGTTAGCTTCGTCCGTAAAGAGCACATTCTGGGCGAACTGTGGGTTATCTGCAAGCTGTGCTGTTGCCCATTCCGCAAACTGAAGCCGGCGGTCAGGATCGTCTTCAGAAAGGTGGTGTAATAACTGCAGCTTGAATGGATGAAAATGATGTGTCTTCAAGATCCGGCGTATGGAGCATCTGCCAACACCAGTCACATGAGACATGCTACGCACACTCCTTGTGGGACTGAGGGCGAAGCTACCTAACACGGCGATGGTTGTCGCCTCATCTGTTGATGAACGTGGCCTCCCAGACCGTGGCGTATCTTTCACACTCCCTGTGGCAGTGAACCGGGACAGCAGTGATGCAACTGTGGCGTGGGAAATTGGATGTCGGTCTGGATGGCGAGCGTTGAAATCGGCTGCAATGGTGCGAGAACTTCTTTCCCCTGATATTAGGATGATCTCAACCCGTTCAGCGTCGCTTAGTTTCATGTTGTCCTGTCAACCTGCAACGAAGAGAAAACCTTTGTAACTCCTACACGAATAAAGATACGTCAAAATGGACAACACCATATAATTCCTGACAAAATTCTAGCCTAAAATTGTGTGTCACACGACCCCCTTCCCATTTAAGAAAATGAAGTTGAATCCAAGATGGCGGACTTCAAGATGGCGGCCGTCAAGATCAACCTCATCATAAAGTCCCCCCCCCCCAATATGCATATCCAACACTCACTGACACCTATCCCCACAGTGGCTTCTTTTATTTAGGTGTATTGCAACTTTTGACCCACCCTGTATATCTGGAGTGAACATATTTGTGTCAGTTGATACATTTTGGGAACTCTTACTTTCATTTTCATTCTATATTCCTCAATTACTTATGTACCCAATATGGCCTAGTAATATATTTTGCTCTTTTACATAAAAAAATGCTACAGAAATTGTAAAGCAAGTACCAGAATGTTATTTTTATAGGTAAATACAAGTAAGTGTATTGATACACTCAGGTTTTATTTACATAACGGCATAATGAGATTACAGAAAGAAATAACATCGTTTACAAACCAATAAACAAGGAAGCGACGTGTAATAACTTGTCATCAGAAGACTTGACAGTCTGGGCAAATGCGCTACAGGGGGGTTAGAGAGGCTGAAGACCCCCCAATACTGGTATCAGCCCCCCTAGATTTTTGAAATTCGGTACATGCATTTCGATCGAAAACTTAGAAAGTAGAAGTTTACATTTTCCATTATAGAACTTCCATTGGGGCAAGTACAATGTTCAAATACATTTTCTAGCTCGTTAGATCGCCTTATTTATGATGTGTTGTAAAATTAAATAGAGGACAAGAGCTACAGATATGCCTGGATAACAGTGGCCACTAATCATTTATTTGATACTAAGTAATTGGCCAATCGAGTAACCAAACTTGTTACGAAATCTGGTGCCTGTCTGGTAGGTGAACGTATTCAGTGACTGTGAGATTGTTCTTTGATTGTTGGCATATGCAGTTTCTGAATAGGTCTAGCAGGTGCGACAAATGAATTTTACATGAATAAGTAGGACGACGTTCAAAATCTAAAAAAGCGTTCGTTATGTTTCTTTTCTGCTTGCTAGTTCCTCATTGGACTACCGACAATTGCACGAGTGTTAGCAATGTTTTCTCATTGGTTTCATCGTTATATCTTTTCTTATCATTGCAAATATTCGAGAGGAACAAATACGATGAAAAAGAATCAAAGAGTTCACAAACTACCCGATTCTTAAATGCTAACATAAAAATTGGGCTCCCAGCCCCGATAGTCTAGCCGCAAACCTGATATCAAGGGGTCCTGGCTCCCATCCCCGGTCGAGGTATAACATCTCATTAAGTGGTTCGGTTGGGATATCACTAGAAACTGTAGATCTCGTCTATACTGTAGCTCTCTGTGCATATTGTGGAGCCTAATACAAATCTTATCAACTAATCATTGCTACGGTGCGAAAATCAGCATGCTTGGGCAATTTATTGCTCGCAGTCCTAGTCCTACATGTTAATTAATTATCATTTGTGAGGCTAGAAAATAATTTCTGCAGTACCGTCATAGTGGTATCCGTGCAAGAGAAACAATCTTTGATCCAATTCTGTTCAGTATTTATTCATAATATATTCTGAAATAAAATTATAATCTTCAGCAGTTATTTTTCACTATTTAAAATGCTCAGTGCCAGGGTTGAAACTTTATTAATTGATTTTATGTCAATATATTTGTCTCCTAATGAGAGGTGAATTTGTAATGAAAATAGGTTTGTTCCTTGAGAGTGGCATCTCCTATGTTGACGGTATTTCTCGTATCCTCCCCATTTTTAGCCCTAAGGTCTGAATTTCAGTCGTTGAACAAGAAAACGTAAGAAATTTCATCATGACAGCAGAGAAAATAATAACATTAAGATTTACACATTTTCTAGTCAAGGGTGTTGTTGTTTATTCCATGCCTACTTTATTAAGTTAGTACCACTTTTCTGAAGCAGAAAAAGCTACAATCTTTTGCCGCTCCCTTTTCGTTGTGATTTGGACAAGTTAGAGTTATGGCACACTATGAGGTAGAAAGAAACTAAAAATAAAGACCCTTCAGCACCTCCTTGCAATGGTTGAAACATTAAAAACTGCCTTTTACGAACTTTACAAGCTTTGTGTTATTGAAATGTACATAGCCCCATCAACGGCTGTTTGCAGCAAATCAGGTGTTATCTTCGTAATCGAATTTGTAACGAGAGGTTGAGTGGTCTATCTATTCTCTCTTTGAAAAAGAGCTTGCAAAATCTTTGGATTTAAACAAAGTTGTAGAAGCTCATGAAAATATACGTATCTTATCGTATTTCTTGATATGGTTCATTTTCACATTTTAGCAAAGGAAAAGTACTCAAACTCTTTACATAGAAATAGTGTTATGTTTATATTTATACGTTTATCCGTAGCTTTTATAACGTATTTTGTACTGTTTATATGAATAGTAATTAGTAAGTTTGTGATATTATTCCACTCAAAAATGGCTTTGGAAGAGACAACAATAGAATTATTGCATTTTACTTGACATGAAAGATCCGTGCCTAAAAGTACTTTTGAGTGTGATGGAACAAAATGCACTGTCATTGGTAAAAATATACCGTAGAAAAGTTTTACGTAAATACGTTAGCCCCCCCCTTCCCTAGAATTTGACTCCGAAATCTTTAGCCCCCCCCCCCCCCCCACTTATTTCAGGCTGGCGCCGTCACTGGGCAAATGAAAGGCTATTCATCATACTTAGTGACTAGCAGACAAACTCTACGTGAACATAAAAGTAACAAATGTCAAATTTGCACACGTCTTTTACGATATATTTCTATGGAGGCCATATTGAGTCTACCTTACATAGTGTTTGTTTTCCCTTCGTGTTAAACAGAACTTTAGATTAAAGTCTAAACTATATACATTGTTGTAATGTACAAATTATAAACTACCATAATAAGGACTAGAGAGATATATATAGTACACCTATCGTAAGATGTAGTAAGTAATAACTTGCATATGCAATATTGGATCACGTAGAACACAATCGCAAGGTCCAGCTATTTCGCTTCCATTTGTTGAGTTAACCTTGTGACTATTTGGAAACAGCAAATAGGCCATATTGGGTTCAGGCACCTTAGGTCTATTTGTTTTATTCCAAATATCAAGTACCAAATGCTGAGATATATTCACATACTACTTCTTGTTATTTCAGTTACGTGTTAACCTTTCATAAAACACCAGTACCTCTGCTGTTCTCACTGTTGCAACCAGGTGGTTAGGATGAAGCCTAATACAAATGAAGCAATAAGTGAGGGGGAGGGAGGGCAATTGTTACGAGTTTCTTTGAAACCAAAGAAATGCAAGACAATCAGTCTTGTTACAACCTTACCGAGCAGTCACAACACAGAAAAATAAAGGTTTTAATTAAAGGAAGAAGGTGCATACAGTAAAATACATATGTTCTTATAAATATTATTTGCATCATATGACTCGCTCAATGCATAAAATATTCTGTATTTTTTCCAAACAAAATTAACTCACTCGGAATTCTTGCAAAATGTTGTTAGTCCGTGATATGTTTAGAATAAAGTTTCCCTGATTGAAATCCAGTGAACAATGTTATATAATGCATTAAATATTTATTTTTTCCGATTTCTATGGGTTGATTGATTGATTTGGTGTTTTAAGTCCACTTTATCCACAGTAAGGCGAATCGCGACTGGACCTACAGTTTAAAGTGGGATCCGAACCACTTGTGCCTCCACCGGGTATCGAACCCTGGACCCCGATTTCTACGGGAGAGAACTTTTTTTCAGATTTTTAGCAGAAAATTAACTAGAATCGTGTTAATCAAACAGCAAAAGAATTCATGGATGATTGCAAACCAGTCACATGAACTAATAAGCAATTAAACGCATAAATGCAACAAAATTACCTCACTTCATTTACGTTCTTGGAAATTTTTATAAGAAAGTAAGATCTGTTTAAATGAGTCAGAAGTAGTGATGGGCAATATATCGTCCAGATGACATATCACGATGCGGAAAAAATATCATATCGTATCGTCTGTGATGATATTTTCTTGACGATATATATCGCGATATCAAATTTCCGATATCGTCAGTGAAAAGCGATGAACTGAGCCTTAGAACTAATGTGTTCGTGAATTGTACATGTTTTAAAAGCCCGTTAAAAACTTATCTTGAGAATCTCCATGAAATATGAGTAGAAAATGAGAAATGCTTTGTGAATATTGTCATTTTAATTGACCAAGTTATGTAAATTTTTGCTTGAAATTTGGGAGGTGTGTGTCCATGTGTATGTATGTATATGTAAACATCACACACACATGAAGGTTGAACTTTATACCACCCCCAAATCAAAAACGTTCCTACGGCACTGACTTCATGAACGTACTATCCTTTGTATATAATATGCAAAGTCATAAAAATGCAGGCTGAAATAATGACAGTGTTTGTGTGTTTTGCAGAGTCGCTCAGCTCACAGGGTACGAACCACAAGACTTGATAGAGAAGACGCTGTACCATTACATCCACGGTTGCGACATCATGCACATGCGTTTCTCCCATCACACATGTAAGTATATGACCATTCTAAATAACACTCTGAGCTTTGAATAGGTATGTGGTATTTTAGGAAGAGCAAACATATTTTTTTGCTTTTTTCGTAAAAGTTTCTTGTAGAAATTTTGGGGTATTAGGTTTACTTTATGCACGGGTAGATTGAACGGACTTTACCTACAAACACGAATGTAAGAGGAATAAATAATGCGAAAAAGTGCATAGAAGCTGCAACTTCAACAAGTTTCAGAATGCACAAGATATTATATGCATTAAAATGCCTCATGCTTTTATAAAAAATACTTACACTTATTACTCGATTAGAAAAAAATGTGTGGCAGATATTTTATAAACCTACTTCCAAACAGAGCTTTTGAATTCATAAAATATAATTACGCCGTCCTATGATATTCATATATAATAATGTTTCATTTTCGGAATGTAGGAAATATTATTATATATTTAATAGTGTATTAAACGCTAGTCATTTTCAACTTGCTACCTGAAAGAATGTTTATTTAGATCTTTAACTATAAAAATTAACAAGGTAACATGAAAAGCATAAATAAATTTAACAGAAAAAATGTATGCAAATTACACCAGTCATATGAATTATACAGATTCATTTAAACGCATGGATGCAAGAAAATGCATTAAATTTTCATTCAAGTGCTGAAATGTGTTTCAATACGTGTCTGGATTCATAGCAACACTTCATTTTCTCTTGATACATTCAATTACATCGGGTCAGAAGATTTGGTTAACCAAGAAACCAACGCAGGTTATATCAGTTGACGCATTTGAAGTCTGTTCTTCATTTTTCCCCTTGCAATTTTAATATGCTATGGAGGTGTAGATAGGGCCCCACACAATCACAATCTCTGTCTTTTGTGATCCTCATCACGCTTCGGCCGCTTTTACTCTCTTGCCCAGAGGTACCCACTTATTGGAGACTGCCTGAACTACAGTCCCGCCGCTCTTATAGATGGCACGGAGACCGCCTTTATGGCAGTGACCCTCTGTTACCGCGTTTACCTACGAAGGAACTTGCGGTCAAACAGCCAATTAGACCTACCGCTGTCCCCCCCCCCCCTTTTTTGGCAACCTTTCAAACACTCCTTCCCGAAGCAGCCAACAGGGAAACAGGATTTTGTCAATATAACCTTTCTGCGCTGTGATTGGGGACCGGTTCGTAGGAAGGCACTATTATAATGGAAAAGTCCCCACCTGAAATCAACTACCCTATACTCTGTTCCGAGAATTTCTGGAGGAAGGGAATGGAAACAACTCTCTGCGCAAGTAGTTCCTCGAGAGGGATCGACCAATGAACACGTGAGAGTGGAAGTATACACCTTTTCCGGAATGTCTGGAGTAAGAGAACGTGAACGCGGCCTGGGCGCACGTTGCGGGTGTGTGCCTCGTCTAATGAACGCGCGGAAGGGAGGGGCCGCGCAGGAGGGGGCGACTCGACTGGTCATTCGCGGTCCAGTAGTTCTGTAGTAGCACTTCGTTGCTTTCATCCCGCACCCTTCCTCACCTAGACTGGCCCTGCCCACAAGCTTTCGCCTCTGCGCGTCGCTACTCCAGACATTTTTATAAGCGCATGGAGAGTAAAACGCGGCTGCAACTACCAGCTGTTAGGAGCGAAGCAGTACGCGCTGCCCTCTCCTTCTCTACCTTTATGCGCAGCTTTGCTCCACACATTCCCGGGACAGAGTATAAGAATCGAACCAGGGCGTCCCGTGTGGCAGTTTGATGCTCTACCGACTGAACAATCGCGGCTCTCTCTCTCTCTCTCTCTATCTCTCTCTCTCTCTCTCTCTCTCTCTATCTCTCTCTCTCTCTCTCTCTCTCTCTCTCTCTCTATGGAGAGTGACGTGTGTCAAGTACACTTTATGCACAGATAGATGAATTGGGACTGGACCTACAGTTTAAAGTGCGATCCGAACCACCGGATATCGCACTCTTTCTCTCCCTATTTGTGTGTGTGTGTACAGTATTGACACAATTATTGGACTCATTGTAAAAAAGAAGCACATTTCCTTGTTTTGAAAGTGTTCTAACTAATTATATTTGACGATTGTTATAACTTTTTATGGGATTAAACTGTTTGTTTGCTTCGATATAATCTTGTTTCCCACAATCCTTTAATTTACTGTGTCCCAAGATGGCAGCACGGTTCATTGCATATTCGCAAAAATGCCTGGAACAATACGTACATTGTTTACCGTGTTATTTGTGCTATTTTTTTGTTATAACAAAAATAAAAAAAAAGTAAAGTGCTGCCCTGTGCATAGCACTACGACATGAAGGCGTATAGGGGGTGTGGGGGTAACGCCCCATACTTTCTTGATCCGGTCGTGAGTGGGGGTGATGTGATCAGCATCACGCCCCTGACCGCCTTTACCCCCCAGGTACCCATGTTATTCGACGCTGGGTGGGCGCCGGGGCCACTTCCATCGTTAGAAAAGTTCCCGGATGTGAACCGGCCGGGAATCGAACCCGGGACCTTTAGCATGGTAGTCAGACGCGTTACCGACTGAGCCACCGCGGCCATTTTTGTTATAACAAAGGAAGTAATATTAATTCTGGTTGTTGTAAGGGTGATCTTCATTTGTATCTTCGGAGCAACACGTAATTTCATAAACCACGTGGTTTGAAGTTTAGAAAAAAGAGTGAAAAGGAATTGTACACAAACAATGATTAAAGTGGACTCAAAAAGAGCCAAAGGGGGTCATACGAAGTACTGACAGTACTTGCATTGTTTATAACAATGCAATGTGTATCACAAAACATTAAATCTGTCAAATTTCTCTACATAAAGTGAGTTAATCCGTGTTTCATTTTTTTCAACTAATGAGTCCAATAATATGGCCAATACTGTAATGTGTGTGTGTGTGATGAATTCTCAGCTTTAAATATTGCATATTATTTAATGAAATTGTATGTCTGCGTGTACGAGAGAGAGATAATTTTATTTTTATCAGAAGCATAGGACGTGTCCTGGCCCAACATCGTCAATTCCAGTGAGCCTTACCAGGCCAGACAGGCACTTATGTAAACGGTCGCCTGTGGCTGCTCGAAGACTCGAAAGCCCTTGGTGGCCTCGTCGCCCCATTTCGCAGCTCGCTGAAAGGTTTAATGGAATCTTGTTAGCAACAACGCTGCCGCAATCTCCTCTCCGGCAGACGCTCTGAATATTGATTTCCCATCGCATCGCGCGGACGGGAGCTATTGGGGCAGCATCCCTATCGCGTCTCTGTTTGCTCAGCGCCTTGTCTTCCCAGGCAGGAAATTATCGCTCGCTGGCTGCTGCCTCCGGAAGGCTAAATGGCGGGGATCAATCGATACCGCTCTCTGCCTTCCTGCACTTGAATCCGAGTTGGAGGACTTTCTGAGATCACGAGATGAACTCGCAACAAATGATTGGCTCACGCAGGGTGGGAAATACTTAGAAAATGGCGGGTAGGAGCTTGTGTGTGTGTGTGTATGTGTGTGTGTGTATGTGTGTGTGTGTCAGGGACCATGGGCGTCGGGACGGAAGGTCGAACAGGTCCATCGTACCCCCGGCCCCCCATGGAAATTGGCATCGTTAATTTACAAGTTACAAAAAAAATATAAAAAAAATAGAAAGTTTATTACTTTTATTGTTAATAAGATAAAATAACGTTCGGTTAGGGATTATTTGAACGGAATAAGGAACTAAAAACTAAAAGAGGTATATAAGGTAAAGTTCCCTGTGCACTTTGCACCATGCAATGAGGCCAAGGGCGGATAAAAGGGGGCGTCGTGGGCGACTTCTACCAAGGACCTATTTTATTTTTCACATATTGGTAAATATTTTACACAGTTGGAATGAAATATATCACACATAGTGTCAATTAAGAAACATACAAGACTGGAAAAAGGGGGACGGAGGGGCGATAGATCCTCAGGGGTCTTATTCTATTTCTTCAATAAGGCAGATATTGTGGTATTTTACGAAGAACTACCATTATGGGGAGCAGGAAGCTTAACGGCGAGTGCAACGAGTGACTAAAATAGGGGCGACGAGAGACAGGGGGCGAACAAAGATAAGAACGACGAAGGATGTGGCGACGAGAGTATAATTGACGTTCGTACACGTAGAGGTGCTGACTGGGCCAGTGACCATTATTTAGTAATTGCTAAATTAAGAGAAAGACCCGCAGTGATAAATCATAAGCAACAAAATCTAACCTAACCTAACCTAGCCTAACCTAACCTAACCTAACCTAACCCCTTCACAGAGGATCTAGAAAATATTCCCGCCACCTCTGCCTCCTCACTCATATTTTCATGCACAGTCACTGTGGACAGACCATAGCCAGGTTGAGAGAACAGCTGACATATACCCCAGCGCTACTAGGGTGACATGGAAAAAAAATAGGCGAACTGCAACTATCAATCTCAGTAGCTTGCTGCAAGGGCGAATTAAAGGCTTGAGGGGGCGATCAATCTTCTCCTGCGCCTCTCACAAGAGGTTTCTTTTTTTAAATGTATTGATAAATTTGCAAAGTTAGAATGAAATACATGAAACACTGTGGCATTTTATGAGATACCCAAGAGCTAAGAATTAGCACCCATGGAAGGTGTCACAGCAGTGCTCTTCTTGCCTGTTTGGGGCAAGACATAGGTTAAACTGCTCCACTGTTCCCGACAGTCACATCTATTGGAATCAAACATCAATGTATTTTGATTTTTGAGAAATCTATTAGTCTTTATTTTATTGAAGTTAAACAACTTAGAATAATTGGTGTGCTACACAACGGCGTAACCACAGGGGAGGCAGAGGGCATTGTACCCAAGGGCACCTGCAGGGGGCAATTACCGACCCTGGTTTCAAATTTTATGCAAATAAAAATACATTTCGTAAAAATTTCTTATCTCATCAAGTTCAGGACCGAAGCTAAGGGGTGACGGAAATCAGCCCTGGGTGCCGAAAAATTTATTATAAATGAAAAAAAGTTGTAAAACAGAGAATGCCATGGTGCCCCGTGGAATTATTTGTGCCCTATTAAATCAATATTGTTATCAGTTTGCAAGAAAATGGACCTAAAAATTTTCTTACTCGCTTCGCATTTACTTTTCTGTAACGCATTGTAATTTACCAGAGAGAGAAATAAGACTTCTCCTTATTGATTTTGTCTAAAATGTATGAACGATTATTTGGAAGAAAGAAAGATTGCACTATTGAGAGAAAATTTATGTAATTTAGGTTACACATGTTGCGTGTGTATTTTATATTTCACGTCGCTCCATGTTACATCAGTGGCGCAACCGCAGGGGGGTATGGAGTTATTGCGCGCCAATCTTGAAAAGAAATCATTCAAGGGGGAGGCAAATATTGACGGACAAGGGCACCTTCAGGGGAACACAGAAGGACAATTGCCTCTTTCGATTTAAAATTTTATGCAAATAAAAATACATTTTGTATTCGCTTCGCTCGCAATATCTCGCTTCCTTACTTTTACCAAGTTCCGACCCGTAGTTAGGGAGTTACTGGTCGAAAATGTGGGCATCTCCTCTAGCGCTGCCCTCAACACTTCCCCCGATCTCTCGGCCTCGCAAGGAATTGGACATGTTACATGCAAAAAAATAATTATATTTGAAATACATTTATCATGCATTTTATGTCTTTAAAAAAAATGCACACGACTGGGTCTCCAACATTTTAGTTACGACAGTGATTTTATGACATATGGTAGGACTGTAGTTTGTGAGGGAAGTGTGCTGGGATCCGAAAGTTCGGGGACGGAATGGCTGCCCGCCCCTCCGAGAATGAGGGGGATGTGGGGTAGCCATGTTGGAGGTGATGTGATCAGCACCAAGCTCCGACCACCTTTACTGACTTTCAACTTCCACTATTTCAAACAAGTGAGAAAGTGCATTAGTCTAACAAGACTACTTTGTTGAATCCTGTGTGCTGCGAACTCGAATGCTCGTTTAATTCGCTCTTTCAAACTGCACTAGGTGACGTCACTTCTGGCAAGACCGTATCTATGATAAAGATATATAAGCAGATCTTCATCTAAGGCAGGCAAACCGGTGCACGGACCTCCCACTGGGAACGGCCCCTCACATGAAGTTCCGGAATAATACGTTGAGAGGCGCTGAGAGGCACATCTCGAAATCTTGCTTCCACTTCTTCTGCCACAAAGAGACAAGAGATGGCACTGCTAAATTGCAACAGCTGTCGAGCCTGACCACCAGAGCCATTGCCCTGAAGCGATGGATTTCGAGAAAACCTTCCACCTGCAAAGCCTCAGTTCTACCTCAGTGCTTCGGCATTGAAAACTGACCGCCAAGGCGTGGCTTTTACTAGTGGTTAGGGAACCATATACAGTATATCTTTATCTGTGCTAATACTCTGTATGATTACGCCATAATTTATTTATTAATATTAAATTCAAAGGGTACATATTAAGAAATAGAAAGCTATTTACGAGTAAAATTGATGGGACAGGGGCATCGGCTTTTATAGGAACAAATTTACCGGTTCTCAGGCTCACGAAGGTTGAGACAAACTGACCTAGACAACAGCGCACACGTGAATGATCTAGAATGTATTCTAAGCAGATGTGATTTTTTATATTTTGGAATATCATAGCGGTTTTTCCATGAAAGAGGAAATTTCGGAAACTGTGTCGCTGGCGTCGGCCAAATGTAAGCCCTCAACATGTAGTCTAGGGAGAGTCTTGAAAAATGGATGTGTAGGCTATATCACATTGACCTGGGTTCAGATCTCATTCGGAACAAGAGACTAACTTATTAAATGCATTTTGGGAATTTAATTCAAGTAAAATGGCAGGGAAAAATACAGGGTGGCCACGAATTAAAGGGGCACCTTTTGATCATCAATTACGTTTAACAATCAGAACATATTTATAATATTAGGAACTGTTTATTTTCTAAAGATAGTAACTTAATCTGGCTCTTTCGTGCACTCGTTTGGCTGTGAACTGTGGCACCTGCTCTCTGCTCCAGTATGATGCCACCACTGGCTCCGGCCCATAGAGACGGTGTCCTGTCAATCGCCACCAGTCCATTAGCTGCCCGTGACCCACTATCCCCTCCCTCTCTACCCTGAGGCAATGACCGTTGATTACCATCACACTTTTCACAGGCTTTGGACTGGCTACATGCAATATGTATTGCATATAGGCGTATATAAAATCAGCTATTGGCTTCGTCAGTTTTACTTTGAGCTCAAATTAAGCTCCGTCACTAATATTTATTTTATTTACATCTTTTACTCTCATAAGTCAACTTTTAAGCTCCTGGACTTTATAGGAACTCTTCAAAGTTTTTGGAGATGAGAAATTGTTTTCAAACAAGTGACACTATCACCACTTTCTTCATATTTTTTAACCGTTGTTTCCAGTCTGTCATCTAGAGTCATGTAAGCAATCTTCCTTCGTTTACCTTCTATGTTGAGCTGGGCCCTTATTAGCGCACATGCTCATTTGCTTCCTTCTTTAAACAGTTGATGAGGTCCTTAACTCGAGGATTCGGTCTTCCAAGATTAATTTTATTGTGCCATCTCTCGACAGAGTTGGTGGTTCGATGACGCCTGTTGTTAACAACTCCAAAGCTCAACTGGACTGGAACTTCTTCGTTTTCCATCCATCTCTTCACGAAATAGTCCTAAAATTCAGAAAGTTTTTCATTGTCAGGCACTCTGGAATGTATTTCCAGCCAGCCGTCGGGAACATCCTCAGGCCGAAGAAACGCCAAAGCAGCACACATGGGGATGATCATTCTCACTTCTTCCTTCTTCATATACTCACAAGCAATTCCCAAACCTAATCTGTGTCCCAAACTGTCCTTACTGAGAGAAAGCGGGGCTAGTGGGCGGAGGGAAAGGTTCTGTGGTCATTGCCTCAGGGGAGGAGGGAGAGAGGGCACAGCGGGTCAGGTGCAGCTAATAGACTGGTGACGATTGTCACAAAGTTTAAGCTGGTGGCTATTGTCGCTGGTGGCGAATGACATTTATTCCATAGAGACCAACTTTTGCAATGAGTGTACACTTTGCATGTGACGTGATATTCATATATAGGCTGCGTCACCCACCCCCTCTTTCCTCCCCAGCGCCGTGCATAAGGTGAAGATGACAATATTATTATCCGGGAATCCTTTATTTTCGATTTCATATGAACATCATGGGATTATTGAGATGGGTGATGCCGCCAAATCTAGGCGGTGAAAACTAAGAATAAATTGCCATCACTTTAAAGCTAACGGTAATAGCAACGCTCCCACCCCTCTGACACCTAAAATTACCCTAGGAGGCACTTTATGCAGCCTTCGTTAATCTCCTTGGAAGTCATCTTTAGCTCTATTAATGGTGAAATGTAGCTCTTTTATGCACATCAGGTTTGGCAACACTGCGAGGATGGCCAAATGAGGCAAGGTGCCGGTCCCTGTGGCCAAGTGGTTAGCACATCGCGCTGCGACGCCAAGGGTCCCGGGTTCGAATCCCTCTCGAGCTTGGTTGTTTGTGAATGTCTATTCATCAATTTCATCACTCATACCCATCTTCGCAAATTAGCCAAGAGGCACAAAACACGAAGTAAAATAAACTAAATCAATCAATCATATGAGGCAAGGACAAATGTATTACGTTTATGGGACCATTATTTTATTCGTTCTCTCGGGAATATCAAACATCCAATGACGTAGAAAAGTACATGGACGGAGAAAGGACACGTTGAACTATGTCATAGTAGTAGGAAAAGTCGAAACTCCCATTTGATTACCGTAACTTGAAGTTGAAGTCGATTTCCCATAATATATGGGATTCTATAAATACTTAATAATCATATTTTTCAAACATCGTGTCTAGCTTACTAATCAACTTGAAAAACAGTTGTCCACTTGCAACATGGAGAGAAATTCATACTCTCTTGCATACTAAACCATTTTTTAAATAGCAGTGCCCAATCCGACGATATTGAAATAAATGAAAAACTTGTGCGTAATTGTCCCTCCTCGCCTTAAGGCTGTGTCCGAAAGGTGCAAGACCGTACTTGAAGCGAGTATACTTCGAGAATGGTGTCGCAGTGCGGTCTTGAAGTCGTGGACTGGAAGTGAAGATGTTTCGAACTGCACTTCGACTGCAGCGCCAAATACGATCAGTAGATATAACCAAGGTAGGGACATTGACTTTTCGCAATGCGCGAAATCGCGAAATGTGAAAAAAAGATGCAATTTTGAACATTCTGCACGTAACTACACCCCCAATGATGAAATATGCATGTGTTTTATTTGCGAAGTAATGCGAAATGTGTACTTTTCCACGAAATGAATGTTTTTTCGCGAAATAACCGTGAAATATCATCAAATTAAGTAGAAAACAAGCAAAAACCGGCAATCGAGGTTGTGCGCGCAAACGGTAGATTTGTAACGAAACGTTTAGTTTCCTACCCCTTGCAGCTGAAGAACGTTTTATCTTCGATCACATCAGGAAGACGCGGCAAATTGGGATTTCCCATGCACATAATATCAGTTCGAAAACTTAGCTCCCGTCAAACTGCATTCCTTTCTTCCCCCGAATGTCTACTCAACTCTGTTCCCACACACCAAGGGAAAGAATGGTGTCATTTGTGTTCAGTCATGAATGAATTTTGTTTATCATCATGTGATTTTCAACATGTGTTTGTGTATATGCAGTAGTGATTATTTTATTTGTTGGACAGCAAGGATATCCTTTAAATACATACAATGAATAAATCACTTGGGATATACTTGTGTATGTGTACAGTATATAAAAATGAAGTAGTTTATCAATTTATAGCTCTTTTGTATGTTGTTTCCTCTCATAATGAAAAAGTGTGAGCCATTTTTTTTCCACCGCTGGTATATACCTCTGATCTAACATTTTATTTACCGCTCTCCTCAGTTTTTATTTATCATAAATTTGTCTCCCTAAACCGAGGACACTTGGTTTTCCACGTTTTAAACACTTGTTTTTGACCATAGAAATCACATAGCATTTATAAATGTTCTAATACATACATTTCCACACATTAGAAGAACTGCAACAAACAACTTGCTGGCTTGCTATCTCCGCGATTTCAAACATATGAAAGAAAAGTCCACTTGTCAGGTGACCAAGCTTCCAACTTCGTGTGCTCTGCCATGTGGTCTCGATACCTCGTGAACTTCGAACTGTACTAGGTGACGTCATTTCCGTCAAGACCATACTTCAAGTATGTACTTTGTATCTTTCGGACAGAGCCTAGGTCTGTGCAAGATTGGAGATGTAATTGAACATTTTCACATGCTTTACAAAATATTTCAATAGGAACCGAATTGAATTCCTCAATGATAAGAGCTCGAAGATGTTCAACACTTTGAATAGTATGACTGTAGCAGCAAGAGTCTGAAATACTATAGTATTATAACTTTTCTGTCTAGTAATTTACAATGCATCACAGAAAAGAATAAAATTGCGGGCGAAGCGAACAAGAAAATTTTACGAATCGAGGGTGCCAATTGCCCCTTTGTGCCACCCTGCAGGTGCTGTTGGCCGTCTGGAAGAATAATGCAAGAAAGACGTGAGAACTAATTCCATCCTTCATTATCCTTTTGTCCTGTTACTCTTAGATTCTACTAGTCTTGCATTCATTTACCTCAATGTTTGCCCCTCTACAATTGATTTCCGTCAAAGGTTGGGGAGGGGCAATGGGGGGCAATGCCAATTTCCCCCCTGTGGTTGCGCCACTGCACCCGCTTCCCCCGTAGTTGCTTTGAACTTTAATCGCTTGAAGATGCTTGATTTTCTATAAGGGTAAAATGTCGTTTAATACCGGCGATAAGGTTCCTCTACGCTAAATTTCTAGGTGAAAGTATAATAATGTAGGGACATGGACGTCTGGAAGGGGGAGGGGGTCAAGGATGGTCACACCACCCCCTTAGAAATCGAATGTCACGCTAGAAGTATATATTTAACATGTATGATTTGATTTCAGTCACAGTAATTTAAATTAATGCGATAATTTCACATTCAAGTGGTGGTTTTTGAAGAGGCAACACGCCTCATGAAAAAATACCTTGCTTGTCCCTCCGTGGAAAAAATCTGCAGACGTCCATGATTAGGGGAGCGATTGCCCCCCCCCTTTCCACGTGCGCATGCCTATGGATGCCCGATAGATTTTACGTACATGTAAGGAAAGATACTCTCTCTAGCCTTCTTAAACCCGAAGGTTCATGGCTGCAGCAACACAGGCCTTCCATCTTTCCCTATCTTGAGCAAGATCTATATACTCTTTTCCATCCCTACCGATTTCCCTTAGGTCCATCTCAACGTTGTCCGTCCATCTTCGTCTTGGCCTTCCTACAGGTCACTTTGTAAGATAAGAAAAAAAAAATAACTAACTAACTCTCTAGCCTTCTTAAACCCGAAGGTTCATGGCTGCAGCAACACAGGCCTTCCATCTGTCCCTATCTTGAGCAAGATCTATATACTCTTTTCCATCCCTACCAATTTCCTTTAGGTCCATCTCAACGTTGTCCCTCCATCTTCGTCTTGGCCTTCCTACAGGTCTCTTACCATCTGGTTTCCCAACAAGAATCCTGTAAACTCCTCTTTCCTCTCCCATTCGTGCCACATGGCCTGCCCACCTAAGTCTTCTTGATTTAATTATTCTAATAATATCTGGACATGAGTACAAATTATGTAGTTCTAAATTATGTAACCTTCTCCACTCACCTGTCTCCTCATCCCTTTTAGGTCCAAAGATTTTCCTAAGGATCTTATTTTCAAATACTCTCAATTTATGTTCCTCTTTCAATGTAAGGGACCACGTTTCACACCCATATAATACTACAGGCAAAATTACTGTTTTGTATATTTTAACTTTTAGTTTCTTAGATATTAAACGAGAAGACAAAAGTTTATGAAGAGAGAAGTAACATGCATTTCCTGAATTAAGCCTACTTTTTATTTCCTCTTTAATATAATTTTCACTTGTTAATATTACTCCTAAGTATTTGAATTTGGAAACTGGTTCAAACGAGTTGTTATCAATAATTAGATTTTGATTATTACCTAACACTTGGTTTCTTCCTGTAAACATATATTTAGTTTTCTCTTTGTTAACTTCCAAACCTATCTCTTTAGCAGTTTTGAAAAATATTTTAGCATTATTCTTAATTGTATTCACATCATCCCCCAGTAAGTCTACATCATCTGCATATGCTAACAACTGAGTCACACCATTTAATTTTAGTCCTTCTTTAGTTTCTTTTACCTTCCTAACAGCATATTCCAAGGCAAAATTAAAGAGCAATGGAGATAATGAATCTCCTTGTTTTAACCCATCATGAATTATAAATTTGTCAGACATATTATTACCCACACGAATTTTACTTTCTGTTTCACTGGTGCATATTTTTATCATACTAACAAGCTTCTTAGGTATTCCAAACTCTACTAATATATTATATAATTTATCTCTTTTGACCGAATCATATGCTTTTTTGAAATCAATGAATAGCTGATGGACATTTTGATTATATTCCCACTTTTTTTCAAGTGTCTGTCTGATGTGAAAAATTTGATCTGTAGTTGATCTGTTACGTTTAAATCCACATTGATAATCACCTATAATTTCATTAGCATATGGGGTTAGTCTTGTTAAAAGAATGTTAGACAATATTTTGTATGTTGTTGAGAGTAGAGAAATTCCACGGTAATTATTGCAGTTCATTTTATCACCTTTTTTAAACACAGGAACAATTATGGATTCTTTCCACTGTTGAGGGATTTCTTCTTTATTCCATATTAAACAAATTAATTTATGAATTTGACATATTAATGAATTTCCACCATATTTAATTAACTCAGCTGGTATTAAATCAATGCCAGGTGCTTTGTTATTCTTAAGCCTTTTAATAGCATCTTTAACTTCAGTCAAGTTAGGTTCTGGAACTAAAGGTTCTGCTGTGTGTACTTCATTCACTTCTGATTTATCTCCTACATGGACATTTAAAAGGTCATTAAAGTAGTTCTTCCATCTATTTAGAATATCGCTTGGGTCAGCTAGAAAATCACCGTCTTTATCTTTTATCAAGTTTACTTTAGGTTGCCACCCCTTTCTAAATTCATTTACACCTTTATATAAATCTCTGATATTTTTATTTTTGCTGTTTGTTTCAATTTCGTTAATTTTGCTTTTCAAGTAATCTCTTTTTTTACTTCTAAACGTGCGGTTAACTTCTCGCTTTATTCTATTATAATTGCTTAGATTTGTATCATCCGAGTTATTTAACCACCTAAGTCTAGCCTGATTTCTTATTTCTATTAGATTATGACATTCATTATCAAACCATGGCTTACTTTTTCTCGGTTTATGGTATCCTATACTTTCCTTAGCTGCTGATTCTATTGCATTACGTATGTGCTCCCAATTCTTGTTTACGTCTGTTTCATTTATATTTTCATCATCATTTAAATCCTGCAAAACCTCAAATCTATTTGACAGTTTAATTTGGTAATCTTTCTTAATTCTTTCATCAGTAAACTTTCCTGTATCAAATTTTAGAACTTTTAGATTTTGTTGCTTATGATTTATCACTGAGAGTCTTTCTCTTAATTTAGCAATTACTAAATAATGGTCACTGGCACAGTCAGCACCTCTATGTGTACGAACGTCAATTATACTAGTATGCCTTCTCTTATCAATGAGAATATGATCTATCTGATTATGAGTTTTACCATCTGGAGAAGACCAGGTATATTTATGGATATCTTTATGTTTAAAAGTGGTACTTTTCACAATTAAATTCTTTGAGGTTGCAAAAGTAATCAATCTTATACCATTATCATTACTTAATTCATGAAGACTTTCTTTACCAATCGTGGGTTTAAATGTCTCTTCTTTGCCAATCTGTGCATTACAGTCACCTAACAGAATTTTCATATCATACTGAGAAAATTTATCAAAGACCTGTTCTAACTCTGTATAAAAATCATCTTTAGTATTATCATCTTTATCTTCCGTTGGTGCATGTATGTTTATTAAAATAATTTTACACCACCTACCCTGTAAAACTGCATATGATATCCTATCATTAATAAATTCTACTGTTTTAAGAGCCGAGATAATTCTATTATTTATGAAAAAGCCTGTTCCAAAATTATGATTTTCAGTACCACCATAGAAAAAAGTATAATTTTTAGTTTTACAATTCCCTTCTCCTGGCCACCTAACTTCCTGGACAGCTACTACATCTAATTTATACTTCCCTATCTCATTAACTGTACACTGAAATGCCCCAGGCCGGTAAAGGCTCAGAACATTCCAGGTGCCTAATTTAATATCCTTATTCCTAATGTAGATCTTATCCTTAGTCCAGGGACCTCCCAAAGTAGTCCCCACCCGGAGATCCGAACGGGGGACTATTTTACCTCCGGAATATTTTACCTTGGGAACATCCATGGCCTTATATTGCTGATTCTTGACATGTCTTTTTACAGTGCAGAGTTGTCAGCTCTACGCCTAACCCCCAATATGAATGGAGGAACTACTACACAAGACAAACACAAACATATTAGACAGCACAATTACTACACAAGACGAACACAAACACATTAGACAGCATAACAGCAAAATGTATGTTCGAATATTTTAATTTGATACTTGATCTAAATCATCCTTTTTAAATGCTAGAAATGTATTCCCTAATGGTTTTGCAACACTTCAGTGGTTAGGATGAAACAAAACATGTGAGGAGGGGAGGGTCTTACTTATCGTACAAAAAAAAAAAATACTAGCTAAATTAATACATAAGTTACAAGGTGACAAAAGGTTCCCCCTTAATTTGTGGCAATTGAATTAGCAAAATGCCAATACCCGTGGCAAAGTGGTTAGAACATCCGGGTTCGAATCCCGGCCTCGGCATGAGTGTTCTTTGTGAGGGGCCACTTCATCAGTTTCATCACACCATCATTCATCCCCGTTTTCGCGAATAGTCAAAATGGCAGAAAAGCCAACCTGAATAACAAAAATGAAGTCAAGTTGCGTCATGTCGAATTTCATCTGTAAGACATAATAATAGTCTCAAAAGTAATTGATCCCTTTCTTGCGTTGCAGTGTTGTTCAAGGGCCAGGTGACAACGAAGTACTACAGGTTCCTGACGAAGGATGGTGGGTGGGTGTGGATGCAGAGCTATGCGACGATCGTCCATAACAGTCGTTCGTCAAGACCCCACTGTATCGTCAGCGTCAACTACGTGCTAAGGTAAGCTAGCAACAACCCACAACTTCCAAACGTTTTCCTGGATGTGACTTTATTGCCTACAATGGAGACTTCATTCCGAAGTGACAAGCGACAACCCTAAAATACTCGCCCTGCAAGGCATTATGTGTGTTGCCTAACTCTACGGCGATAGCTTATACTCTAGGATAGTTAGGCTATCTGCGAAGCCTGAAGTCTACAGAATAAAATTCAGGAGAAAAATTGATCAGATATCGATCTCATATCAATGAGATGATGATGCTGATTCTGGAGTTGGCAACCTGATTTCTTATGAGTTGGCAACCTGAATTCTTATGAGTTTGCAACCTGATTCCTTATGGGTTGGCAACCTGATTTCTTATGAGTTGGCAACCTGATTTCCTATGATTTGGAAACCTGATTCCTTATGGGTTGGCAACTTGATTTCCTATGAGTTGGTAACCTGATTCCTTATGAGTTTGCAACCTGATTCCTTATGGGTTGGCAACCTGATTTCTTATGAGTTGGCAACCTGATTTCCTATGATTTGGAAACCTGATTCCTTATGGGTTGGCAACTTGATTTCCTATGAGTTGGTAACCTGATTCCTTATGAGTTGGCAACCTGATTTCTTAGGAGTTGGTAAATTTATTTCTATTCATAGCCTAGGACCACGTGACATAGTGAGATAGCCCAGACCTTGGCCTCAGTATACGTCACTGAGTGTTAGGTAACACATGCGACGTCTTGAAGGGAAGCGAGTATTTCAGGATCATTTTTTATTGCCTTTGACTGTACATCAGTAGCGTACGCAGGATTTCGTCAAGGGGGGGGGGTTATTTCTAAAACTTTCTCCAAATTCACATTACCTTTGATTTATTATACTTTAAATAATAATAATCACAATTAATTAATAATACTTATAATTAATTAATTAGCTGAATTACTACTAATACTACTAATACCACTACTACTATTATGTAGTAGAGATCTACATAAATATACCATTTATGAAAACAATAGAAAGAAATTACTTTCTAATCATTCAATTTTTATCAAATCCTGGGAGCATTTTTTTGTTTTTGTCTGGTCAACGAGGTGAGACATTTTAAGGGTGAAGAAAATCCATAAAACAAGAAAATATATTAAAATAAATTGAAATAATTAAAGTATGGAACTCATCCAAGAAGCTGCGGTGGTCTGGTCGGTAGAGCATCTGACAATCATGCGGGAGATCCGGATTCAATTCCCGAAATTGGTTGGAATTTTTCCGGCTTCTTCCCCGCATAAATGTCCCCGATAATTCACATCTGGATTGTCTCACTGTTCTTACCAACAAAACATTTTCCAATAGTTAAGCTTATTGTCGTTTGAATAATTGTGTAGTCAACAAGGTGAGACATTTTAAAGAGAGACATTCAAACGTGCTGCGGTAAATAATACAATGGGAAGGCAGACTGGTGACTGTATTCTTGTCCGCCTAGCCTTTGTCTATACATTAGCCTCTAACAACGAACCAAGAACTTTCTTTAGTTAATTCTCATTGTTCACACAAAAAAAAAATACATGTTCGTTGAACACTAGCGTACGTAGAGGCATGGCCGATGGTTAGAGGCACATACTTTTGGTAAATAAAAAAGCAAAATTTCAGTATAAAAACAGAGTCAATTTCGGGTTCAAAAGCTGTAAATAAAATGAAATTTCGCTGTTATAGCGGTGAAAAAGCAGTATATAAAATTACATTTTGGTTTCAAAAATGTGAATATAGTCCCAATTGATTTAAAAACTGCACTATTACACAAAATAAATATATCCCTTCTAATAGCACATTAAATCATTACCAGAATATTAAGTTTATTCCTGTATAGAGGAGTCCATTTTTGCTTTTCAAATATTTACAGCAAAATTAATCAATTTTCCGTAAATTGCATAACACACAGGATACTTCAGACTTCAGAAAGTGTCGCGTCGGTATATAAACGGTAAATTTCGTGTTTAAGAGTCTATTTCGCATCATTTCGTGACAAAACAGGGTAGGAAAATGCACCTCACACCTTTCAGAAACCTTAAAAATTAACATTGCAATGTGTTATTTCAAATTTCGTTTTCTTTTTGTCAAAAATGAAATATGCATGCCTCTACCGATGATGCTACAGCCCCTACCAAAATTTTGAGAAAATCAGAATTTTGAAATAAAAATCCGTTAAGAACTTTAAAAAATCAAAATGTGTAAATACGAAACCTCTTTTAAAGTGAGTCCCGATTACCATTTTTGTCTTTGAATACAATTTTAATAGACTGAAAAGCTCCAAAAATACGAAATATTTTATTATGCATCCTGCCCTCCAAAACGAAGCCATGTGTTATCCACATTTACTATTCCGACCCCTCCCCCCAAAAAAAAACCTGCGTACGCCAGAGTATTGAACATTGTTGCAACTGAAATACAAAACATTTTATTTCTCTTTTAAATCATAGTTACCCTCATATTTCACTTTCAAGAACTTGTGCTTATTTTCAAGGCATCACTCTGAAAGACGCGTGAGCTTGGAATGTTGTGCTTTTCTCCATGCTACATGGAAATAATAATTCAAATTATTATTATTATTAGTGGTAGTAGCAGTAGTAGTAGATGTAGTAATAGTAATAGTATTGTCCCAGATCTTTGACTGTGGTAAATTGGCCATTTAAAATTTATTCCACAGCATTTTTCATAATATTTCACAAGCTCAAGGGGGGGGGTTAAACCCCGTAACCCCCCCCTTGCGTACGCCACTGCTGTACATCATATATAAATTTCTATACATATGCACACACGCGCGTGTATATACAGCGAGGTCCAAAAAGGACTTTACAACTTTGTAAGTTTATAAACAATTATTCGGGAAAGTTACAGAACTGGTTATGGTGTCATTTCGTAAGGAAATACATCAAGTTTTAGCTATAAAATAAAAAAGAAGCTATTTCGGTTCAATGTGGCTTCCATTGGTAACACGGCAGACGTCCCATCTTATGTCAATTTCTTGCCAAACCCGAAGCATATCGGGCGTCACTTCTTCGACTGCGGCGTAGTTTCGTGCTCTGAGCTCAGCTAGATGGAGTCCAATATTGTGACGTTACAGCAGACGACGCGGTGGGACTGAGTCTAAACAAATAAACACGTGCTTTTCTTCCTATCCAATCCAATGCTATTTTCCTTCGGAAGGGTTAACTTATATTATTGTGACAGCAGTTAGGAAACAAAATTGTGATGTGCATCATACATCAATGTAAAGATGAGATTTCGGAGAATACGTCTATATGTAACATATACCTTACAGATGAGATTGTAAAGAATAAATGGAGTAGGAAATCGAGTAAAGCGAATGCTCCAAAAGAAATCTTATTGATTTACGATTGATGTACGATACGCATCATAATTTTGTTTCATAACTGCTGTCGCAATAATTAAAGCTACCCCTTCCAAAGGAAAATAGCATTGATTTGAATAGGAAGAAAACACGTTTTCTCGTTGTGTAGACTCACTTGCAGCTCGTCGTCTGCTTGTGACGTCACCACTAATGGACTCCATTAGCCGGTGAGGGTGGAACATACACTAGATCTTTAGTGAAACCCCAAAAGTAAAAATCGAGGGATGCCAGAACAACCAGTCTCAAGAAAATGCTGATGCCATGAGCCTATTGGGAGGATCATTCCCATAGTGGGTACGTACGTTCCGTTGCACAAAGCACAATGGTCGCCGACTTGGTTTCTTCAAACCAAAACACACAGCGAGCTCGCTCTTTACCTGTGAAAGCAGCCATTTTTAATGGAACTGCTGCTGGCGCTTGCGGTGGCGGAATTCGGTACTATTCCACAATGCTACTCAAACTTGATGTATTTCCTTACAAAATGACGCCACAACCTGTTCTGTAACGTTTCCGAGTAAATTTTAATGCACTTACAAAATTGTAAAGTCCTTTTTGGATCACCCTGTATATTTGGGTGTGTAAATTAAAATCTTCCTCCCCCAGCAGTCTTCAATGATTTCGCACCCTGGTGATGATGCTTTGTAGTCCTTTGTCCAACATAATTTAAACTACATTAACAACGATGGCATCCTCTAGCCAACGCATGCTTTTCCCAATGTCTTTTTCTGCATTATGCAAAGCTCCTCTCATGGCCTTTCTCTTACAGTGACCTCGAGGCGAGGGAGTTGGTGCTCAACGTGGAGCAGCTCGGGAAGTGCGAGGAACCCGCAGTGGCCTTGCCGGAGAGGACGCAGACGAAAATCCGCCCCTCTGCGAGACCCAAGTTCCGCCAACCGCCCCCGGAAGACGACTACAGTGACTCCAGCGGAGCCGGCATGAACTACGACTACGCGGCGTCGTTCCAGGCGCTCAACTACACGGAAGACAGGCAGGAGGTGTTTTACCAGGACATCTACTACCCGAGAGAGAAGAAGGACTCGCCCGAGGACCGATTCGCAGCGTACCCGACCTTCGAGTACCCCGACCAGCTACTCGCCCGTACGCCCGCCGCGGCCCCCGAACGGCCGTTCAGCCACAGTTCGAGTTCCAGCTCGACCTCCGGATCTGAATCCTGCGAGGACAGGCGCCAGGACTACTACAGCCCTCACATTGTGGTGAACAATGCGTGCTCCGTGCCCGATTACTGTAGCCAGGAACAGTTCCCCTTGGACCCTTGCATAAAGAACTACACCCTCCCCCAGTACGAGGAGTCTGAGTTCCACAACAAGCTCCTCCACCAGCCAGGTTACACCAGTGTCATAGTGGACGCTCAGCAATACCAGCTCGCCAACGAGTACGTGCACTGACAAAAAGTGAACAAGGCAGACAGGACTGACAGAGAGAAAGTGGTCTTCCCTTTTCACGAGCAGAACAATAACTAAAGCGGAGATATGAAAGATATATACATTGTACAGACATTTAAGCAAAGAAATCGCCTTGCGGTTGCTTATAAGACTGCTATATAGTGAATAAATATACAGTTTGAACAACCATTCGTTATTTATTACGCTGTCCTCCTTCACGATCAACTGTTATAGATCCGGCCAACACATCTGTAGATCTGATCTTGAAGCAGTATAGTGTCGAATGTAAATCCCTCTGTGGTCAGGAAAGATCAGTGAGGTAAGGGGCTGCTGAAGGACATGGTGCTCTTTGTAAAAGTAAGAGTAGGAGAAAGCGCAGGTGGGTCATTCCATGTCATATCAACAAGATCCTCAACCTTACATTTATTATTTCGAAATTAGGTATACTGAAGTAGCAACCTATGCAAAGTTCCACATTCCTATCTTTTGTACTTCTGAAGTTACAGAGGTGCAAATAATATGCTATTTAGACCAATTTTTTTTTTAAATTTTAAATTGCAATATTTCTGCAAAAAGATATTTGATGTGTCTTGGTACATATTATGTCATGTTTATTTATTTTACTAGCTTCTGAGATACCAAAGGTTCGACATATATCGATTATCGACTTAATATCCTTGGACTCTCACTCTATACCTTTGTTTAAATTTCAAGTAGTTTGTGATTGTGAGTAATTCATATGTATTGATTGGATGTGAATTACGTGTGTTCTGTAAATACTTCAGTTCTGCAAATGTTCATATTTATAGCAGCGATGGTCCAGTAGGTATGGTATCTAATTGTCACGCGAAGACCCGGGTTCGAATCCCGGAGTGATGATTTTCAGGTGCAATTTTTTCCAACTATGTCTCACACACGAAGCAGCTTTAAGGTTCACCCATTCTGTAATAAATGGATATCTGAGGCACCCTTGAGATCAACGGCGTTCGGAGCGGGTTGATGATCACATCACCTCTACAAAATAGACGAGACTTATCTCAGCATCCCTCCCTGTTACTACCTTTTACCTTGAATTTCAAATTTATAGCTCGAATAGTCTCGGAGATATCGGAACGTAAAAATATTGTCGACCTTCATCTGTTCTCCTCCCATAGACAGACGTACAGACAGTGACGGCGCCAGCCTAAGATAAGTGGGAGGCTACAGATTTCAGAGTCAAATTCTCGGGTGACTAACTAATATCGGCTAAAAGGTAGTTACGTAATACTTAACTACGGCATAATTTTACCAGTGACATACTTTACAGTCAGATCCAAAAAAAAAAATCACTGAGATGTTATGTTGCATTTTGTTCCACAGGCACGAATCTCTTATGTCAAGTAAAATGCAGTAATTGTATTGTTTTCTTTTCCTAAAGCCATTATCGAGAGGAATAGTATCACATAATTACTATTTATATGAACAGTAAACAAAATACAGCATAAAAATACTCTCATTATCAACTCGCTGGATATAGCTATGTATAAATACTACACGTAACACTCTTTCTATGTAAAGAATGTGAGTACTTGTTTTGTTAAAATAAGAAAATAACCACAGCAAGAAACTACGATAAGGTACGCCTGTTTTTATGAGCAGCTACAACCTTGTTTAAATCCAAAGATTTTGCAAGCTCTTTCTCAAAGGACAGAATAGATATAGCATTCAACCTCTCATTACCATTTCGATTACGAAGGCAACACTTGATTTGCAGTAAGCATCCGTTGATTGGTGTGTGCACATTTCAATAACACAAAGCTTATAAACTTCGTAAAAGGCAATTTTAAATATTTCAACCATTGCAAGCAGCTGCTGAGAGGTCTTTATTTTGAGTTCCTTTCTGACTCAGTGTGCCATAACTCTAAACTGTTAAAATTACAAAATAGGGAGCGGCGAAAGATTGGAGCTTTTCGCGTAACAGAAAACGACTCTAACTTAATCAAGTACGCATCAAATAAGCAAACCACCCTTGCATAGAAAGTACGTTAATGATGCCATTTTCTCTGCCATGTTGAAATATGTATCTTACTTTTTCTTGTTCAGCGACTATAATTCAGAACTTAGGGCTAAAGATGGGGAGGATGCCGAAATGCCGTTCACTTAGGAGGCGCCACTCACAAGGAACAAGAATATTCTTACAACAAATTCACTTCCACAAGGAGACAAATACATTGACATAAAAGCAATGAATAGAGTTGGAACTCATGGGCTCGGCCTTTTAATTATTAAAAATAATAATAAGATTTTAATTTTATTTCAGAATATATTGTGCATAAATACTGCACAGAATTGGATCAATAGTTTTAGATGTGCTTCAAAGATTGATTCTTCTGCACAGAATCAGGTTTGTCCACTATGGTGGTACTGCAGAAATTGTTTCCTAACCTCACAAATTATAATTAATTAACATGTAGGACTAGGACTGCGAGCAAGAAAATTGCCCAAGCCTGGTGATATTCGCAGTAATATTAACAAATGAAAATTATATTAAAGAGGAAATAAAAAGTAGGCTTAATTCAGGAAATGCATGTTACTTCTCTCTTCATAAACTTTTGTCTTCTCATTTAATATCTAAGAAACTAAAAGTTAAAATATACAAAACCGTAATTTTGCCTGTAGTATTATATGGATGTGAAACTTGGTCCCTTACATTGAAAGAGGAACATAAATTGAGAGTATTTGAAAATAAGATCCTTAGGAAAATATTTGGACCTAAAAGGGATGAGGAGACAGGTGAGTGGAGACGGTTACATAATTTAGAACTACATAATTTGTATTCATGCCCAGATATTATTAGAATAATTAAATCAGGAAGACTTAGGTGGGCAGGCCATGTGGCACGAATGGGAGAGGAAAGAGGAGTTCACATGATTCTTGTTGGGAAACCTGATGGTAAGAGACCTGTAGGAAGGCCAAGACGAAGATGGAGGGACAACGTTGAGATAGACCTAAAGGGAAATTGGTAGGGATGGAAAAGAGTATATAGATCTTGCTGAAGATAGGGAAAGATGGAAGGCCTGTGTTGCTGCAGCCATGAAACTTCGGGTTTGAGAAGGCTAGAGAGTTAGTTAGTTAGTTAGTTAGTTGGTGATATTCGCACCGTATTTCAATGATTACTTGATTTAATTTGTATTAAGGTCTGTTATATGCACAGAGGCTAATCGAGACGAGAGCTACAGCTTCTAGTGGAATTGAATTGAATTGTTTTTTGAAGTCCATTTTATGCACAGTAAGGGTAATCGGGACTGAATTTACAGTTTAAGGCGCGATCCGAATCACCATGGGCCTTCACCGGGTATCGAACTCGGAACCCCTTGATTACAAGGCGACAAAGTTGCCCTTACGCCATAGGGAAGCCTTTCAAGTGGAATCTGAATGACTTAATGAAATGTTACCTCCACCGGGATCGAACCTGGGATCCCTTGATATCAAGTCAGCAATTCTATCGCTAGACTATGGGGGTTGGGAGGCCGATTTTGATATTTCCAATGTTTTAGCATTTGGAATTCGGTAGTTTGTGTGCTCTTTCATTCTTTAACTTCGTATTTCTTTCTCTCGAATATTTGCAGTGATAAGGATAGGAAGGCTTGTGTTGCTGCAGCCATAAACCTTCGGGTTTAAGAATGCTGTACGATGAAACCAATGAGAAAACATCTCTAACTCTCATGCAATTGTCAGTACTCCAATGAGGAACTAACAAGCAGAAAGGAAACATAACGCTTCTTCAGATTTTGAACGTCCTCCTACTTATAGAAATTCAGTTGTCACACCTGTTAGACCAGTTCCGAAATATAGTGATACGATTTACAGAGGCTGCCAACAACAATCACAGAACAATCTCACAGCCACTGAATACGTCCATTTTCCAGGCAGGCAGATGATTTCGTAGCAAGTTTGGCAAATTACTTAGTATCAAATGACCAGTAGCCCACTGATTTCACAACACATCGTAATAAAGTAATTGCGATCTAACCGAACTATAAAATATACTTGAACATTGTACTTGCCCCAATGGAAGTTTCATAATGGAAAATGCAAATTTTACTTTTTAAGTTTTCGGTTGAAATGTGTGTACCGTACAGATAGCATCCCACTTCACCAAGTTTCGTCGCTATACATGTAGCCTAACAGTTTCTGAGATAGGGGCTTATTACATGAATTTGATTGTTGATTCTCAACAGACACAGATCTACAAGGATAATTTATGATCTTTAGCTAGTTTTTGATAGTTCCGTCAGACAGTTACATTTTGTTTAAAGTTTCTTTGGATTTTGTTACTTAAGTTCCAACAACATACATTCCACTGCAACGTCGAAATCTTAATACCTATCTAAAGTGATAAGATAACGGGAAGAGCTCTCAGTACTTAGAAGTCTTGTTACGTCATGATGTATATTTAAGTCACTTTAAGAACTATCCTTACGCAACGTGATTCTGAATTTGTCTGTGTATCTTCATTCTGTTGATAAGGCAAGAAGTCTCCTTTTTTGCACCAAAGTAGTATATACACTATGAAAATTTCTTATCACGTTCGTATTGAAATGTTGGACGTGCTTAAGATAAGTTGTTCCCATCTTGATAATCTGCCAAAACTGAACGACGTCAGCATGAAAACGGTTGCGTAGAGTTATACAATTTGTTATTTAAACACTTCTAAATGACAAGAGCTTCTGCTCAGTGTTCTCTTTCACTGTGACCTCAGCAGTCTGTCGACCAGTTTCGAGCTGTTTATGTGACGATGTCTTCGGAGAACGTGAGCCACCTAGTGTCACAAGAAACTATCGAGAAAGCGGTGGAGAACTTCGTCGACAATGAGCCTTTCTCCATTCAGAAGATGCGGGTGACCAGAGCCACTGACGAGATACAAGGATTCACTTCCATCATTTTGCGTGTGAATGTGGACTTCACAGTCGGTGAAAAGGTTCGAAGCGTGTCCCTCATAGTGAAGCGCCTCCCACTCGTGGAAGTGCAGTTGAAGCTGGTGTCGGAGTTGCATGTTTTTGAAAGGGAAGTTTTCTATTATAAAACCGTAGTTCCTCAGTTGAAGAAGTATTGCGAACTACCCCTTCCTTTACCCGCCTTGTACCTTGGTGAATGTGATGCCTCTGGAGATATATTGGTACTTGAAGACTTGAGCAGTTCACACTTCAAAACACTTGGTTTCGGATCATCTCTTGGACTAGAACACTGTCGACTGGTTGTGAGAGAATTAGCCAAGCTCCATGCAGCATCCGTAGCAGTGGAGAAACAGGAAGGTAAGACATTACTCGACTTGTTTCCCATTTTAAAAAAGGACATTGTATTCTCCGATTCCAATCCAACTACGAAGGCCATGGTTGTCGAAAGTGCCAATGTGATACTTGCTGTGTGTGAGGAAATTCCTGAGTTCCAGCACTTGGTTCCTGTCTTGAAGATTAAGCTGGACACGATGTGGGAGCAGTTCCAAGCAGTGCTGAAGCCTAGAACCGACCATATGAACGTATTGTGCCATGGCGATTGTTGGTTCAACAATATGATGTTCCGCATGGACGACAATGGACAACCAATAGACGTAAAGTTCATCGATCTGCAAGTTACCCGCTATGCATCACCTTACCTCGACATCCTCTACTTTCTGTACATGAGCTTGGACAAGAATACAAGGAAGCAACATACGAACGATGTTTTGAAAGAATACATTTCATTCTTCAACAAATCCATCGCTAAGTTCGACATACCTGTGGAGCCACTACAAATGGACCAAGTAAACAAGGACTACGATGCTGTGCGGTTGTTTGGTGTCCTCACGTATGCTTCCTTTAAACCTATGCTCCTTATGAGGGAAGAAGTTATGCCAACCAGTCATAGTGAGGGGGACGAGAAATTCGATAAAATGTTCTTTGGTGAAAAATGTTCTGTGGCTAAAGCCAAGTTCAAATCTAATGCGGATTTCCGCAAAGAAATGAATATTATCATGGAAGAACTCATTGACATTTACCAGCTATAAATCGTGTATTTACTGAAATTCTGTACTAGGACATATATTTGAGCCAAATGATGATCGCACAAACTTCCAAGTCCTGTTCAAGTGAGTAGTCATTTCAGTGTAGTATTCCGAATGAGTAATCAGCTTTGCTAATTCTGCTATTGCAGCAAATATATTGCAATCATTTAGTTTTTATTGAATACTTTTTTCTTGGCATCGCTCACAAAATCAAGGGAATCCTTGAGATCAATGCAATTTGCTGCAAAAAAACAACTCATAAACGATTTCTGTGAATTTGAATTCCATCACAAGAGAAGTACAAATATACTTTGGAGAAGTAAGCATGTAATGAGGCGAATCATTACTTGATCCTCTTTTATTTTATACGTTTAATTAATTAATTTAATTGGATCGATTGGGTTTTAGTGTCATGTATTTTGATAATGTTGTGGATGTCTATGTATTCGTGTACGTGCGTATTCTTGGCCGTTGGGTAGGTAGGTGTCTCTCTGGACAGCCGACAAGCGGAAAGTTCCCAGTAACGGTTAGGTGATTAGCGGGGCCTATAAAAGGAAGGGAAGGGAGCAGTCGGCCTCAGACGTTTTGGTGCAATACGGCGAGATAAAGAGGTGTCTTTTCTCTATGGGGCGAAACGAAGAATTTTTTGATAATATGAAACGGCGGGGACACTAACTTCTTTCTTTCTTACAATACACACACTTGATCTTTTTTTCACATTTAATTCAATAGTACATCTCATGTGGGAAACCGGATACATATGTACACATACCCTCCGCCACCTTTCTTGGTACTGAAGTGAAGATTATATTGTTTTCTACTCGTGAAGTCAGTGGCTACACGAGACTACACACACTCTCTTCGAGAAGGGGGGACAGGGTACACCGAAATGTAGATTTTGCGAATAACTGCCAAGAATTAACTTATGTAAATATAATATGAATAAACCTATATATATATATATATATATATATATATATATATATATATATATATATATATATATATATATATATATAAAAGGAAATGGGCGTTAAGTTATAATTTGAAGAAGTACGTGTCTATTGCCTAAACTAGCATCCACAGAACTTCAGGTACTGCAAGTTTTGAACCTAGGGACAAGGATTCAAAAATGTATGGTTGTGTATAATATGTATGTTGCTGAGAATCACCTTGAAAGCACAAACTATACCTATACAAGCACTAACCGTTTTACATGCAGATAAATTGTCAGTTGATAATTTGTTTTGGGAGAATGGATGTAAAGCTTTTACCACTATAAAACTATGTCAAACTAGTATTTTAATTTTAGTTTATACATGTAATGTAATTGATTGATTGATTTGGTGTTTTATGTCCACTTTATGCACAGTAAGGCTAATCGGGATTGGACCTACAGTTTAAAGTGGGATCCGAACCTAATCATATTCAGTTCGGGAAGTTCTCGCAGATTTTGGATGAGAAATATCTCGTCTGTGTATCAGCGAGTTCTCGAAGTGAAGGGGGGGGGGGGGGTTGCATCCCCCAGGTAGCAAAATTCTTACAAATCATCCTTCGAGTTGTCTCACTGCCACCTTGTTAAATCATTGAAGCATCCCCCAGCTGGACCAAGGTTCGACCAAACATCCCTCGAGCTAACATTTTCCACTTCAAGCGCTGGTATCAACTGCACAAAATGTATTTTCCGAAGTTTGGTTAACGTTCAAAATCCATCATATTGAAACCCAACCACATATTTGTCCCAAAATAGAATTTTGAATCAGTATACAAGGTGAAAAGCCATATTAATGCTTTTCAGCATCAACGTGTGTAACGTAGTAAAAAAAAAATATTTGTCGTTCGTCATTTGGAAATATGTTCAATAGCCATTTAGACGGCTTACAGCCATCTTGCAGCCAGAGGAAGTCAAGGAAAAGTTGACTCGTTTCATCTGCACAAGATTTTGCAAAAGAAGGCGGCGTCCGTGGAGATATATGCGGTTTGGGATAATGTAATTGCGGGGATGACTATAGTTATGATATATATTTGGCGATGTCTGACAACATTCTTTGTATTCAAGATAAATAAATGATACTTTGAAAATGTTTAAATATTGGTTTGAAGTGTAAGAAGAGAGAAGTTCATTGTTTTACATCAAGACTACGTTCAGTGAATATTTCGTCTGCTTCAAAGAACGAAGAGCGTGACGTCCACGCACGAGTTGAACAATACAATCTACTTTGATGAATGCTAAGTATATATCCATAATGAGACCTAACGTGGTATTTTTTTTCTATTCAGAATAAATATTTTGATTGAACTCGGAATATTATGAAACGGAATATGAAAATGAACTCAAAATTGATTTTAATTACTTAATTTGAATAAAACGTATGACCAAAGAAGATATACCATATTTACCCCATTCCCGAGAATAGTAGCTACTTTTTTCACTATTTCCTAAATATATCTATTCTCCGTAATTTCCCCCCTTTGGAGCTTGTATGCTAGTTGTTGCATTGACTAGTTTCATTCACCGACCGTGTGCGACTTGTTTTATCGTCCGGCGATTCAGCTAAGACGATCTTAAGCCGGAAGTTGGTAATCACGTGTTTCCTTTCAGATGTATCTTGCAGTTGTCTGGCTCGCCGAACGGGGCTAATGATTGCGCTCAAATGCAATACCATTGCTATATTTTCGAAGTACATAGATCGTACGAAACAAATTGTTTATGGTGTTGGTGGACTTTTGAAAGAAGAGATCATAACGGTGGAATCAAGTTTCGTACCATATGATATGTATTAATCTCGAGATGGGAGACTGGCAGTTATGGGTCGCTTTCATAATTTTAGGAAACGAAAGTCATAGGACTGTTTGGGCGTCACTTGTTCTACAATTCGACAATAAAACTTTTGAAATGTTGTGCAGAGGGAGAGGTTTCATTGAATCGTTGCTTTAAGTTCACTTTATGCACAGATAAGCTAATCGGAACTGGACCTGCAGTTGAAAGTGGGATCCGAACAACTCCACCGGGTATCGAACTCTGGACGCCTTGATTACAAGACGACGTGTTAACAGGGGGGAGGGGCAAATATCAAATATGTGACCACGATACTTGGCGAAAGTTTAGAAAATTTTGAGGAGAAAATATTGTAGCTACCAGATACCTTTGAGGAGTTGTCTGGTACTGCAATGAGTTGAGAAAAGCTATAAGTGCGCCGGGACAGGCGCGGAGAGTGCCTTTATTTATTTATTTCGAACACACAGGCACATGCCCAATTACAGTGTTCACAGAGTAAACAAGAAGGTAACACAAAATACAAAAATAATATTACATCAAGTGAGAAATATGACATTTCAATCTACAACATACTTATAAACATGACTGATTTCATATATTGCTTGATTTGATAGAGTTTATGTAATATTTGTATACAAGTTATACATGTTATACAGAGGTAATCAGCGTATATACATGTAAATAGTAGTAGTGTAATAGAGATATTGAGTAATAAGTTGCACATATAAGAGACACAATGATAAACATACGACAGTGAAATTGAAACAGTATTTTATATTAAATAAGGTTAAACAAAAATATAGATAATGTGTAATTTAGGGTGAGATTATGAACATAACAATCTTAATTGTGTCCTGCTTGTATAGGCTACAGTGTTCAGAAAATACAATGACTTTTAAATCTGAAAAGATCGATACTAGGGTTATTACTAGACACTGAGTTGAACAACTTGCACATTCTCCTCAGGGGTTCCATTTCAACCATGTTGCTTCTTCCATGCGAGATTTTAAAGAGATTATTTCTGGGTCTTAAAATAGCGTTTAGAGCATAAAAGTTTAATTGTGAGAGTAGAGCTGGAGAATCTATTTTTCCGTTGACAAGTTTGGATAAGAAAGTCATTTGATGCATTTGTCTTCTTTTTTCGAGCGACGGAACACTCAACATTTCACGCAACGTGTTACCCGAGGTGAACTTCGGATATTCGCCACCGAGTTTAAATAACAGGTACATCTAAAATTTATTTTGAAGTTTCTCTATTTTTTCAATTTCTTTCTTGACTAGAGGGTCCCAAACAACCGGGGCATATTCCAGTTTCGATCTCACAAGCGCATAGTACAGCAACAAGAAAGTTTCCCTCTTTCTGAATTGGCTGCCCATTTGCATTATGAATCCTAAATTTCTATGGGCTTCGCTGAGGATACGCGCAATGTTTGATCGAAAGCTTAGTGATTGGTCGAAAGATAGGTAAAGGTATTCGCTCTTAGAATTTCCACACCAGAGATGTTATATGAGTATTGTATGGGACACCTGTTACTACTTTACATTTCTTGAGGTTAAGACTAACTTTATTATTTTCGCACCAATTAAGTAATTTATCAAGTTCTTCTTGCAATTGATTACAGTTACCGTTGTTTTTTATGTTTTTAAATATTTTTTACATCGTCGGCAAAAATAAGTTTTTCAGAGTTTGTGAGCACATCTGGTAAGTCGTGAATGAAAATTAAATATAATAAGGCGACCCTCTGTTGTCGCGTTTACCTACGAAGGAACTCGCGGCCAAACAACGTTAAAATTCCCCCTCCCCAAAGCAGCCATTAGGGAAAGAGGATTTTGTCAAAATAACCGTTCCGCGCTGTGATTGCACACCGGTTAGTACAGCGGCTCCATGTTAGTCAACATGTTTCAAAATGGCGAATTCAGAATTGATTTTAGGACACTAATGGGCTGAAAAATTTGAAGTATTTCTATTAATTGGTATTTAGAATATGAGCATAGAAATTATCCCAAGGAACATAATATTTGGCGGCACATAGTATATGTAATAAATAAATTAATAATAGACAGTGGTAATAAACACCATATCAAAAGTTCCAGAAATTTCATTCTGTGCTGGCTGCTGTATTTCTGTTTTTCGACACTGTAGACAAATAAGTTAGGAAAAGCTTCAAGAATTATAAATCTCAAAACGTAGTGTTAGAAAATAAGTCCTCCTCCGTAGCCGTGCGGTCTAAGGCGCTGTGCTTTGGGCTCCGACTGGGGGACGGCATGGGTTCGAGTCCACCTGGGTTCAGTCTCTGGGTTCTCGGCCTGAGTATAGGACCGGTGGCAACCCATCATCCTGAGGAAATTGGGGAGCTACGAGTGAGTCTCGGAAATCTGCTATAACGGTTGGGTTTCGACGTACTGACCCCACGTCACCCCATTACCGGTTGAAGATTTCCACACCTCCAGGTAGGATTGTGTGAGGGAGACTGGCAGTCGGGGGGTCGGCCTAGGCTCTTCAAGGGCTGTCGAGCCACGGGTTAATTTTTTTTATAATGTCAGAAGAAGAATTTGTGAAAGCACTCGACAATGGATAATGTCCAGTGCATGCTAATATGGAACTTGGCCCAGATGTGGAGTAGATATTAGGCTTGATTCACATCTACGTTCAGGTCACGCTCCGCTCACGGCCCGGTCAAATATTATTGAATGATTTTTAAATAGAAGCATTCACACCTCACGGTCCGGTGACGATCAACTGGAAATAATATTTGACCGGAGCGTGACCGGAGTGGAGCTTGACGGGACCGAAGTTTGATTGCTGATGTGAACGTCGCTCAACCCACGGTTCAGTAGCAGTCTTCAGCCACGTTGCAGAGGACACGTAGCCCAGTTTGGTGCTTATGAAGATGAGCGGCCAGAAGTCGAAGTCCTATTGTAACACAGAGAAAGATGAATAAAGATAAAATTGATTGATGGGGGAAATGATCAATACATTTCAAAATATTTTCTTCTTAATTCTATTTGTAAATTATCGGTCAAAATATTAGCTTTCAAGAACCCGAAAAAAAGGGAATAAAAGAACTGACTGAAATAACCAAATTACAATTACAGCCAATGGGGAAAAAAATGAATGAGGAAGGAACCACAAATATGATCCATGAGTACTACTTACTAGGATCTTTCCAACCTGTTGCATCAAGTACAATCCTTATATCAAAAAGATAACCTGTTGACGGTCATATTTTTCTGGACAACCAAATTGTCATTTTTGTGTGTGTGAAATGGGGGAAGTCGAGGGACTTCAAACACGATGTGCGTAACAATGGGGTCCTTGAAACTAGGCTTACAACCTGATGTATATTTGTCACGTGTTGTATCGGAAACTTTCTAATAAAAGAAATGGTCAACAATGTCGATATGAAACGATGAGCCTGATGATTTTCATGCCAAACCTAGATCGACAAAGTAGTGTTCCCATTGTTTACATTTACAGTTTTGCACATTGTAACTGCAAATAAACATTTGCCGCTTCAAAACCAAATGTATAACATCAACAAACAGTACTATATTTATAATAACCGACCTCCGTGGCCATATGGTTAGTACAGCGTGCTACAACGCCAAGTGACCCAGGTTCGAATCCCGGCCTGTTAATGGATGTTCTTTGTGATGTCCCTTTATCAATTTCATCATGTTACCACTCATCATCATCCTCGCGATTAGTTCAAATTGGAAGAAAAGTTAAGTAAATCAACAAAATCAATCAATCTCCGCTTTTGCAATTCTTTTTCTTCAATCTGCAGGCTTTTTATGCAGAAAAATCTGTGTATTCTGTCAGGAAACCAACAGCAGACTGACGTTGATCGTACCTTGACCCGTTCGATACCCGGTGGAGGCATATAGTGGTTCGGATCCCACTTTAAACTGTAGGTCCAGTCCCGATTAGCCTTACTGTGTATAAAGTGGACTTAAAACACCAACTGAAACCAAACCAAACCTTGACCGGAGAGAAGCTTGACCGCTAGCGTGGATACATACCCCTTGACCATGAGCGGAGCTTGAGCGGAACGTGACCTGAGCGTTGCTTGAGCGTAGATGTGAATCAAACCTTAGACGTCATGTGGTGTATAAATAGTCATCTTGGAGCGGGCTTCCCGGATGGCGTAGTGGTACCGTTGTCACTTTGTAATCAAGGAGATCCACCCTCGATACCAGGTGGAGGCACACGGTGATTCGGATCCAACTTAAAAATGTAGGTTCAATTTCGATTAGTCTATCAGTGCATAAAGTGAACTTAAAAACAAAAGCTCAAGTACTCGAAACCAAGATAGCCATCATGGAAATACGACAACCTTCATCTCGTTCCTTGGTAGTTAAAATAATAGCCTATCTAATTGTCCATACGAATGTGGCACTAAACGCACAAATAAATATCATATTTCTTCAATTTGCAACAGATATGTATATGGAAAGACGAAAGGTGGACTTTCAGAGGGCAAGAATTAGAAAGGGTGAAAAGAATAAAATACTTGGGATTAGTTCTCACTATGGCAGGGACATGGACAAGACATATGCAAACGGTACAAGGAAAGGCTGGGGCAATAACAAATGAAATAATGCGGACAGTATGGAAATTGGAGAAATACGATATACATTTTGTGGAAAAACTGTATCGTACTTTATTAATAGGGTCAGTAGGGTACGGGAGGGAGACATGGGGAGCAAAGGGGGGGCGATGTACTAAACAGAATCCAATGCATTTTTTTTTCAAGAGGGCTTTGCATATCAGCATGGGCACTGCAAACTGCGGCGTACTACGGGAACTTGGATTGGTAAGGGAGAAAACATGGGGTATGTTGAGAAGGGTTAAATACTGGGCGACATTAATATCGAGAGGGGAGAACTCGGTAAAAGGGCAAGCGCTTATGTAACAGGTACAAGGGGAGGAAATGGGAACATGGGCGAAAGAGATCAGAGGAAAACTATACGAAATTGGACTGGGATGGATCTGGGAGGGGGAACACGTCGAACAGGGGACATTGCAATTAGTGAAACAAAGATTAGAGGATATAGATAGGCAGGAATAGCGGAATGTGAAACCAAGAGATCGCTCGAACTCGAAAGAAGGGGACCGCGGGAATGGGGACAAGTAGCGTACATCAAGAAGGTGAGCATGATTGCAGGAAAGGGGTTGGCATGGATGAGTCTAGGGGGATGGAGACACAACACAGTGAAAAGTGAGGAAGGGAGATATAAATGCGTGTTATGCAATGGTGAAGATGGGGTAGAACATTTATTCTTATGTCAGGACACACGCGTTCTGCAGGAGGAGAAGCTACGCAACATCAGCTTGGAAACTGTGTTCAAATCAATCGTAGTGCAAAGGAACATGGAACTATTGGAAAACGTGGGGGTATATTTACAAACAGTTAGGGGGAAAAGAAGTGTTGCTCACGGACGGGATAAGGAAGAGGAATAAGTGTTAGTTTAACGGGATGGACTACGGCCGCCATCTTGAAAATTCGTCCCATTCATTTACATGGTAAATTGTTACCATAATTGCGTTGCTCTGAAATGGAACTTCGACCATCTGCTTGTAGGGCCTTGTTCTTCGTAACCGTCCCCTGTGTTCTAATACTTCGAAGCATAAATTTTATAATTATATTGAGAGCAAAATAATAAAAAACTGACAAAATGCAGCTGACATGCCTTTCCACTTAATTTTCTTATTTCACAAGAAGAATATTATAAATCCAACATAATAGTTCACTAGAGGAAACATTTATGCTGCGATTGATGTATACTTGTCACTGGGAACTTTGCGTATTTTAATGCAATTACTATAATATTCGAAGTCTGCAGCGTATTTTTTTCGCAGCATATTGTGCTGCCACCTACCATTACTCCTGGAACTTCCAGGAGGCGGAGGGATATTTGAGTTGGGCAGCTTCACGTTCGTCGAGTGCTGTCAACCAACACAATCGCCAAAAAATTGAGAAGATTGTCTCTATCAGGTCAGGGAAAAGAAAGACGAGGCGAGCAATTAACTTGAAAATTTGGCGAGAATAACAAAAACAATATAGATAAATGTAAATATGTATTTATATTACTTCCTGTAATGTAGATAATTTAAAACTGCGCAGTCGTCACGCGAACAATTTTGTCCGCAAATTCATGGGACATAGAAAACCTTGCTGGTCTGAAGCCTAGAAATTGCCTGAGGGAGGGATACCGCTATGTTTTTTCCGTCCCTCGGTAGGAGCGAGCTCCAAATGTTTGTCACTTCACTTGAGAGTGGTCAAGGTCAACTTTTCGGAATGACACAACGGTGTGTTTATTTACGATACAACAGATCCCAGTGATTAGGCGATACAACCAGAAACATTTCCTCTTTTTGGAAACCGTTACGTCTTTCCATTGGGAAAGGGTTTCTACAAAATGTGCGAATAATTATTGTTTTGATTGCACGATAAGCTGCATATTCTATTATTGTGTAAAAGTATTTTCTTTCACCTAGATGCTTCCCTTGAATAATTTCACAAATGATAGTTTACGTATTCTCACGACATCCGTACTTCTTATGTACGGTATCCTACAAAAATAATTGTAGACAAAGGAGATACGAAATAGACTGACTGCAAGCATAGGTGGATGCATAAAATTTTCCTGGGAGGGTCACAAAATATGCCGTAAAGATACGACAGGATGTAATATTGAGAAGATTATGGGCAGACACAAGATTCCAAGACAAATGCAAGGATGAAACAACTGTTTTTCTTTTACATCCACTTTTACATCTCACCAAATCCGAACCCGGGACCCTTGAATATACGGGAAAGGAAAGGCGCCAGCGTTAGAAGAATTTGATGAAGTAGAAGTTGTTCCACAATTACTTGTATTGACAGTGATTAAAAAAGAAATACTTTTGAGAATTTTCTTATTCAGACGAAACTCTATTTTTTGTTATTTAACGTCGCTTCTACGCCACTTTTGACTAATCGCGACAACGAGGATGAATGATAACACTGGTCGACAGTGATTTTTTTTTCGAGCTGCTGAAGACGAATCTGAACTTGGTTTTTGTTCTGCACCCTCAGATTTAGAATTAATGCCAGTTATAGTATCAACCTTTAGACACCGGCCAAAATTTGAAGGAAATTGCAGAGCTTCATGTTGGCGGCCCTTGTACCCCTCTACTAATTAGCCCCGTCTACTTTGGTGCACTTTTTAACACTCGGTGCAGTGCAGGTGTATCCAGTGTCAGGGTGGTGCAAGGAAATGACGTTCAACCCAAGACTACTAGAAGTCTTGCGTTCAACCAACTAAACGGAAAGTGGTGTTCAAGTTCAAAAGATTCAACAAATGCCTGTCTGCTTCTTTAAACGGTCATTTGATTAGTTAGCACGCACCACGTCACCATACACCACACTTGCACCGGTCCGGAAGGTACTGCAGACGGTGCAGACACCAAATATACTATGTACTTGACTCGAAATCAACGAACTAGAGGACTCGGTGTTGCACCGTTCAACCAACTAGATGCTTCGGTGCAAAGAGAGTCAAAGCGAGTCATAAAGTGCAGCCAACTAGACGGGGCTATCATCCCAGAATCACAAATGATACCTCGTTGGAAAGCTTATGGAACTCAGATTCCAACGAAGTACATTTAGGTTCCATCACGCCCAATTTGTAGAAGAAGAAGAAGAAAATAAGAAAATTTGGGGAAAAGTTAATTTTTGGAGAACTTGAGGTAAGTTTTGCAACACTTACAGTTGCGCTACGCAAACATAAACTCAGTAAGACACACCCTATACGTTAAGTTGGCTAACTGAAGTTGTCCTGTAGGACGAATTTCAATGAAGAAGCATATGTAAAGTATACATATTGCAATATACAGGGTGAGTCAAAAGTCCGTGACCACCCCTTATAAAATGGAAGGGAGTGTAGATTGCAACAATTCAACACTTTTTCCAGTTCTTAAAACTGGTTAAAACTGAGATTATTTGCGAAAATTACAGGACATAAATGAATATCACCTATGCCCAGGTCGGCGCTGGAATCTTGAACGAAAGTCACACACACATATATATACTAAACAAAATTACTTTTTGTTATAGTGGTGTTGGTATTATAAGCAGGAAAAGTGATAGCATACAGAATACACCACTTAGAAAACTGTGAAAATTGTCATACTCTTAGAAATGAACTATCTTATTATTCGATATTTCATTAACTTCAGTTGGGTGTTAGGGGGCGAGGCGCCAGGGGACATCTCCCCCCCCCCCCTGGCGTCGTCACTGAACCCCTGTCGCCGTAGCGCGCTGTTCTAACCACTCCGCCACGGAGGTTGACTCTCAGGCGAGACAATCAGAAGCCTTGGAAATATCCGAGTTCCTATTCGCGAACCGTCTTGTAAACAAAAAGTAGGAAAGTAGCTACTCGTTACATAAACGACAGAATGAGTGAATCAGTGAAGTCAGATATATTCCACTTTCTGAGGTTGTATTATTTAATATTATTAGTATTATTTTACTGTTCTTGGTTCTTGAAATACCGTAATTTATTCTGTTGTTCGCAAAAAGAGCAGTATTTCCTGGTGAGATATTTTGCTTTTGCCTTGACGTTGTATTTATGTGGGCCTTTAATATATTTTTATGTCAATTTTTTTCAGATTGAAACATAATTTTAATTACGATTTTTAATAACGATCTTTTGTGTGTGAGCGAGTTTATAATATTCATACCAATATTACGAAATGAATTATTAATTCATATGCAGTCCCAGGAGGTAGCCAAATGTTGCTTTCGGTGTGAACTGTCTGGTGTTGGCCAAGCATCGTGAGGATAATGATGAGTTCCTTGAAAAGGAAAGCCAATTAAGCTTCGCCTGGAAAGCCAAATAACAGCAACAATTGGTTTGATCGATTTATTTTGGTTTATATTTCTTCGTTTTTCTGCCACTTTCTGCTAATCTCGAAGATGAGAACAAGTGATGTGATATTATGAAATTGATGAAACGACGCTCACATGGAAGCCCATAACCAAGCCTGGATTCGAACCCGGGAACTCTGTCGTCGTAGCGCGCTGTGCCAACAATTCGGCGACGATGGTCGGCACGATAAAAACAATTGGACTCGTTGCGCTGAGCAGGTGTACTCCAAAGATAAGCAGCCATTCGGTAGGTATTGAACCTCAGACGAAATTTTCACCATGGAGTTTATTATTCCAAAGCTGCTTCCTCGGTGGCGCAAAACTAACTGACTTCTGTTCTAAAGGCTCTAGGTTCGAATTATGGCCATGGTTTACATATTTTAGGGCATTTGTTCTATTCCCTGTATCATAGGATCACCATTTATCCTTGCCGTGGAAAGTGACGAAGTTTTTGGTTCACTAGTTGCTCAGATAGGCAAATCGGAACTGGAGTAGTTGAGTTTCCGAGCCCTTGATCACAATCCCACAACGTAATCCCCTACGCTCTCGAGGCGGCCTGAAAAGTGGCGTAGACGAGTGGAGGAAATAAGAACTATAAAGAGTGTATTCAATCCTGAATATTAACTATAATACAAAAATTAAATTTTCAATACTTAGATTCTAAGAAAGCTTATTCACATAAAGGTGGATCCCATACAATTTGTAACGAGACTGGTTCGTTACAATAAATAAGTGAGTAAGTGGTCAGTAATTTGTCAGTATTTGGTCAGTTTTTTTTACCACTTGAATAGTTTCCACCCCTGCTATCACCAAAACCAAAACAATCGCACATAGGAAATTCCAACCCAATCTGAGTCGCTGGCTAAGGGCTAGCACTACAGACATTCAGTTCAGTGGTCAACCTTGCCTCGGGGACAGACAAAATCAAAACAAAAGCAGTCGGAGGGTGTTGGTTGAATGTTCTGCGAGGAAGGAATTTACAGTACCGGAAGTTTGGGGAGGGGAGCTTGAACGAGGGTCGGCACGTGTTTCGTATTTTGTGGGTGAAAGTTTTATTTTAGCGTATACTATTTTTCGCTGTTTGTAAGTAAAATACAGAGTAATTAACTTATATTTTAGGAAAGGAATCAAATGGTAACATTGTACACAGAGAACACCATAACACTTCCTTGCAATAGTTTGCAAACATTCAACTACATCTTTTATTTTTTTTTAGCTAAATTAAATCGAAATATAAAACAACCTTTCTCATCTTGTCTATTCTAATGCATAACATACAGCCAAAGTACATCTACGTCTCGTGTGTTGCACTAAGTACAGGTAAATTGTAGAGGAAGAACTGCAGCGACGGAGGAAAATGCAAATCAAACAGGGAACTATATTCAGTCGTGGAATAAGCCACAGTCTTGCGTTGGACCCGCTCGCGAAACTATCGTCGGTGGTTGCTAGTAATTCGGAAGTTTCACCACCAGATGTCTCAGACGTAAGGGTGGCAAAGTCGTTTCCTTGATCCATGCCGTTAAGTGAGAACAGTTAAAACGACCAGAACTGCTATTTAACACCTATACGGAATGTAATGGAAAGTGTAGTCTGAAAGGAAAATCATAGTTGTGTAATACGAGTAGATGTAGTGCGCATAGCCGATGGCTCGCACATGAGATGAGCAATAAATACTTACTTACTAATTTGCAAAGTATGCCTCGGGCTGCATATTGAAAAATTGTGTCAGCTTTTCACTTCAAAACTGGGAAATATTGTTAATTCTTTCTTTTTAAAACTTATTGTACAATACATATATTTGCTGTACGGCTGTACGGCGTGTTTCGCAATTGCTAAAAAGATGAACTCAAAGTTTCACGTGGAATTACATGTGGGACAAGTGCTTAACTTTACTGTGCGTGACAGTTCTTTTCTCTAACACAAAGAACACAATTTTTGTAAAACACAAGAAAATACCAACATGCAACTCGACAGCATATCTAGACGTCACTCAAGGTATTGAAAATCCGTCGTTCACCCCTAAATAAAATCAATCCAAGTTTTTTTTTTTACTTTTTAACCAGATTTCTTGAAACCAAAGTTGTTGTGAAGCTTTCGTACTGGCAAGAAACAAGTGGGTTGTTTTTTAATGAAAATAATCGAAAACACTAAGAAGTGTCCCTTACCTCGTGAAAACATAAATAAGCAAGATAATGTTTTTCAAAGTGTTCAAAATGCACTAAAATGCTATAAAAAGGCAAAAAAAAAGTGTGATCAGAAATCTTTTGTTTGGCACCTTTTATTATGAAACCCATGCACATTAAATTGAGCAATGTATCGGGCTTTCCAAAAAAAGATGCAAATGCATCAAAATTATATTGTATTTTTACAATTATATATTATTACAATTGCATGTGAAATTTGAAAAATACACCCCAAAACTACATGTCTGTGTAAAACCCGACCAGAACCCCCCACATCCCCGATGCCCTCGACCAGGTAATTCTGGGAATTTCCTGGAGCGGAAAAGGCATTTGTTCTCTGAGTACACACCTGTAGAGTATCGTTAGCAGAGGATGGGCCATCGGAGAAGCTAACTGTCCCCCGGTGAATGGCGAACGTGCTGACGACCAATGACCCTTGGATTAAGGCGCTCGAAGAGTCAAGAGGTGTGAATCTATGGAATTCCCGGAGGCCACGAATATCTTCGATTGTTGCAGGCGTGCAATAATGTGGAGAGGTTCTGCAATGGAATTCGGAGGATTGGAACCGTGGGAAAGGATAGAAACAACGAGGGGTAGGGAAATTTCTTTCCTTGTCCAAAACACAGCTAAAGCGTGAAAATCCATATCTAACTGATATAAGGCTCATTCCATGACAAATCGACCAATTTCAGAAAGCTTTCCAGGTCATAGTTTTGGATTTGGATGAAATTTGGCAAGATGGTTCAATCATGCCTGGAAGGCTTGTATTCCATTTATTAGGTTCCTACGATAAATAGTTATAGAGTTATAGCCTGTGAAAGAAGGTGGTGCTCAACAGAAAATGTGACCCAAATCTGAGAAATGAGCCTCAGGGCTAACTTCAGGACTCAATAACTTTGGAACTATTGATAAAAGACTAGTGTTGTTTACACACCAAACAAACCTCTAACCAAGAAACATGCGTATTGTATCAAAATATCCTCAACTTGTTTACATTAGCAAATAAAATACTCCAAAATATCCCTAAAAAATCCTTACATTTCAAAAAATGCATATTCTGTGTGCCTGCTGTTATAAGTGTAATCCACCCAGAAAGGTGAGCTCAGTATGCACACATTATGTTGCCTCCAAATCTATCACCCAATCCATATTATATGTGGCTGAATATGCAAGAAACTGAAAAATCACAGGAAAATGGCGGATTTTTGAAATGGTATAACACATAGGGACAAGTGATATCCAAGTCAACTTTCATACACTACATAATAATCAGACCTTCTTTAATGTGTGTCAAAATTTCAACTTGTTATTGCAAGGCGCTAGTGCACAGAAAAGGTAAATCCTTTAACGCCGAGCACGGTTTCAGCGGGAAGTTTAAAATTGCCCAAGGTTTGAAATAAAAATTTAAATCTTCGTAACTACAAATTCCAGTTTTTTCTTTCAATACAGTCTATCCTATAGACTGGGATCAATAGTTCCAAAGTTATTGAGACCTGAAGTTAGCTCTGAGGCTCATTTCTCAGATTTGGGTCACATTTAAAAAAAAAAATCTTCCGCCTGTTATTAAAGAACGACTTGTACAAGCTTTGGTCCTCTCACATCTTGACTATTGCGATAGTGTATATGCTGATTGTAATGAAATGCTGGCAATGAGAATTCAAAAAATTCAGAACTCATGCATAGATATATATTTAACCTTAAGAAGTATGACACTTAACTGAATATTATAATAAATTAGGCTGGGTTAAAATGAAAGAAAGACGGAGGTACAGAAAACTAGTGTTGCTATATAAGTTACTTTATACAGGAAGTCCTTTATATCTCACACGCAGATTGCTTCTCTTAGGAAACCCAGAGTTATCACACACAAGATCCCAAAGTTCCAATCTTCTAACAATTAAAACTCACAAAACTGAATTTTTTAGTAACTCTTTTACTGTGTCAGTGGTTAGGGACTGGAATGCACTTTCACATGAAATGAGAAAATCAAATTCCATAGGTATCTTCAAAAGAAGATTAAGATAAAGTTTTATAAAGTGATTTTTTTTTTGTTTTTGTCAAGTAATTAATACATGTTTAATGACAGAGACACAGATTTTTTTGTCGATAAAATTCAAGAAACCTTTTTGTTATTGAATCACTTTTTCCTGGTTTGTTGTTATGCAGTTATATAATAATTACAAGAATTACTGTCATTAACCCTTAAACAGAAACATCGGTCTGTGAGACCTTTAGTGTTTTGTAGTTCTACAGTGTTGCAACACTGGTTGAGCTGTATCTCCCCCCTCCACAGTACCTTATTATCAACCACTTGTCTACACTCTGCACATGTTACTGCTCAGTTTGTGACTGTTTGTTATGAGAAACTTATTGTTGTTTGAAAACGTGCAGACCGGGTGTTTCGCATTACGTATTCAATGCCAAGGTTGGAAGTGATTTTCTTTGTTTGAGTTACTAATCATGATTTTGCTCTTTTATTGTCTAAAAAAACTTTAAAAAATGTAATAACAAATATTAAAAAATAAGGTCTCTCAGACCGGATGTTTCTAATTATGAAGTAAGTATCACATGTGCAATATCAAATGAGTAAAAGTTGGAAGTGATTTACATAATACATTTTCTTAGTTTTGTTCCCATGTAATTATAGTTTTCAATAAATTTGAGTTATTAATCAAAATTTTGCCCTTTTATTGTCTAAAAAACTTTAAAAAAATGTAATAACAAATATTAAAAAATAAGGTCTCTCAGACCGGATGTTTCTAATTATGAAGTAAAGATCAATGTTTCTGTTTAAGGGTTTTAATAACACACAAGAACCAATTAATTATTGCACGTATTTCACACAAAATTTTATCATTCACTAAACTTACAGCAAGTGTATGTTTAGTGAGTATAAATTCCTTTTTTGTTTTTATACGTGCAGAATTACAAAAATTGCCATAATTTCAAATCCATTGTACAGGGTGGGCGAACAGTCCCAGGACATCTGTTGTTCAGAAATATTTATTAGCCGTAGACACAGCAAATGAACAAATCACATTCCAACGTGATAAGTACAAACAATAATAGTAATAATAGGTACAAATTACAAATTTGTATATCTGCACAAATACAAATGGAAATATGATTATTATGCATCGAAGACGTCCGTATGACTTCCCTCATGGCCATGACACAATCGAATACGACGCCATGTTATTTTATGCATGTTGCGGAGCATCATCGATGTCACCCCTTGCAAGGCGTCTTCACAATGGTGCTGTCTGACTTTCTGCTTCTTAGTAAGATGATGTTCTTCATAGTTTTACCGGTCTGAGGAAAACAGCATCCACCAGATGTCTTCCGTCACTCACTTCCGACGTCTCCCGATCTCCGACGAAGGTATCACGAGTACAATTTCCAACGCAATTTCCATGCACATGTGGAAAAGCAGGTGTCCTGGGACTTTTCGCCTACACTGTACACTGTTACAGAAGTCATGTTGGTACTCAAATTTCGGGGGGGGGAGGTGATAATTATACCACTTGAATTGTGCCTCCTATGCACTTGCAAGGATACAAGAAAATAAAAGAGAAACATTGTGAACACCCTGGGAAACAATGTAATTTATTTTCAACTTTTTAAAATAAAAGTATTCACAGCTGAAAAATAGAAAAACTAGAGATGAAAGCCCGGGTGTTTACTCGTATAGCTCATTTTACATGTATGGCAGGCAGTGGCGGCGATTGGGTTCCAAAACTAGGGGGCAAAGTCCCAAAACTGGGGAATGGAGGCAAGGTCAGCTTATTTTCCCTTCGTAGATAAGGTTTAGCATTGTGCGGGGCCAAAAGTAGCAAAAAAGTGGGGGGAAATTACCCCGTAGCCACCCTAATCGCCGCCACTGATGGCAGGGAATCGGCTAGTCTGCTCTGCTGAAGAAAATTCCCAGAAATAAACTTGTACAGCACGCCACTGTTGTTGTGGTTCGAACATTACGGAAAGACCAAGCCTCCGAAGCCAGTAAACTCGAGTTCTGTGCACAGGAAAGTCTGATACGGAACAAAGCACAAGTCGTAAACCCGACATGACCCGCGGGGTCACGGGAATAAATCCCTTGGGGATCAAGTTACGCGCAAAAAAAACCGGACAGCAGGTGATTTACGAGCGCTTTCTCACCTCGGCCGCACCGAAACAGTGGCAGCACTGGAGCTTGATAACAAGGCTTTTGTTTTCTTTTTTCTGGCTGCAACTGGAAGTGCAACGTGAGCCCCGGGGCAGCTTAAATCCACCCAAGCGAGTGATTGCTGCCTCCAAAATATATCTAATTGCCTCTGATAGGCCAGATCGTAAAAACAATTTATGTTGGAAAACAAATGAAGGTTTTGTCAACTTCGCATCTCGGTTCAAGCAGTTCCCTCGTCCCATATATTCTTAGCTGCATGAAAGATCGTGAACGTTACCAGTGGGACAATGGCCCAATAATGCAGATTGTCAAGAAATAAGATGGGCTGTAGTACAATTACTCTTTTGAAATTAGTGCCAAAGAAAGAGCATGTTATTGAAAATTGTATAAAAACTTAATAGAAACTGTACTGAATGCTTCTTTGTTTAATATTCTCCTTGCACCACTGTTATTCGCATTAAGTGTGAATACGGTAATTTATATTTCAAGGTGTCCCATAAGTCAACACCGTAGGGATCTTGCTGTTATACACTGGTTGCCACTTTTCACAACACCTTATAGATCGTTGAAGATGGCCTCCACGAAGCCCAGATCTTACCCAAGGGAAGGTTTGTGTGGGAAGTGAGAGACTGCCGAGGATGAAGTAAGTACAGCTGTACGGAGACTGTAAGCCAAATGAGCCGGGCACATATCATTATCTGCATGTGCAATACATGGCTTCTTAAATGGCCCTGGACTTTATGTCCTACAAAACTGTAAAATATGCGTCACAAAAAAATTAAAATATGTCATAAAATGCTGAAATATTCCCAGTAAAGCCAAAAATATGCACAACAGTACTTTCGAATTTCTCGTTATGCGGGAAGCCAGTATCTTCCAGGGAAGATTGGCTAGGGTGGGGGTGGGGTTTTAAATTAGGTCAGAATCCCTTTAACCGATGACTGAAGTAGGAAAATACTGACAATATCGTGAGGTTCGCTGCAATTACCCTAAGTTTCATTAAGTATTATGTCACATTTACACCTTTGTGGCAACTAAAGCATAAGTGGCAGCTGGCTATACACTGATACGTGCGTGGCTTAAACGACAAGTGATCTTGAAACTCACGTACTCGATGGCATAGAGTAGGGGCTGTAATGTACAGAATGTTATTTTTCTTTACTGTTGTGAGAAGCGAAAGAAAGGCAAGCAAATGAGAATAATTGAAACTTCTTTACTTGCTTATAGAGATTATTATGCAAGCACAACAATGATGGAGAACATTCTTCCTCAAGAATGCTCGCACTGCTATCAATTGCCGGCGGGATAAAAGAAGGTGGGGGGGGGGTATTTTAGTTCTCTGCTATAATAGTTGGTAAGAAAAAAATGGCATTTGCTTTTAATTTCTTTCTCCGTAATTTCCTTATCCTGCCATCGGTAATATAAACTATCCATTGTGCTAAAAGTACGAAGAATAAATTATAAAATAACCGATTGTATGCAAGACAATTACGAAATTCTACAGAAATATGTCTTATTATGAGAAAATTGCCGGACCCTGTGTAGTTAGCACATCGCGCTGCGACGCCAAGGGTCCCTGGTTCGAATCCCGCTCGGGCTTGGTTGTTTGTGAATGTCCATTCATCAATTTCATCACTCATCCCCATCTTTGCAAATTAGCCAAGAGGCACAAAAAGCGAAGTAAAATAAACTAAATCAATCAATCAATACGAGAAAATTGAAGAAATATGTTATAAAAACCCGAAATTGGTAAAATATGTCAAAATATGCTTTATCAAGTTCGTCTATTTCGGCTGATTTTCATCAGATACGTAAAGATCTCAGTATTCGATCCGATCTCAAAAAAAGAAAAAAATGTTATAGCATAAAGTCCAAAGCCCTACTTATTATATCTAACCTTTTTGTAATTAATTATTAAGAGCAATATGTATCAACGTAAAGCTATTAGTGTATAAAATAAAATTTATATAGTGCCTACAGCTCGCACAAGGAAAATACAAAATAAATACTAAATACACAACTTGATTTTAACCTGTGGTGTCACTTAAAAACATTGCTTTACTGCGTCAGGCTGGCACTGCATTCATTAACTTTCATCACACTTGTGTTATTGAAGCTACAGCTTCGACTATATTGCAAACACGGGGGAGGGGCTAATTTTGAACAGATTCTAAACAAATTGAACAGATTCTAAACCCTGTACTTTGCTTTGGCTACAACAAAGAAAAGCCAGTAAGTAAAATTCCTCGACTCTTGATTACCTAGATGCAGTAAGCCTTTTCCAGATTGTCAAAATAATGTAATTCCACAGAAGATCCAACGACGAATGATTGGCGTTCTCTGAACAATAGAAGGGCAGGGTGTGATGGTTATGATTAATCCATGCTTATTTTTACAAAACGTTTCATATGAAATGAACTGGAAGTTATAGACATTATAAAGATATGTTTTGGATAGTTTAGGCTACGAAGTACGAGTGGCGATATTTCGAGTGTAAAAACTGCCCAAAGTTATTAATAGCAACAGTGAATTTGTGCGGTGTGGTTGCATACATTCAGTCATTCAGTATAGAATTACGTATTATTTGCCGCGGTAGCTCAGTCGTTGTCGACCTCCGTGGCGGAGTGGTTAGCACAGCACTACAAAGCCAGGGGTCCCGGGTTCGAATCCCGGCTAGGACTTGGATGTTTGTGTTTGTCCGAAATGAGTAAAAAAATAATACAGTACAAATTGACATGTGTGAAAGTTTGAGAAATGTGGGAATGACGGGGAAGGAGTATTCCTTTAAAAAGAAAGTCGTTAGGGCGTCTTGACTATTATGCGAGAGTCCCGGGTTCGATCCCCGGCTGGGGACTTTTTCAACCTGTTCAAGCAGCTCCGGCGCCCACCCAGCGTCGTATAAAGTGGGTACCTGGACGAAACTCTGGGGGTAAAGGCGGCCAGGAGTGTGGTGCTGATTACATCACCCCCAGCTCGGCCGAGATCAAGCAAGTGTGGGGGCCTAACCCCACACCCCCTATACACCTTCATAGCGTGGTGCAAAACACAGGGGAGCACTTTACTTTATTAACTCTGTGCGTTACAGGTTACAGCCCAGTTACCAACCGACTGCCGGTCTCCCTCACACGCTTTCCCTCGTATTATTATTCTGTGAATATTTTATCCGTCTTTGTGTCAGTAACATGATCAACCGTACTTTGTTTTTGCTACGTCCACGTCCCCTGTCCTAAATTAAAAAAAAAAAAATCGAGTATTTGTAGGAGACTTGTCCCCTCCCCACAGACTTCTAAATCGACAGAGAGAAAGTCACATTATAGAGATCACTTTTTGCTCTCAAACAGAAAGTATCGTAGTTTTCATGAAGCTTTTGTTGTTCTTTTTTACACCTTCTTCATCTTGTGAATCGTATAAGTAGCCACGACGTGGATCTGTAATGAAATGACATTCAGTTTTTTCCCTCTCGTTAAACCAACCACTCGCCGCACAACGGGCAAGCGTTGAAGGGTGTCGCACGAGAGCGCTGCCGACAGTGAAGCGGAAAAATGGAGAACTATTTTTTTCCCCCAAAGACTTACATTTCTATTCATCATTTGGACTGCGTTCAACACTGTGGCAGTGCTGTCGTGTTACGAAAAGTGTTGCCAAATCACAGAACTTTAAATCCACGGTCATTCCATACACAGTAGTTTGGAAACACATTCATATTCCATGGATATTTTCGGAATCTGCATACTCCAAAGTATACAACATGATCGACTAGATTTTCGACTTCGTTTTTATGATACAGTAAAACCTTGTTAATCCGGACTAATGGGGGGGGGGGGGGTAAGTTGACCGGTTTAACGAAAGTTCGGATTAACTGAAATAACCTAAAAGAACAATAGAAAGTGCATTAAAACTCCGTTTATAGCAACAAAACACGTTTATTATGGTGTATTTAATGGGCATAGGCCTAAATACACTATACAGTACAAACAAAGTCTGCGGGAAACAAAATGTCATCAGTGGTTGACTACCTTTTCTTTTAAAAGTTTTTTGTTGACTTCTAGCCACATTTAAAACCTTGCATTCTGCTTTTTTTTGGGGGGGGGGGGCATTTTGCCTGTCCGGATTAAGCGAAGTCAGGCTTATCGGGGTCCAGATTAAGGAGGTTTTTACTGTATATTGAATTTAAATTTACAATTTCCCTATCCTCCAAAATATGTCTTTAGATTTGTTTACTATATATTTATGTTATAGAACAGACATACACACGCAATGGAGATTGATTGTGAAAAAAGTAATTTACATTTTTCCTACAATTAATATTATTACTTTTATTTTTGCTTATTATTATTATTTTTAAAACTGAAACTCCATGCGGCAATAGCCATTTGAGGGCCAAAGGTCTGTCAACGACTTTTCTTTGGGTCAGGGCATCGAGTCCCATCGCCACTGTTGTCTGTCTTCGTTATACTTGAAATAGCTTCTCAATTGTCCTCACGATATTTGCTCAAATTCGATATATTGGTAGCTCTCCAGTCAGATCGAATCCAGGACATCTCTCACCAAAGGCAAATCTCCAAGCATTCCGCTATTTTTAAAATGAATGAAAATAACAAAATCACTCTTCTTTTTGGACGAAAATACATAAACCTTATTGCTAAATTATGTATTTTTTTGTACCACACAGAGAGAGTTTTTCTTTCTATTACGTTATTCTATGTCGCTTTTCTATCAATTAGGTAAAACGCAATGATAGGAATAGGAGAAAGAAGATGAGATGCATGCCTTACTCAGGACTCGAACCTAGAACCTCTGCCTACGTAACACGCTACACTAACGAGTGCAATGACATATCAAATGTGGAGACAGTGTATGTCCCCGTAATATCATTGAAAAGGACAATATTACAACATATAAAGTACAATTGGTAACAAAGACTTATTTGCGAAAATTATGTAATGTATAGGGAGCGGAAGTTGATGACCTAAAAAATATAGGTATATGACCTATAGAATGTCTTAAAAAATGGGAAAAAATGACGTAAAAAATGCAAAAAATGACCATTAAATTTGTTAGTTTCAGGTCAAAAATTGAAATGAATGGGAAACTAAACAAAATGCAATCTTGTTTTTTTTTTTTTTTTTAAGAAAAGGCACCAAATGATAGATACCACATGCACGTTCATTCAAAATATGCAACGAGGATTTCCAATGGAAACAACCTAATAATTTTTAAACAATTTAATGAAAAAGTCGTATACACTGAATGAATTGGTGTAAAATGCATTAATTTCCCGCATTTGTGCTTGTAAATTGCAATCTTACGAGATCTATATAGGTCTATGTTCACCTTGGTGAAAAGACTCATATTACCAAATTGAAAGAAGTGATAAAATATGACGAAACAACACAGAATATAGCGAAAAATGACGGGAAAATGCCGAAAATCGGGGAAAATGACCTACAACCTGAAAATTGGCAAAAATTGCAAAAAAAAATGCACTTCAAAATTACCTATTTTGGTTTTTAGACGAAGTGTAATATTGTGTATATTTAATAGCCATCGTATCAGAGATGTCAGAAAAAATATGACATTTCATCAACTTCCGCTCCCTAGTAATATATAATATCAGTGTTTTTCTATGCCGTGTAATGTATGCCTGAATAATGAATGTTTTAAATGTGTGCAATCTCTGTTTCATTCAAATGAATATTTTTATTTAATATAAGAAACGATTTAGTGAAATTTGCCAGACAGTAACATGAGATTCTACATTCTTATTCGTAAGAAATTTGAACTTTTTAACAGTACCAGTTCAAGCATCCACGCCAGGACTCGAACGTGGAACCTACTCTGTCGAAATCACGAATTGACTGCTCAACATGTTCGGGCACCGATGCGACTCGCGTATAATATCTACTCATTTTGAACACACGCAAAGGAGGGGAGGGGGATATTTTGCCCTCACCCCTTCCAAAAGAGTCAGCTCCTATGGCAACCCAGGCTCCAATAAAACCCCACAAGTTCCAAAATATAAATAAATAAATATATTTTGGCGCTTTTTCACTTGCTTTGGCAACACTCCTTCCGAACCGTGATTTAAATAAATCCCCGTCTCGACAGTCACCCCCACCCCCCACCCTTATCCACCTCCGCGCACTTTTTTTTTTCCCGGTCGCTCAGTCCCCGGGGCACTTTAGAGCGCTCCTCTCAGCCAAGCTCCCGCGATAACCGGTTTCCATGGCAACGGCACACGCCGCCATTTGTTTTTTTCCTTCCGAGATCTGATATGTTTGTTCAACGATTTGATACCAATTATAGGCTTACGATTATTCCGCTGACACCCGGAAAATAAAAACAAGATGGCTGCTGTCACGTGGCGCGATAAAGAGGGTGAGGTTTTTTTTTTGATGTAGGAAGGGGGGAAAGGAGGGGGGTTACACGCAGCTTCTGAGAAGAGCTAAATTAAACTCCGTTTGATGGCTGAGGGCCCCCTTGCTGTGACATGGCACTTTTAAAGCAGAGACCGTCAAATAACAAGCAGTGGAATCAAGGTACACTTTGGATTTGGAAAGTTTCTAAAAAGATAGAAACATTTCTACTTCCTGAAAAATAACATATTTCACTTCATTTACTCTTGATAAAAAAATAAAAGCAAGTACCAATTCAAGTGTCCACTGCCTTCCCTTGAAAAAACACAAGAAGCTTAATTTCATGCTCCATAAAAGTTGGATATATAATTTTGGTTTCTGTGGAATGGTCATGCCTGTTCAGCACTTTTAAAACATGTCTTTCCATACTTTCCTCTTATGTAGATCAATCTAAGTGCACCACCGCCATTTTATGCTACTTTTAAGCGTAACACCAGCATTTTATAGTAAATCTAAATGTATCACGGTCATTATATGAGAGTCAAAGTGCATCCATAGCATTTTAAGCAGCAAGGAAGTGCATCACCAGCATTTTATAGTGAATCTAAATTATAACACCATTAAGCCTTGTTTCCATGATTTGAAAAACTCAATATGCTGACCAAGGCAGTAATTTATTTTATTATAAAACATAAACTAAACGTAACGTTTCAACCTTCTAGCAAGGTCTTCCTCAGACTCAGCACCAAGTACCCGAGTGCAGCGTCTGAAGAAGATCTTGCTAGAAGGTTGAAACGTTACGTTTAGTTTATGTTTTATAATAAAATAAATTACTGCCTTGGTCAGCATATTGAGAACCTTCTAGCAAGGTCTTCCTCAGACTCAGCACCAAGTACCCGAGTGCAGCGTCTGAAGAAGATCTTGCTAGAAGGTTGAAACGTTACGTTTAGTTTATGTTTTATAATAAAATAAATTACTGCCTTGGTCAGCATATTGAGTTTTTTGAATCTAAATGTATCACGGGCATTATGATGAGTCTAAGTGCATCAATAGCATTTTAAGCAGCAAGGAAATGCATCACCAGCATTTTATAGTGAATCTATGTGTATCACGGGCAATATATGATGAGTACAAGTTCATCCATAGCATTTTAAGCAGCAAGAAAGTACATCACTAGCATTTTATAGTGAATCCATGTGTATCACGGGCATTATATGATGAGTCTAAGTTCATCCATAGCATTTTAAGCATTCTAAGATGCGTACTTATAAGTTCTTCGCAGGCATATTAAACGGCTTCTAAATGCGTCAACAGCATTAGTGCATGTAAGTAGATCACCAGCAATTTTATATTGCACCTAAGTATTCCAAGAATTTTAAGCTGCAACTAAGTGCACTACTAGAATTTTATTCATTGTAATATGATAACTGAAAAACAATATCCATTTTCGATATCAATTGACACACTTTGGGTGGGGGAGTTTCTGTGCATAGTTGAAAATAAAAATACAAAATTACACAACAGTTATTCGATACATTTCTCAATAGTTTCCTTTCTCTGGAAATTATTGGAAAAAAGTTCAAATTCGTCAAATAGCAGAAAATCAGTACAAATTACTCCAATGTCAGATACGTGAGAGCGAATGTAATTTGACACCACTTTGTTTTTACTGAAGTGGGTGGAAGTGTTAATAAGTATGGTTATTTTTTTGAGAAATCATCATCTTCATTTCACGATAATTATTTTCCAACATAAACTCGTTATTTAATTGGATATAATTCTATACCGATGTGGTGTAGTATCCGTGCAATAAATTGCAGTACAAGAAGGTATACGCTTTCAATCTCAGTCATACGTTTAATTTGTGAGCTATTAATTTCGTTAATACAGTTGAAAATACTTCATGAATAATTTTATTCAACGTAAAATACATGTCTTCATTATTCACGAAAATGTTGATTTTTCATTTTCGTTGCAATTGGACATTGCATCTAAAACAATATCATACTACTTACAGATTTTTAAAAAAATTAATTAAAATATTTTTGAACGTTTTTTTTGATGTTGAAACATGAAAACAATAGATTTTTTTTTAACAATTAAACTTCTATTTATTTTCATGTTAAAATGCTAGTTGTTTCTGCCACCTAGTTTTAATAAATCTAAATGCTTAGGTTGTCGACACAGGAACATGATAAGATGAGATGACATATTCTTCGTCACTTTCAGGGCAAAATAATAAATCGGTGAAATTTTTATTTTGAAGATATTTCGAAGAAAAGACTGAATCTCCAAACCCCCACTCAGTACCCCTTACCCTTTTTTTTTAAAAAAAAGTTTGAAGTTCTGTACGAAATATTAGTACAATGTATTTCAGTGTTCTGCAATGCATTCATTATTTAAGAGAGAATAATCTCCCATTTCATTTGAATTTGATACCTCAAAATTGAATTACCACATTCAAATACACAAAGCTGATTCTTCCTACTTCATCGGCGAAACGAACCAGACACCATTATCACTCACTGTAGTTGTTCGAAATGTTTCCGCTTTTCACCGAGAGATGGCGACTGTCACCTAAGCTGGAGCGAATGGAGTTTCCCAAAGCGTGGAGTAGATGGCTCTAGTTGTCATTTTTTGTAATATGCCCGAAGCTCCATCACTATGTAGGTGAATACATTGGAAAATATGATCAATTTCATGACGGCAAGAGTGACATAATCTGTGGTGTTTCACAACCACCACCCATTATTCTATTTTTTTTCCCCTTTAGCGTTGTTTGGGCACATGTCTTACAATCAGTAGCGTCCATGGGTTTGTCCAGAATTTTTCATCTAGGAGGGGTGTAAGTTCGTATTTTGTAGGGTTTTAATGGTTAGAGCCAAAATAGCCATATATCGGGCCTTAGAGAAACAATTTAGGCGGATGTAGAGCATTTTTTTCGGGGGGAGTTGTTAGGTATTTGTGAATATATCACTGGTGGCGCCAAAGTTGGCAATGGTATTGCGATACCAGCCACCAACCCAACTTCCAAAGTTATCTATTTGTCTGTGTGGATGTGTATTTATGTACAAGCACGTATCTAGAAATACAGTATATTTCTGGGGGGGGTCCGAACCAAGTGTATCAGTAATAATGATAATAATGTTTAAATTAAAATAATTATATTATAAGCATATTAAATTAAATTAATATTGATACTTTATTATTATACGGACTACCTCTAATTAGTACGCTATACGTAGACCTAACCTAACTGAACCTAACCTAACCTTCATATGTAATTAGTACGCCGCCATAGGAACCTAACCTAATTAATTAGATATGAAGGTTAGGTTAGGTTGAGTTAGGTTAGTTACGTATAGCGTACTAATTGGGGGTAGTCCTTATAATAAATTAAAGTACCTTAATATTAATTAAAATATACAAATTAATAAATATTGTATTGTTATTATTACTCGAATAGGTAAATATACGGTATAAGAATAGATATATAAAAACAGCACGTATTCATTATTCAGCATATCTGTACTTAATATCGGTATAATTTTCTAAAAACAAGTTCCCTGACAAAGATCTTAATGTCAAATAGTTTGAAGAATTCAGTATTTATTGAATAAGAAAAATGAATGTTAGATCCATTTGGCGAAAAGTAAAGTTCCTGATTGATTGATTGAGTTGGTGTTTTAGGTCCACTTTATGCACAGTAAGGCTAATTGGGACTGGACGTACAGTTTAAAGTGGGATCCGAACCATTATGTGCCTCCACCGGGACCCTTGATTAATATTGTATGCATATTATCATAGATAGTAGTGTGGAAACATAAATATGTGGTATTGTCCTTGAAAAGCCCTATGACCCCAATATAATCCTTGTCTTCCAATAAGTTAAGGGAAATTAATAACCACCGATTATGCAACAAATGCTAAACAAGTATATTTTCATTATTTGGTTTTAGTACTTGGTAAATCTTTGGGGGCTTCTAGACAGGGAACAAATAAATAAATCAAGAAGATTTAGGTGGGTAGATAACGTTGCCGTCATGGGAGAGGATGGAAAAGTTTGCGGGGTCTTTTTGGGAAAGTTGGTGGTAAAAACACTGTGGGAAGGACAAGACGAAGATGGAATGACAATACAATATTAAGGTGAACGTGATGGAAATTGGTAAGGATGTTCGATAGTGGATTGATCTCTCCCAGGATAGGGACAAATAGAAAACTTATGTTGCTATGGCAATGAGTCTTCGGGTTTAGAAATGCCACAGAGTTTCTTAGTTATAGTTAGTTGGTATCTTGTAATATATTACTGAAATAACACGTATGTATACAATAAAAATATAGATGTTATTCTCCTCTCCCTATGTCAAGAACTCTCAATTTGATCTCTTTTTTGGAAATATTATGTAAGTTTTTTTTAACATTTGTAGCCCTGTGTTCGAATTATGTTGTATTATAGTGCCATAACTTACCTTTGTGGATATTAACTAAATAGTTCTCACAACACGTACAATTAAATGATGGAGACGATAGCTATAGTATTTTCAGTAGTCACAATGAAAGTAAACAAGTGGACATTCCAAAATCACCACTATTCACAGGCACTAATTAAGACATGTCATTTATCTCAAGGAAATTATTATTAGGTATATTTTTGTTCTTTCCACACGATTTAACTCACAACGATTTGCTAAAAAATCCAAGAATTCTGATTGTACTGAATAACAGTAGCATTTGCTGTTGGTATATATTTATAATAAACAATAGTTTAAGCCCAAGACAAAAGCAATTTTATCCACAAGAAGATTCTCTTTTTTTTTGCGGTACCACAAAATAGAAACACACAGAACCTAGGGCATCATCTTAGTTGTTTAAAAGCACACACATTCTCAGAAAACTTGTTGCTGAATGATAAATACACAAGGCTCAGTGTAACGCAGTTGCACACTGAGAAATTCTTACTTATATGGTTCCATCTGACAAACAATCACACAATAGGTCCAAGATCCTCTCCTCGTAAGCGGGAGTAAACGTGGCATTCCATTTCTTCCTCGCTTCGTCATTGGCTAGATCCTCTTCAGTTATTTCCTCAAAGTCGGGAAGAACTTTGCTATCGGCGAGAACATACGGTAAGACCCACACAGCCATGATGCAGCCATATAATTTGTAGTCTCTGAACTCCTTTTCGATTGTGCTGAAGCTGATGTCCCGCTTGCATCCTAAAGCGTGGAGAGTACTAGTGAGGGTAGCGTGGTAGGTGTGAAGAAGTTGTTTCACGTGACACTCGCGGAGACTTTTCGTTGTGCTGGTGCAAAAGAAATACTGTAGGTCGATTGCTGGGGAATTGTAACGAGAGATTTGCAAGTCAAGTAACTTCACTTCGGTTACTGCTTCCTTGTTGTTGTGATGGAATAACGAGTTGTTGTTCCAGCAGTCTCCATGCGTGATCACCGCCATTGGCTCCTTTGGTTCGATTAATACAGACATCTTGGAGAACACATCATTCTTCAAGCTACCTATTCTATTTATAGTGTTTGAGTCATAATTTCGGATTTGAAAAACCCTTACGGCTAAGTCCACGTTATTTTCAATCGATAAAGTTACGTCCACGTCACGTTCGGGTCTGAACAGCACTTCATCTAGGTTCCTCCTGAGAGCCAGGAAACCTTCTGGGTCTTCTTCCAGAGAAGGAGAAGGCGTGGAATTCCCCTAAAGCTCTCATCACCAACTCGCACTCTTTGAAGCCAAGACATTTCCTCTTCTCGGCCATCGTGAAACCCCAAGGCTTCAGGTCTTCCAGCACCAGAAAGTCGTTGACGCTGCCCTCCGCCATCCCTCCGATGCACTTGGGGAAGGACGACAAAGGGTTCTCTACGCCCTTGCCCTTAGCGAAGGACACGAAAGCTGGCAGGATGCGTTTGTAGAAAAGGACCTCGTTGCAGAAGGCTCTTCCGGTTCCGAACCTCTCCCTCCGGATGGCGTTGTTAGGCTGCAGCTTCAAAATCAGATGCTTCTTGGTCCTTCTGTTATCTCCAGTTGTCAGTTCCAGCTCCAGTCGGTATGTGAGAGACATGAAGTTGTCTCCACGAGGCACGGCATCGGTCACTGTGTACGCGACTATGGTAATACCGGCAGAATTTTCAGAGATAATTCTTTGCAGGAAACCTTTGCTTATCCTTTCCATAACTACAAGCCGACAATAGAAGTGGCGATGCAGTAGCCAGGAGATCTGTTAACCGGACATTTTACGCAGAGTAGTGAACTTTGCTTTGTGTATACGAAAAAAAATGTTTACGACAACGAAAGAAACATGATAACCCACTTTAAAATGATAACTTCTTCAGATGACACTCAAAATCCATTACAATGGGCTAGGGTCAAAATCCGGTGTTCCACATTTAGGAACAAACAACATATATTTAACGATACAATAGCTTTTGCGAAAATGTTTTAAAAAAAATGCTAGGTTATGAAAGTGGTGTCGTCCTAACTGCCAACATTCCTAATTCCGAACAGTCCTAATTGCGAACACACCTGTGGGTCACTGGTGGTGTAAAAGTTACACCTCAAATTGAAGCATGCCAGTTGTAACATAAAATCCGACATGATTAAAGCCTTCGTCGAAGTACATACATTATATATACGTATTGTACAAAAATAGCTTATTTAATTAATGATACAATTAATGACTTTGTCAATTAATAATGCGGTGAACGTTACCTAGTCAAATTTCAAAATATATGATATTGTTCTTAAAAAAATAGGGATATCAACAATCTTCTTGTATTTGTCTTGCTATCCTCTCGTCTAACAAAACATATATTTTCGTCAGCTTGACACCTTCCAGGTTCAATTCTATTCTCATAATTATATCATTTGACTTTTCTGCCTCAGCCTCAAAGCATTTAATGAGCTCTGCCACTCTTGGGTGTGGCCTACCAAGCTCGCTGTTTATGTTATGATTCCATCCCTCCACTGTAATAATACAGTCCGTTGCCTCCTGTTGAAACAGTTCCACATATCTTTTGGCAGTAAGGGGTTTTCGAGCCACCGGTCCACAAAATAGTCGAAGAACTTCAGAAGGTTTTCATTACGAGGAGCTTGCTCGTAAATACGAAGCCATCCTTCTTCAACATCTTCTAGGTTTAGAAAAGCAGACGCTCACATACGGATGCTCCTCTTAATTTCTTCATCTTCATTGTAAGATGTAGTCATGCGAATTTCTTGAACTTTGCTTCAAAGACTTTGCGTAAAGTGGAAAAAACAACCTTGAATGTTAATCTAGGTTTAAACCTCTTTTAAAGCAGAAATAGCACTAGCCTCGAAGTCAATATTCACCGTTTCCACTCTGGTATTTTCCTCAAGATTAATCGAAACAATCGTAAATAAAATTATTTCTTCTTGTCTGGTGGAAACCGAAAAACTAGACGTACATTTGCATCTAAATTCGTACTTCCCAAGTCTGCATGTATGGCGTATATCTAAGAAAACTGGCTAGCACAGCTTTTGAACGTTTCATCCATAAAAAAAAAATAATATGTTTGGGTCTTCAAAGTCTCTCTTCTTTTGGTGCTGGCAAAGACCAGAATTCTCGTGTCTTACCCTTACCTGTTTTTAAAAACAGGTTTTCAGCTCTATGTGTTCGCAATTAGGACGTGCAAATATTTCTCAGTTTCATGTGTTCGCAATTAGGACGATTCAGGCAGTGTTCGCAATTAGGATTGTTCGCAATTAGGACTGTTCGCAATTAGGACGCAACCATGAAAGTTAGCGATAATGATTCTTTATCAGCATACAATGAGACATTGGATGAAGTCCAATTAAAGTTTTTCTATTTTTTTTTAAATCCTTCTAATGCTACGTTTCGAGAGAGTTTCTCTTCTCTCGTGTTCAGGTTAATAGTATCATTTTTTGTCACAGGTGGTGATCGAACATGTAATTGTTCCAAATCCAATGCTAACCAAAGGGGGAAGGAATTCTGGAGTAATTGGATAACGTACCCGAATTGGAAAAATACAGGTTCGTCGTAGGCTCGATTCCCACCACCGGCAAAAATAAATTGTTCACTTGAAGATGAGTAGGTTTACGTCATAACCCCAAGGCTCATCCAAGCATCCCCCAGCTAACATTTTGCACTTCAAACGCTGAATCTCGCAACCGAAGATCATGGGTTTGAGTTCCGGCTTGTGTATGGGTGTTCGTGGTTGTTCCTTCAACAATTTCATACAATCATCACTCATAATCATTAGCCAAAAGTGGCAGAAAAGCGACGTTAAATGACAAAAAAGTTTAAAGATGGCAAAACTAATAGCAGCTCGTAAAAATTGGAGTTTTATTGTGAATGATATTGTGCTCTTCGAAGTTCAGTTTATCTGCAGTTACTGTTAACCCGGAAGGACGAACCCTTTCCGTTAGGACGTAAGAACCCGCGCGGGTTAAAAAATACGCAGAAGAAAAAAATACGTCTTAAGTCCGAATTTCAATTGTTTTACAGCATGTAAATAGTAATACCTTCTTTGATTAATGTAATTTTATTGATTTTGAATATTTACATTGAATCACAGAATTGATAAAATGGAGAAAAAAGGAACATGTTGAAATACCGAACTGACAAGTATGAACGCACGTTGGGTGAAATTTAACCTGACAGTATTTCTACGGCCCTGGGAGCGGAACTTATGAACTAACTGACAGCAGATTCAAGGTCCCGATACTGGAAAGGCCTCAGACAATCATCGGAAGTGATCAAAAAATGTATTTCAAAATCACCTGGGTAATTTTCACCCATACGCTCGTCCTTACGGGTTAAGGAAGTAATATCATAGCTAACGAAAGATTTTACATTTAGTCGACGGGTGGATATGAAGGGAACATCGCTTGGTTAATGAACAAGTGGATTCGCCTATTAATCAGTCGCTTTGAAAATTGCAGACATCCTGACGATGACACTATCGAAAAATTTGACTGTATATCGATATATTTTAATTCTATAGTAACGAAATGAGGAATCCAATAAAGTTGGTCTCTTCACTTAAGTAGAAGTACGTTCCAAGTGAATATCTTTACTAATATTAATAATTTTTATCATGACAACCTTTGTTATTTAGCGTTGATCTTTTTTCCCTTTTGGCTAATCGCGACGATGAGAAAGAACGATTAGTAGATGAATTTGATTGAGACATCCACAAAGAACATGCATGCATAGGGAGGGACTCGAACCCGGAAACTTCGCCGGTATCACAACAATTAGCCTCCTAAAATTAACTTACACAATATACCCGTTGTTAGGATCACACCTGGAGGTTACCACGGGAGAGTATCTTTATTAGTCATTGCTAGAACAGTTACACCCATTTCATTTAATGCATATTTATTTTTCCTGTTTCTGATCGGGTCCGTGAAATAGGCATATCTTTTACACAGTCAACTTAGCACCTAAGAACCGGTACTACATGGTGCGCAAAAGCTAGACACAAATACAACTTGCATAATAATTACACATACAAGTCTTGGTTGCCACCGTGTGAGCACCATCACAAATCCGACATATTCACATTATACACAAAGGAAGAACAACATTTCTGACGTGCATGTTAGACTGTTGAATCAAAGCTTCGCACTCTATTCAACAGTGACCGGAGTATCCTTAAGCGGAAACTCCCTGGCAGAATAGCTAGCATATGGCACCTCTTATAAGTAATAACGGGATTAATGTAGTTGAATCAAGCAAATACAAGTTATGTATAACATGTAGCATCTTCCCTCTATCCTTACGCCCCTCACATATACTAATACTATGTAAGGAAAAATGATTGATTGATTTGGTTTATTTTACTTCCCTTCTTTGTCACTTTTGGGTAATCACGAAGATAAGGATGAGTGATGATGATGCTTTTATGGAGAAATACTCACAAGGAACACCCACGCTAATGCTGGGATTGGAACCCGGGACCCGTGGCTTCGTCTCCTCTGCTAACCATTCTGCCACGGATGACAATGTTTATGCACGAATTAAAGTGAACTTACTACAGAACCCTAGGAAATTAAAATTGCCAATACTTTATATACTCATTAAATTTAAAGTGGGCCTAATTTATGGGTGTTTATAAAATCTGGAATGATATCAATGCGTATCAAGAACATCTTTCCCAGGAGTCTTCTGGCTTGCGTGAAAATTTGGACTCGTAATGCCTGTCAGTTCATGCTTCTACTACATTGTCACCACTTCGTGAACATCCACTAAATCCACTGGACTAACTATTCGTCAAGATACATTCACTACTGTACGTACCATTTCTTTATCTTTGCACTTCATACAACACAATATGATAACGAGAAGTATGAATATATTACAGAATTTTCACAGGGAGAAAATCGTTGTTGCTTATATTATCCCTGCTGTTAAACATTCACTTACAACTTCCACCACTCTGTCCTCGTAGTCTGTGGTAATCGCTTCGCGCCATTTCTCTCTTTTGGTTTTATCGTCGACATCCTCTTGAGTCAGGTCTTCCAAGTTTGGAAGAGCGCTGCCATCGGCGAGAACAAACGGCAACACCAGAAGAGCCATGATGGCGCCGAATAATCTGTAGGCGTGGAACTCCCTCTCGATGGTACCGAGAGAAATGTCCTGGTTGGATCCCAAATCGCTGAGAGTTTCTGTGAGACTTTCGTGATATATTCCAAGAAGCTGCTTCTGGTGTTTGTCGCGAAGGCTCTTCGTGGTGCTGGTGTAGAGGAAATGTTGAAGGTCGATGGCCGGGGACGTGTATCGTGAGATCTGTAGGTCAAGTAACTTTACTTCCGTTACTTCTCCGTCGGCGTTACTTAAGAGTAAAATGTTATTAGCCCAGAAATCACCATGAGTTATCACTGCCAGCGATTCTTTTGGTTTGAGTAAGTCAACAAGTTTCTGGAAAACGCCATCTTTCAGTTTGGTTATTCTATCAGCTCGAGCGGGATCGGAGACTAGCTTGTTAAATGCTCGCACAGCTAAGTCCACGTTACCTTCAATAGCTTCAGTTATTACGGTTTCCCGTTCGGGTACCCAAAGAACCTCATTCAGGTTCTTCCTGAGATCCAGAAAACCTTCTGGGTCTTCCTGTTTCATGGCGATGGAGAAGGCGTGGAATTCACCGAGAGCTCTCATCACCAACTCGCACTCCCTGAAGCCAAGCCCTTTTCTCTTCTCTGCCATCTGGAACCCCAGAGGCTTCAGGTCTTCCAGCACCAGGAAGTCGTTGACGCTGCCATCCGCCATCCCTTCGACGCACTTGGGAAAGGAAGACAAAGAGCGGTCGACGCCCTTGCCCTTAGCGAAGGACACGAAGGTTGGTAGGATGCGTTTGTAGACGAGGACCTCATTGCAGAAGGCTCTTCCGGTCCCGAACCGCTCCCTCCTTAAGGCGTTGTTGGGCTGCAGCTTCACGATCAGATGCTTTTTGGTCCTTCCATTATCTGCAGATTCCAGGTCGATCTGCACCCGGTACGTGAGGGACATGAAGTTTTCTCCACTAGGCACGGCGTCGCTCACGTTGTACGAAATTATCCGAACGTCAGATCCTTTGTCACCTTCACCGAGGATCCTTTGTAGGAAGTCCACCGTTATCCTCTCCATGACTATTAGCTACAATCGACAATATCTGCTCGGGAATGCTGTTCTCGTCGAAATAACCTAGTTAAATAGAGATTAGAATATATATCTGTACAGTTGAAGTGGAGAGTTAAGTTTTCGAATTGTAATTTAAGTAGATACTTATCAACGTCAAAGGAGATAATAAATACGTATCTCAGTTTGATAAATTTATCTTGACGCATTGTGGTAAAGATATTTGTGTTCATACTCTAAGTACCACAAGGGAATTTCCAGTGCATTGGTTTCTGTCATTTGTAGTAAATTGTATATTACTACCTCCAACACATACAGTTTCAATATGCTGGTAGTTCATCATGTGGTAAGAAAGAACATTTCTGGACATACTGTATGTGTGTGTAACATTGATAAGTAAGGCGTAAAATACCTACAAGTGCACTAGCACTATGTTCACTTCGTAGATAGTAAATGTCTTATCGGTCAATGTAACAAATCGAGGTCATCGTGATCAAAGGAAATTGGACTCTTGGAAGTATATCTTATGATTTATCAGGGCGCATCAAACGCCAACACTCGAAGAAAATGAAATGAATTGATCTCTTCAACCAGGCATTATGTATCGGAATTTAAGAACATAGTCATGTAGACTATAGCTTCTTCAATTTAATAAAATATCGTTGCCATGCAAATGAACAAAGACAGAGACGTCACGTACTAAATTACTCAAATTAATACAATGAGATCTACTTCATAGATAATGAATTTCAACGCACTTGTTGGGAAATGTCAACCAGTGCTATGATGTAGCTGATGTATTTCGTGGGGAAGGGCTAATAATATTCATTATATAGTACTCATATATTGTGCCATATGTAGACAATAGCTAAAGATACAAAACCGATTGATTCCTCTAAGCCACAACAAATTTTGGGTTCCATGTGCAAGTTTCGGATGGGCCAGTGATCCTCGGCTCCCTTAAAGCCGTGTCTGTGTCAACAATAGGCCAGTGTTTTCTCACCATTGTAACTGTTGTGTTGCCAAACATGCAAGGGAAATAATCACGTGTTTAAAGATGAAGAGATCTAGTTTGTTTGTTTTATACATTTCGTAGTAGCTTGATCGGAAAATAATTTTCTGAAAACATGTGAAAAATGACCAAGTGAATAATATAAGACGAAGTAACTTGTTTATGGGCAGTTCCATACTATATTTAAAAATAATAATAATATACAGAATGAAACATTATCGAACAAATATCACGCATTTAATTGGGTGGAGAGTAGGAGGGTACTGATGCGGGAGAGATCTATTAATTTTATGAACTATAGGTTTTTTCCACTCTTACGGCTGCCGGTCCTATTTCTGGCAAGGGAAGTGGGGAGCGGGTATTACGCGGCAGTCCAACCAGACAACAGCGGTGGCGCCGACAATCACGACGTCGAGGAGAGCAACTACTACGTGCACCTCGTTCTACTTGCTGCTGCGTTTCTTATCGTGCTGGATTGGTCACTTCCTCGTTCCCCACTAACAAAGTTGAAGTCATCCTTTTACTTAACGTAAAGCAAGAATAGACATATTGCATGTTATGTGGCACAAAATACAAATATACACTTCTGTTCAAATAAAGTGGCACATTCTTAAACTGTTCAACCTTCTAAACTGTGCCACTTTCTGTGAACAGGAGTGTACAAGTTAAATATAACATTTCAGGACCTTGTTTCTTCACTTTTCTCATGCTTCGAGATCAGGCTCGCTTCTTCCACCTGCGTCTAATTTCTGCTTGGCATTCGCTTTATCGGTCGGCTTCTTGTTACACAGATGCTTGCAATAATCAACACTGGCCACACCACGGGTCTTTTAACTAGCACGTAAACAGTATAATTGTTCAAGGCAAGGGGTGCTCTGCATTGTCAGCAAGTTATATTCGTGTTTTATTGTTTTTTTTATTGTGAGGTGATTTTAGTAAATACATTTATTATTTTATTTTGCCGACTACAATTAGTTTCTCATTTTATGGAAGCTATGTCGACGGTTGATCATTGAGGGAAACTCACGTAAAGCCGTCAAGTGAATGATCAGTATGTTCGTTGAGCGAAATCGTTGCTCCTTGTGCATCGTTGTGATACACCGCACGTCTTGTCTTTGAATAAAACAATCATACATGGATGTTACTATGGCACAGATACAGTAGATCATCCTTCCTTGAGAAACATTGCCTGAATTTTCATTACCGGGAATTTCACAGATTCCAATGCGGATATGACGCAACGAAATCGTGTAATTTACAAGTTACACAATTCCCAAACCATGAATTATGTGTCCTTCAGCGGCTGGCGAAGTTGTCAAATGACAATGTTTAAAATAAATATTAAGAAAGGAAAAAATCTCGCGTGACCCGTCTGAGACGCAATTCTCCAAGAATACTGCATTTACACGCAGAACATTTGGAAGTCGCTGTAAGTAAAACTTAGATTTTTAAGTTTCGTTTCTTAACTACTTTGTGTGTGTGTAGCCTATCATCTTATATAGCATAATGTTTATGTATTGTAGATCAAGTACACTTACAAAATTCTGGGAAGTCACTCTTTAAAGGAATTAAGTTAGAGTTACTCTTAGTTACTTTTACTGTACAGTTATTTTGTTCTAGATGCGCTATTAACTTGGCCATCTGAAAGTAACATTATTTTCCCAGGACAAGGCCGCTCCTGTCTGTATGAAAGCATTCACTGCGCATGCGCTGCCAACAGACCGAGAAGACACGATGAGACAACGGCCCAGTCCGAGCGACACTTGCAGCTTGTCGTGTACTCAGGTACGAAAGGTTCCACTTAGTTGCGAAGCATCGTTTGCAAGATACACTTTTTCGCTTGTTGTTTCGGTCTGAAAGCTGCCCTTAAAGTTATTCATTTCAAAAAGTAACTTTTCTCTGATCCACCGTTAGAACGAAGTTAATGTAATCAAGTATACATAACTTAGGAATCGTAGGAATTGTACACATAACTTGTAAGGAATTCTATTGGTTAATTTTGATGGAAGCTGTTCCGAAGGCACCTTTCGCGTAGGGATATAGTGCTTTATGTCAAAGTGTTACCACCATGGGCGCCGCCAGACTCTTTGTAGGGATGGTCGGACAATTCATCAAACTTGAATACTAAAAATAATAATTATTATTATCATGCTTATGATTATTATTATAAATAATAACCTCAATATAATAAAATAATTTTATTGCAAATTCATTATCATTAATATTATTATTATGTTATCCTTGGGGAGATTTTTATGCTTGAGCCACCAGATGAGTGGATATCCAACAAAACTCTTTTCTTAAACTTTTTAGTGCATTTTATGCAATTAATGCACTGAAATTCATTGTTATTCTATTATGTTATTAACTATAACACACCTCGTTCAAGAAGAAGCTTTACAACTTAGGATGAAATTTTAACCATAGCGTTTATATTGTGTGAGCTCTCGAATAAAATTCTATATTTTTAATTTTGGAAACTGTGAAACAATTTATTCTTAATTTTGATGGTAGAATATGAAAACATAAACTGGCACGTGTATTTTACAAGTATCCCTCTCTTTTTTTCATTACGCATTTTTACTTGGTTATTCTATTATAATAATAACTAACTGAATTTCATTACTAACTGAGCGTCGGCAGTAACCGTAAAAGTAAGTTACAGTTACATTTCAAGTAATACTGGCAACTGTAAGGGAGTTACTTTAATGAGAAACTGTAGCCAACTAACTCTGTTACCTCAGTTTTTGAACCGAGTAACTGAAGCTGTAACTTGTGTTGCCCCTGTCAACACATGCTTTTTCAAGCAAAAAACTATTCAATCTGTATTGTATTAATCTATGTTGGAATCTTTTCTTTAAAAATGTGTTATTGTTAATGTTACAATAGGTAATGAATTGTTTAACTTAAATCAGGAAAAATGATGAAACTATGGAAATATAAAACAACTATGTAGTAACCATGGTAAATTGTAAACAAAATTATGATATAAAAGAGCTAGACTTTTGTAAGCCTACGGGGACATTCTCCTGGTTGTCGAAAGGCTGATGGTTCAGGGGACGTTCGGTAATATCTTGCTTCAATCTTCGGATTGGCTGGTATACTTGTACTCCATTTGGCAGATATTCCACAAACCCAACTCTGAATAAGGCGTTCTCCTGTATCATCAAAAGACCAGGGTTATAAACTTCGGTACAACTAATAGGTTTAGGCCTACAAGTTGTATCGGGTGAATTGTCTGTTTGAAAAAGTGTTTGTATAACATCGGAAGTTTAAATAAATATTCGAGTAAAAGGTCTTAATGATCTTTCATTTCAAACCTACATAGGTGATAGAGTGCCACACACGTAAATTTGCCGTTGCGTAGAAACGTATTTTCGTTTCGTCTCCCTCTCTCTTAGCATCACGTGTTCTACCCTGCTCGAAAACCTTCGCTATTGTTGCCATATTGTCATTCCATTCCTGGACACACTCGCGCAAACTTCATTGAAAACAATTGAACAGCGCTCCAGCTCGCGGTTCCCACCGGTCAGCAGGGACGGCAATGTGGCAATATAGCACGGCGTAGTCGTTGCTTCTTTTATGCAGTGCATGTTCATTGGCTAGCTAGTAACTAGTGTTGCCAACTGTAATAATGAAGCACTATTTCTGTCACGGAAGGGGAAAGCAGGTAAAGTGGCGGTGAGTTTTGTTGGATTGGAAGCACCATATTTTTATTTTATACTAAGTATTTGACCGGTTTGACGTTGTGTGCGTGTATTGCGTGTGTTTATGTAAAAGTGTGTGTTTGCTAATGAACGTTAAATTCCATAATGCCTCCAGTTCTGTCGAAGTTGAAATCAAAAACCTTGCATAGCCAAGCTCGGGAAATTCTAAGCAACGTGCACTAGTTCATGAAGGAGGAAGCCAGTCATGGTGTTAGCATCCCAATAAAGCATTTTGGCAAGAGAGCAGCGAACAGCAGCAACAAATTGTTCATATTTCATAATTTTGGAATTATTCAAAATAAATAAATTATGTGGCTCCAACATCATTTCAACTCTGGCTCCGGCACGTGTTCTTGTAGAAATTGCATAGAGGAGGCTGTCATTTTTGCTGCTTAATGCGATACATATTGTTTTCTGTGTTAAAATTGCCATGCTTTGATGGGTGACCAAGTTCATAGCAGGGCCGGCGGAAGGGGAGGGCGAACCGTCCCATCGCCCAGAGCGGCAAAATTTGAAGAGAAGAAAAAAATAAGCCTATTGAAAACTGTGATCGAGCGAGATATTCTTTTGCGCTGAATAGTATTGAAATAGCATAAGAAGTCTCATTATTTATTTTATATTTTGATGTTTTAGTTAGGAATATATTGATTTTCAATTTTCCGTTGCTGCGTAATGACCGGGGGGGTCGAAATAGAGCGGCATCTGCCGCCACCTCCCAGGGAGGCAAAATGACTAGCGCCGGCCCTGGTTCATAACAAAAGAAAAAGCCGCGCAGCTTATCGTCTAGTGGCAGTATATGTACTTGTTATTGTTGTGGAAGCCGGCATCCTTTGTAAATGTACAACAAAGGCAACCGACTGTCGCCGATCTCAGAGAGGAAATAATAATACTGCTTCAGAAGGAGTGTTATGGTGCAATTGTAGCGGTTTAACACGTTGGCATGTTATTATCTGCCGTTGCAGTTCCATACCAGTGTATACAGGTTTTGGGAGTGAAAAGTTAGAACACCACCAGTGCATTAATGCAATGAAAAATAATATATATTTTTTTTTTATTTTGTTTGAAATCACTCAAATAAGGAATCGTATGACGAAGTCTTCTTTGCAGCATTTTTGGTAATTTTACTTATGTGTTGGTTCATATGTTGCGAATTTTTAGTCCATATGTATGTAGCTACATACATAGTCACTTGTTAGTACATATTAATCCTAGTCCTGGTATAATGCATGACGTTTAAAACTCAACGTTAGATAGACCTGAATTCTCTAATTTTATTGTTGTACGTAACAGCTGTGCATCGGCGCACCGCAGCGACTTTTCTATCTGCTCCATTAGCAACACTGCTTCTTTAGTTCTGTCGCGCATTGCACGGCAGAATTATCTGCGCTGGACTCTAATAAAAAATAAATCCTGCACCGCAGACCTCGCCAGGGCTTGGTCCTACCAACCCTTAGAAGCCTTTGAGAAATCCGATAAAAGGGTTGTAACAGACTAACATAATGCCCTAAAGGCATAAGGTGCGTGTTAAACTCAGTTAATTTTTGAACCAAGTAACTGTAACCCAGTTACTTTTTGAACCAAGTAACTATAACTCAGTTACTTTTTGAACCAAGTAAGTGAAACTGTAACTCAATTACTCTTTGAACCAAGTAACTGTAACTGTAACTCAGTTACTTTTTGAACCAAGTAACTGTAACTATAACTCAATTACTTTTTGAACCAAATAAATGAAAGTATAACTCAGTTACTTTTGGAACCAATTAACTGAAAGTGTAACTCAGTTACTTTTTGAACCAAGTAACCGTAACTGTAACTAGTTACTTTTTGAACCCAGTAACTGTAACTGTAACTCAGTTACTTTTTGAACCAAGTAAATGTAACTATAACTCAATTACTTTTTGAACCAAATAACTGAAAGTGTAACTCAGTTACTTTTGGAACCAAGTAACTGAAAGTGTAACTCAGTTACTTTTTGAACCAAGTAACTGAAAGTGTAACTCAGTTACTTTTTAAACCAAGTAACTGTAACTGCAACTCAGTTATATTTTGAACCAAGTAACTGTAACTGTAATTTATTTACATTTTGAATCAAGTAACTGTAACTCAGACTGTAACGTAGAAAATGACGCAAGATCTGCAAATTCCGTCAACGCTATCGTTAAACCCGAATTCCGTCTTTCAAGGGAAGAAGGTGTCTATCTCCTTTGGAAGAACCCAATGGCCTTGTCGTCTTGCGTCAATAAAGCTTCGAATGAACAAACGATACGCTGTTGGAGTGGATTCAAGCTGACAGTTGATCCAAGTACTCAACACGTCTTCAGTACTCGCATACTGACCTTGCAACTTTGCATTTGTCCGTTTCTTCAGTCTTTGAAAGAAACTAGTTACTTACAGTGTCCAAATTACACTTTTTCTATTTTGGGGAGACGTGCAATACGTTGCCACATTCTAGCGTAAACAAAACAAGAACAATAAAGAACAAAACTTTGTATTTACAAGAAAATTCATTATTTTTGACAGGAAGCAAATTCACATGTTATTACATGCTCCCAAAGTACAGAATGCATTGCCTGCGAACATCGCAAGTACAAACAATTCCTTAAATTTCAAAGGTCAAATAAAAGATCTGCTGTTAATGGAACAATGGCAGAGTCCTGGCACACTGAAGGTATCAAGTCACTCACTATATGGAATTGTATTATTATTACTATTGTCTTTTGTATTTGTTGTTACACTTTGTTTCGCATCAAATTTCTGTGTATTTTTTGTATCTGTATGTGTATTATTTTACATATAGCTTACTGAATCGGGACCACCGACCCGTGAACCCTTTCGAGCCACCTTCTTCACCGCCTAACAGTATTTATGTAGTCCCTGATGCCTAAATATTAGGCGCATCCAGAAAGTAAGTTTCCCTGGGGTCGTGCACAATGATTTATTTTGCCACAGATACAGCACTTGCCCAGTTACTTGTCAGCATAATTCCCGCCGGAATTCAGACACTTGTCATAGCATGAGAGCAACTTATGTATACCTGCGTCGTAGAAGTCCACCGCCTGGGCGCCGAACCACTGTGTGACAGCCGTCTGAACTTCTTCGTCGCTGTGAAATTGTTGACTGGACAGGAACTTTTTCAGGTGCAAGAACAGGTAGTAATCACTGGGAGCGAGATCCGGGCTGTACGAAGGATGATCGAACACCTCCCAACCGAACCTTTCCAGAAGGACTGCAGCGCGCCTAGCCATATGCGGCTTCGCATTGTCGTGCAGCAAGATCACCCCGTCGCAATGTCCCCAGTGTTTCACAGTAACGGTTAGCGTTCACAGTCTCACCTCTGTGCAGAAATTCGATGAGCAGAATGCCTTGTCTGCCCCAGAACACCGTGCACATCACTTTTCGCGCCGACATTGTCTGTTTGAACTTTGTCCTGCATGGAGATCCACTGTGACGACAATGCATGGACTGCTGCTTGCTTTCTGGGGTGCTGTATGCAACCCACGTTTCATCCCCTGTGATGATCCGGTTGAGAAAATCGTCATCATCATGGTAACGTTGCAGAAATGTCAGCGCCGTGCCCATGCGTTTTCCTTTGTGTTCGGGCGTCAGTTGTTTCGGCACCCACCGGGCACACAATTTCCGGAACAAGAGGCGATTGGTAACAATGTCGAGCAACAACGACCGAGAAATCTGCGGGAAATGGCTGCTGAGTTCCGTGATCGTGATGCGACGATCCTCCAATATGCGCTGCTGCACCTGCTCCACTGCGCTCGTCCATAACGGCCGATGGCCGCCCACTGCGCTCGTCGTCATGCACATTTTGCCAGCCTTCAGTAAATGTCCTGCACCAACGATGCACCATCTGCTTGCTCATGACGTCTGACCCATACACCTGGGACAGCTGACGAAGAATTTCCATTGGCTATATGTCTTGCGCGTTCAAGAACTTGATCACCAAACGAACCTCGCACGCGGCGGGAGATGGAATAAGAGCCGCCATGTTTCATCGCTGCCGCGACGCTACTGAGGAATTTCCGGAGGAGTCTTCTAAGACATTCACTAGCCAGGGCATGTGCCTCTCACACATGCTCAAAATCGGATTCGATACGCATGGCCTGCCATCTGTGGGCGAATGGGAAACTTACTTTCTGGATGCGCCTAATATTAAACCAGGGTGTAAATTAAAGTTTTCTTGATGATATTTTGGTTTAATTCAATTTAAGAGATATATAACAATATAGAATAATTTTTTTACATATAATATAAAATATTAAAATACATATAAATTAAAAAGGAAAAGTACTGATAAGAAGCATATATACATATATTACAATTGGAGTTGATGTCTCCTAACGTGGAATATAAAATGTATTATAATAGTATACAGAAAAAGATATATGTATGATCTACGTATGATATAGTTACATATTTGTATGGCTATTTATGTAGGTCCTTAGGTATCCTAGATTGTCTTGGATGTGTATAGTTTTGGTATATCTAATAGAATCCTTAGATTCCTATCTTATGAATTCTATTCTTGTAGCCTGGTTTAATATATCTGCTATTGGAAGGATATTTTGAAGCTAACTAGTGTAGAGAGATAGGAGTTGGAATGTACTTCATGTTATTCTTCTTTAAGTCTACTTCTAATTTTCACTTCTCCTCCCTCTTCTTCTTACAAAGATTGATGAGGGAGGTGTAGGTATGCCTTACATCATCTTCTGTTCCTCTTCTTTTCTTCTCTTTTCCTATGTCCTTCCTCTCCTTCCCTTCCTTCTTCTTATCTTCAATTACTTCATTTTTGTTCTTTCTGATGTTATATATATATATTGAAGTGGTTCCTAATTCATAGAATTTGGTTTCCTTTGTCTTCCATATAGCTTACTGCTCCATACGCAGTTTATCTTATCTTATATGTATCATCATATTGACAGGGTTTTGGTGCCAGCGCAGCCCTTGGCTGAACCTCGCCCGCTAAATAAAGAAAAAATATTATTATTATTAAATTATTGTTAGAGGAAAAGGTCTAAATATGGGCCCCCCTTTTCATTTTGTCATTTTCGGAGGAAAAAATTAAAATATCAAGCATTTGCATTTAAAATGCATATCTATGAAATATATACTTAAATGTAATACCATGCTAAAGTATAGGTCTCCATTGTTTAAAGAAAAAAAACAATTTTCGAAAAATGGTAAAATGATATATTTCAAAATTGGGGTCTAAATATGGGCTACTAATGGCAATATCACAAAAAGCAATTAAAATTTAAAAAACAGTCATTTATCGCTAAAATATATAAAATTCATATTTATGAATAATCTGTTTTGAAAATCACGCGGGATGGGAAAAATCGAAATAAGAAAAACATCCAAATATTTGTTGAAAATGTGATCCCAACATTAGACCTCATGTCATAGCCCATATTTAGACCATCGCGCTATTTTTCTTCTTCAATTTATTTTCGCTCTCTGTGGTACATATTTCACAATCATGGCATTATAAAAACCCACATTTGTTTTATGTACCGCTAATATCATAACCTATACAAAGCAGATGAGAATTCAGAAAACGCAGAGTTAAAACATACCTGCAAAAAGTTTTCGGAGGTCTCAATTCTATAACAGCGTCCAGCCCGACCCTGTGGCCGAGTGGTTAGCACATCGCGCTGCGACGCTAAGGGTCCCGGGTTCGAATCCCGGTCGGGTATGGTTGTTTGTGAATGTCCATTTTCATCCATTTCATCATTTCATCACTCATCCCCATCTTCGCAAATTAGCCAAGAGGCACAAAACGCGAAGTAAAATAAACTAAATCAATCAATCAATCAATATAACAGCGTCCAAGGCAGGAACTAACCACCACTTACTCTTGCGAATTGGCGTCGCAACCTTTGTCCTTGACAGATAACCAGTTCCAATAGCCTCTGCCAGGCTGGAGCACCCGGGAGCACTCATAACTCCAAAACCCATATTTAAACCTTCTCCTCTATTATAAGGGCTGGAAAGTTGATGAAAATCATTTTTTTTCTAAGCCTTGAAATTAATGCCATACGTGATATCAGTCCTATTTCGCTTTACTTAGAACCAGAAAACATTGTTTTTATTTTGCATTTATTTGCATACTTCGGCCTCTTTAGACTTTTAGGTCATTTTTCAGCACTTTTTGCGTCTTTATTTTTGAGGTTTATCTTTCTCCTTTCTCGTTGTTTCGTAAACTTTAAATGCATTTGCTAGCATAACTTACATATTTAAATTTCCTGACATGGTCCATCTAGCAAGTTCTTCATTAATCAAAAATACGGTCAGTGGGAAAGCAGAATATTATTAACTGAAACTTTTGGCAATGGATTAAATAATTTATTGTGGTAAGCTTATTTCTCCTCCAGCAAACTTAAAAATACTTTTGCGCGGTCTACTTTGAAGTCTCCTTGCTGGCCACTATTATCGCTTTAATCTGTGGTTTTAAAGAAAAATTAGTCCCGGGTTCGATTCCCGGCGGAGGCACATAGTGGTTCGGATCCCACTCTAAACTGTAGGTCAAGTCCCAATTAGCCTTACTTTGCATAAAGTGGACTTAAAATACCAAATCAATCAATGAATCAATACTTCCATAAGCGTAAATAAAGACAATCAATAAAGAAAACTTAGTCACAATATATAAAAAATATATAATCTGATGTACGCGAAACACAACTGTATTTTCAGATGCTGGCCACCTACTGTATCGTTCAAGACCCAGTCTGAAAGAAGGCGAATGACTTTTACAGTTAAACCTTGCGGTGTAACCTTGAAGTAAATATAAAGGAAACTACATTAATACTTATTTGCTTATATCCCTTCGCTTCAGTAGTTTAAACCACCAAGCATTAAGCATTAAGATCATTAATTTTATTATTACATTCTTATTCTATTGCTGTGCAGCAAATTTTAGATCGAATAATCAAATTAAGTTACGAATTGCTTGGTCTTTCTATGATATACCAAGAAGAATTCATCATCTACCGGCTCTCATGCAAGGATTTAATATGGGAATGGTGATGTGAGATGGCAAAATGGCGCCTTGTAAACACGAGAACAGAACTGATTGATGTCACGTGCCTAGTCAGTCGCGCACAGTCGTTAATACGGAAGGAACTAGTTAGAGAACGCGACAACAGATGGCAGCGCGAAGATAAGATGGAAAGAATGTTGATTGACGAAATAGGAGGATACGGAATAGTATGATATCGATTAAAACAAATGAGAAATAAGTTAATATTGATTATAAAAATGTATATATAGTATAAGAAAAATAAATGTAAATAGAAATTACGATAGTTAAGGATATACTCATATGTTAAATGTGCAACAAAGTTAAGAAGTTGAGATGTTAGTTCAAAACCGCGTCTTATTTCGGTCATTCGATCGAATTTATTTTTGATTACCTCTGGCGAGGAGTATGTCGTCAGTTTTTGGTTGTTCGGTCCCTGGTGGCGCTATAGTCAAGTTTAGACGCCCCAAAGCACTACGGTTTGTGCTATTTCCTTTAGACGCACTGGGCCACAGGTAGCGCTTTTCCTTAGAGATCTTGGGCTGTCCCATTTTCGTTTGGCGTATGAGGTGTCCCTATATCCACTCTGCTGCAAAGGTCGACGTAAACAAGAAAGTCACAGTAATTCCGATCTCACCTTAAACTGTAGGTCCACTTCCGATTAGCCCATCTGATCACAATGTGGCATTGACGCAAGATGAAGGCGCAGATATACAGAACCGATAAAAACTAGGAGCTATTGACAGATTACAAGTACCTCGTCCTTCAGAAGCTATCCGGGCTCTTGTGAGATTAAAAAGCTACCTTTTGCCAGTCACGTCCACGTATTGAACGCTCACAGCACTGACAGGCAGAAACTAAAAAGTCATTGCCAGAGACGGGTGCTAACACGTTTCTAGAGTCGCAGTGAGTATCTCATCTCATGCATTTTACGTTTTTAAGTTTCGCCGTTAGTATTCTTGAGTGTACATTTTTTGTGAATTCCTTATTTGAATTTCTTTGACGTCTGCACACTGCATATTTATCGCCAAGGTCAAATCATGTATCTCAGGGCACATAGTGAATATTCTTGTCATATTACGAGCCTCAAGCATTAGCCTTACTTCCTATTACATAAATCATGAGCTATCCCCTGTCTGATTTTGTGTATGTGTGTGTGTTCTCACCGTGTCATGAAAGCACATAACAGTTGGGCTGAAAAGTTCGTAGGCTGACTCATAGATGGCGTTACTAGAATTAAATCCATGTGATTTTTACTTAGTACTAACCTTCAAAAGATACGTGTATAAATTTCACAGCTGCCGGATAATTAGTTTGTGAGATATAGCATTGTGAGTGAAGCAGCTTTTGTTATTGTGAAAAAATGGATAAAAAAGAATTTCGTGTGTTAATAAAGCATTGCTTTTTGGCGAAAAAAAATACTGTTGAAGCCAAGGCTTGGCTTGATAAACATTATTCGGACTCTGCACCAGGAAAATCAACCGTTGAGAAGTGGTTTGCTAAATTTAAACGAGGCGAAATGAGCATCGAAGACGATGCACGCAGTGGACGCCCCAAAGAGGCTGTTACCGACGAAAACATCAAAAAAGTCCACAAAATAATTTTAAATGATCGTAAAGTGAAGTTGATCGAGATAGCTGAGACTTTAAAAATATCAAAGGAATGTGTTGGACATATTGTGCATGAATATTTGAACATCCGAAAGCTGTGTGCAAAATGGGTGCCGCGCGTGCTCACAATCGATCAAAAGCAACAACGTTTTGATGATTCGGAGCAATGTTTAGCGATATTCAACCGTAATAAACACGAATTTTTCCGTCGATATATTACAATGGATGAAACATGGCTCCATAACTACACTCCAGAGTCCAATCGACAGTCAGCCAAGTGGACTGCACGTGATGAACCGAATCCAAAGCGTGGAAAGACGCAACAGTCGGCTGGCAAGGTTATGGCATCAGTATTCTGGGATGCGCATGGTATTATATTCATCGATTACCTCAAAAAAAGCCAGACCATCAACAGCGATTATTACATAGCGTTGTTGGAGCGTTTAAAGGATGAAATCACGAAAAAAACGGCCCCATTTGAAGAAGAAAAAAGTGCTGTTTCATCAAGACAATGCACCGTGTCACAAATCAATGAAAACGATGGCAAAATTATATGAATTAGACTACGAATTGCTTCCCCATCCACCATATTCTCCAGATCTGGCCCCCAGTGACTTTTTCCTGTTTGCAGACCTTAAAAGAATGCTCGCTGAAAAGAAATTTAGCACTGATGAAGAGGTAATCGCCGAAACTGAGGCCTATTTTGAGGCTAAAGAGAAATCGTACTATAAAAATGGCATCGAAAAATTGTATGACCGCTATAATCGTTGTATCGCCCTCGAAGGCAACTATATTGAATAATAAAATCGAATTTTGTCAAAAAAATATTTTTTACTATGTTAGCCTACGAACTTTTCAGCCCAACTGTTAGCTGGCTGGCTCAGGTAAATGGTTGACTTTCCAACTCGCATTTGAAGTTCGGTGTTCGTGTTCAGGCCTGTGCATGTTTGTTTGTGTTCCTTCATAAACTTCATCTGATTGTCACTGAACCCCATCACAGGTAAAAGTTGCCGAAAAGCGACGCACAGTAACAGGAATCTGAAGTGAAGGCACGCATGGAATGTGCAGGTAGGGAGTCACACATTCTCGATCTCGGCCATACTGGATATTGTGATCAGTAAGGTCCAGATTTTATGTAATTCCGTATTTCTTCCTTTGCATGTGGCGAATCAATAATTGTAGTTACTGTTCTAAGTCTACTTTATCCACAGGTAGGCTAATTGGGACTGGACCTAAAGTTTAAAGTGTGCCTCGACAGGGATTGAACCCGTGACCCCTTGATTAGCAAAGCAATAATGACAAATGTCGACAAATTGCAATATTAGGAACGATATAGATCAGGGTTTCTCAACCTGGGGGTCGCGACCCCTAGGGGCGCGAGAGGATTTCATGGGGTCGCGAAGGGAGACGAAAAAGATAAATGTAATTAGGGTCTAGTAGCGGAAAAAATATTTTTTTAAATTATTTTGAATTTATTTTGATAGACATATTTTTATTTCTATACTTATTGTTAAATATAGCATAAAAATATTAAAATCCTTTTTTAACAGTTGAAGAATCGTTTAAAATACAATTCAAATAAAAGAGTGAAAAACTGCATATTGAAATACAAGAAAAATACAAATACAACAAAAAACTGCATATTGAAATACAATGCAAAATGAAGGCTAGTGTGAAATCTGAGCCTGGTGCGACTTCACCAGTGCGATGGCAATGTCCGGTTCAATTTTCGTGACACACAAGTAGTTGTATTGATGATATTATAAACCCAGGAAAGTATGAACCCCCCTCAGGCAGATTTACCTACACTTAAAACTAGCTCAACATGAGCATATGAGCTTTTTGCTCAAGTGTAGAACCCTGTCTAATCCAAGATTTTTGTAAAAAATGCCCTCGGGAATTTCTCGGAAAGTATGAACCCCCTCAGATTGATGAGGCTACACTTATAAAAGGCACTTCTGTGAGATTGTTGTTCATAATCCTGTCAAAAATATGCCCCTCTTGATATTTTTTTTGGCCACACTTAAAACTAGGCCAAGATACACCCATATACACACCCACACCCACCCACACACACACATATTTACTTCCGGTCTATTTTTGGCTATTTCTACCTATTTCTGCCCACTTCCGGTCTATTTCCGGTCTATTTTTGGCTATTTCTGCCCACTTCCGGTCCACTTCCGGTTTACTTCCGGTCCACTTCCGGTTCACTTCCGGTTCACTTCCGGTCCACTTCCGGTCCACTTCCGGTTCACTTCCGGTTTGCCCACTTCCGGTCCACTTCCGGCCCACTTGTGGCCTATTTCTGGTTTATTTCTATTGCATCATGCTGTGCAACAAATTATTATTGTTATTAAATTATTGAATTTAAACCGAGCCACGATTTTACCTACCAACTAGAAGTGCCTTCACAGAGCAGGTAAATATTCTATATACACCCCAACATGGAATATAAGAAAGATTTGATTCCAACTGCACCTCCACTCTATCAGGAAGATAAATATTTACCAAATGTTTCAATATTAAAAAACAATCAGAATAATATCTTCCAGGAAATATAGATACCTGAACATGCAAACATATTTTGAAAGAAGAAATATTGCAAGATATATAAAATCAGACCACCTGTTGGATTGTTTTAGGAAAAAATTTGAAAATCTATCAGAGTATGATTTTTTTTAAAGTGCAAAATGAAACAGAGGCAAGATGGATGTTTGACAGTGATGTTGGGTTTGGGTATGTGAGCATAGAATTGGGTTCTGAATATGATGATTTTGAATCCAATACATACTGGCATAGAATTGATGCATACCTGTTGCATTGTTATTGGGGAAAATCTGTTGCTTTTTTTACAAAAAGTACTTCAAGTTTAGAAAAATTTAGGTTTTACAAATTTTTCCATGATCATAGAATTTATACAAACAGCAGGTGGCCTGTTGATGACATATCATGGGACACAACAATTTCCATTTTTAAAACATACAAACTTCAATGAAATTCTCATGTATATGTTTAGGCAAAAATTTAAAAACTGTAAGCATAAATGCATATGCCTGTCACTTGATGCACACAACATACAAAATACATGCCAATACGACAGGGAATTGTTCACACTGCCATTGTGCCTGTCATAATACAGAATTTTTTTGACATGAGATCAATTTCAAAATACATTAAATCTAAATCACTTGTTGGGGATTTTAGGCTTAGGTTCCTGAACCTGTCCGAGTATGATCTGTTTACAGTTCAGAATAAAACTGAAATGCACTGGGTGCTTGATAGTGACAAAAATTTTCAATACTTGTCACTGAAGAGCATCAGCAAGTTTGAAAAAATTTATGTACAACAAGTTTAAGAGAATTTGTGGATTGTTTGTGCATCACCACACTGGGAGCTATTATTATTTCTGCAGGTTGAAATTGATTGATAAATATTGGTACAGCAATTGTTGAGATGGGTATGAAGATTATGATTTAAAGCTCATTGCTGATCAGAGCTTAAATTGGGCGTATTTTAAATTTTTGAACAGAATAATTTCCAATCCCAATCTGTTTAATAGGAATATTGAATTTGTGACCACAGATGATGGGAACTTGTTCAGTGCAGATGATTTCCACCCGGATCTTGTTGGGTATTTAAAGCACAAATACCTGAATAAGCTTGTTCTGTATTTTCTGAGACAAAAATTCAGAAATTGCAGCAGTAAGTGCCTTGCACTGTGCCTAGACAAAACCGCTTGGAATGAAACATGCAGGTGCGAGAAACAATTATTTAAATTCCCAATAATACATACATAGGTTGGTACAGTGGGAATCAATCCCGCAATGCAAACAATCAAACATGTATCCCCGGCAGTGGGATTTGGAAATAAACAGAGATTATCAGCAGCAGAGGAACAATATCCTCAGGCATAGTGTTGAACATGCCCTTAAAAAATTACAGCATTGCATTTTTGAATATGTCATTGTCCTAGAGAGATGATACACAGCACTGATTGCACTATGTTTTTGACAGAAGAAACTTGTCACAATATGAAAAATCAGAATCACTTGTAGATAGGTTCAAGCTTGTATTTTCCAATTTATGTGAATATGATGTGTTTGCTGTTAGAAATAAGACAGAATTCAAATAGGTGCTTGACTGTGGCCGTGAATTTGGATGCATGCATCTGGGATTGTTGGGCAGGAAGAAACAATACATATATCTGCTGCATAGGAGAATTGTTGGGCTTTTTGTAGGTTTTTATGCACAGCTCTGTCAGGTATAGGGATATTGAGTATAGATTTATGGAAAATATTATTTCTGTATCTGTATCTAACATCTATCTTCATGACAATCACCTATCCATGATTTGAATCCTGTTCCCAATAACAACATCACCGCACAGCTCTGTCAGGTATAAGAATATTGAGTATAGATTTATGGAAAATATTATTTCTGTGTCTGTGTCTAATATCTATCCTCATGACAATCACCTATCCATGATTTGAAGCTTGTTCCCAATAACAACATCACCGCACAGCTCTGTCAGGTATAGGGATATTATAAATTTATTGATTCTGTGTCTGTGTCTAATATCTATCCTCATGGCAATCACCTATCTATGATTTGAATCCTGTTCCCAATAACAGCATCACAGCACAGTTCTATTAAATTATAAATTTATTGATACTGTGTTTGTGTCTAATAGGATATTGAATATCTATCTTCATGGCAATCACTTATCTATAATAATTCCAAAGCTCTATATCTGTGTGAGATTTGAAGCTTTTTCCCCATAACAGCATCACTGCACGGTATAGGATATTGAGTATAAATTTATGGAAACTACAGCTCTATTAACTAGATATTATTTCCGTGTCTGTATCTGTGTAATTGAATCTTGTACCTAAATTCCAATTCCCAATAATAACATTATTGCACAGCTCTATCATGTAAAGGGATATTGAGTATCTATCTTCATGGCAATCACCTATCCATAATAATTCCAAGGCTCTGTATCTGTGTAGGATTTGAATCCTGTTCCCAATAACAACATCACCGCACAGCTCTGTTAATAAATATTTTTGTAATTGTATAATTGAATCTTGTACCTAATAACAAAAATATTGAGTATCTTCATGGTAATCACCTATCCATAATAATTCCAAAATTTGAATCCTATTCCCAATAATTATATCACTAATATCTTTACTCTAAGCTCAACAAGAATCTATATTTGTGCGAAGTTTTGAAACTTGTTCCCAATAATTATATCACCGCACAATTTTGTTCATGGCATAATTCTAAACTTAGCAAAGATCTGTATATTTGAATCCTGTTCCAATAACAACATCACTGCACAACTCTATCAAATATAGGGATATTGAATATAAATTTATGGAAACCACAGCACTATTAAAATTATTCCCAATAACAGCATCACTACACAGCTCTGTTAAATATAAGGATATTATTTCATGGCAATCACCTATCCATAATAGTTCTAAACCCAACAAAAATCTGTTTCTATATGGGATTTGAATCTTATTCCCAATAACAGCATCACCGCACAGCTGTCAAGTATAGGGATATTGAATATAAATTTATGGAAACCACAGTTCTGTATGCATTATTATTTATCTAGATATTATATCTGTGTCTGTGTAATTGAATTTTGTACCTAATAACAGCAGAAATATTGAGTATCTTCCATGACAATCACCTATTAAGCTCAGCAAGAATCTGTATCTGTGTAGGATTTGAATCCTGTTCCCAATAACAGCATTATTGCACAGGGATCTAGATATAATTTCATAGCAAAAATTAATTCTTCACTCCTATCCATAAATCTGTGTAAGATTTGAATCCTGTTCCCAATAACAACATCATTGCACAGCTCTGTTAAGTTTAGGGACTAGATATTCATCATCACAACATGCAGCAGAGCTGTTCATAATTGATAAGATATAATTGGACTCAGAACAAACCTCTATACCAACAAATATTATAAACACATCACCTCTTGCTCAAATATATCATGCAGAAGCTGAGATAGACCCGCTTGTAGAATGGCTTCACTTTTATGAACTTCCAGACAGTTTGGATTCTGTTTCAAATTTAAGAAACCTGAAATACATAAGCTTTGGGAGTTTTGTTTGCAACCCGTACAATATTATTTTTCCTACATTTGTAGACAATATATTGCACAGTCCCGAACTGCTGAAGCTCCAATTGCAGTATAATTTTTTTGTATGATATGGAATCGTGGAAAAATAATTACTCCATGCCATCGCTTGGAATTATGATTTTATGCGGTGCGTGCCTTGTAATAGTACTTGTGATATTAATTGTATTAGAATAGGTGTGACAGAATCCATGGACTTAACTTATAATCTGGTGGAGGTTCCATCTACAAAAAAAATATTTTGTGTAAAAACTCTAATTATTTAAATCCATCTTGTATTGAAGGAGCCAGAATTGATATTGTTTTTAAGCAGGTACATAATCAACTCATTAAAATATAAACCAGAATTTACATCCAATTTTCCTGCCTCATCAAGTATGGAAATTGTTGTGTCCCATGATATGTCATCAACAGGCCACCTGCTGTTTGTATAAATTCTATGATCATGGAAAAATTTGTAAAACCTAAATTTTTCTAAACTTGAAGTACTTTTTGTAAAAAAAGCAACAGATTTTCCCCAATAACAATGCAACAGGTATGCATCAATTCTATGCCAGTATGTATTGGATTCAAAATCATCATATTCAGAACCCAATTCTATGCTCACATACCCAAACCCAACATCACTGTCAAACATCCATCTTGCCTCTGTTTCATTTTGCACTTTAAAAAAAATCATACTCTGATAGATTTTCAAATTTTTTCCTAAAACAATCCAACAGGTGGTCTGATTTTATATATCTTGCAATATTTCTTCTTTCAAAATATGTTTGCATGTTCAGGTATCTATATTTCCTGGAAGATATTATTCTGATTGTTTTTTAACATTGAAACATTTGGTAAATATTTATCTTCCTGATAGAGTGGAGGTGCAGTTGGAATCAAATCTTCCTTATATTTCATGTTGGGGTGTATATAAAATATTTACCTGCTCTGTGAAGGCACTTCTAGTTGGTAGGTAAAATCGTGGCTCGGTTTAAATTCAATAATTTAATAACAATAATAATTTGTTGCACAGCATGATGCAATATAAATAAACCAGAAATAGGCCACAACTTGGCCACAAGTGGACCGGAAGTAGGCAAACCGGAAGTGGACCGGAAGTGGACCGGAAGTTGACCGGAAGTAAACCGGAAGTAGACCGGAAGTGGACCGGAAGTGGACCGGAAGTGGACCGGAAGTAAATATGTGTTGGTGTGGGTGGGTAGCTCTTATGAGCAATTTTGGCTTAGTTTTTAAGTGTAGCCAAAAAAAATATCAAGAGGGGTTTATTTTTAACAAATTTATGGATAACAATCTGACAGAAGTGCCTTTTATAAGTATAGGCAAATCAATCTGAGGGGGCTCATACTTTCCCGGGAAATTCCCGAGGGCATTTTTACAAAAATCTTGGATTAGACAGGGTTCCACACTTGAGCAAAAAAACTCATATGCACATCTTGAGCTAGGTTTAAGTGTAGCCAAAACTGCCTGAGGGGGGTTCATACTTTCTCGGGTTTATAATATCATCACACATTATCAAGTCATTCTCAATTGACAAGTGGTTTCTGGTCTTTATTTTAACGCTTACCATGGAAGAGAAACCACTTTCGGACAGATACGATGTAGCAAAAGGGAATTATGATTTTTAAAGCTGCAGATACCAGACCAGGATATTCTTCTCTTCAGCCAGAACTTGTCCAGGTCTTCATTACAGAATGCCAGTTGCAAAGATTTGTCGCACAATAATTCTATCAGTTCGTCAAGAAGTTGTGGACTTAGATTGGCTATTTTGATGGCCTGTTCAACGAAGAGGTTAATTATCCATCTTGAACCGGCATTTTCCTCAAAGGGAATATATTCTACCATTTGTTCTTGAAGCTCTTCTAGATGTTTGCACATTAAACTGGACAGCGTCTTCATGTCTAAAGAATAATCGTAAGTTGAAAAGTCTCGAGTCGGAGGGAAATTTTCAAAATTGTGGGTTTTGACTGTGGATGCCCAAACTCCTAATTTCTTCTGAAAAGCATTTACTTTGTCTTGAACAAATAAAATGGCTCTGTCCCGTCCTTGCAAGGTCAAATTTAAGTCATTTAGACGAGTGAAGATGTCGGCCAGATAAGCCAGCTGAAGCAGCCATGTGTCAGAGGTAAAAAATTCAGCTAGTTGGGGATTGAATTCCTGTAAAAACAGTAACTACATATGGGGGTCGCTGGCAAGAGGATGTGATAAAAGGAGGTCGTGATAGGAAATAGGTTAGAACCACTGATATAGATAATTGATTGATTGAATTGGTTCATTTTACTTCGCTTTTCTGCCACTTTGGTTAATTACGAAGATGAAGACGAGTGATGATGTGATAAAAATGATGAAGGGGCACTTACAAAGAACACCCACGCCGATGTTCATACCTGACCATAACGCCAGGCCGGGATTTGAATCCGGGACCACTGACGGCATTGCACGCTGTGCTACTGCTAACTACTCTGCAACGGTGGTCGGCCGATATAGATAAATTGCATGGTACATATTGTGGCACTTTTTGAAGTAGCTATTTTTACTAACAATATGGTTTTGGAATTTCTTTAGTTTTATTTTATGTATATGCACTATACATATGTGAAAAAAATTGGTATTTTTGTTAAAATGACAGACCCATCATCTTACATTCATTTAATCTTATACAAGGCATAAAAAAATTGGTATTTTTGTTAAAATGACAGACCCATCATCTTACATTCATTTAATCTTATACAAGGCATAAAAATCACATGCAGAAGTTCCCCCCTCCACCCCAGCCCCCCGGTGTACTTTGTTCGTCACTAGTACCACATTTCTCACATAATCATGTGTACAAATTTCACTTTAAAATCCTGGTCTTAGTGATAAACAACAACACGTTCCGCCGTCTTTAACCTTGGGTTACCCCCATGTACCCATTCATTACAGGCTAGATATACTGCCCGGAGGACAATATAAAGAAATATAAAATTCTCACCGTACACTATCCACCCAGAGAATTGAACCCAGGTAGCGGCAGTCTGACGTCCCACCAACTGGGGACGTTATTTTACTTCACTTTTTTGTGCCACTTTTGGCCAATTTGCGAAGATGGGGATGACTGATGACATGATGAAATTGATGAATGAACTCTCACAAACATCCATGCTCATAGCGCGATGTGCTAACCACTCCGCCACGGTGTCCGGCGCAATTATGATTCCAAATGAAGGCTTCGGGTGTAAGACATGGTAAGTGACATTCTGGTTACTTTGAGTTACAAAGTAAAATTTTCCATCCTTCAATTTTCAAGTGAAATTGCCATGTCATACAATTTTCATTGGACTCAGTGAAGCCTTCTGAAATTGGTAAACACAACACGAAAACAATTTTCCTACAGTATATCTTCTAATAACCTTTTCTCTTAATGAACTCAGAAATTACCCAAATGTCACTTACCATGTTTTACACCCGAACCTTTCAAATAATAGATGGTTGTGTTAAACTTTATTTGCTTCCAAAAAATAACGTGTTGCCATTACCTTAATTTGCCATTCACTTTACTTTCATCCGTGTTTTTGTAAAAGAAAGTTTCTGTACATACACACACACAGACGCACACAAAGCAAAAAAACAACAACTCAAATACTTAACCAAGAAAAATTTCTAACATCAAGTCTAACACTCCTAACGTAACAACAACAAAAGACAGATAAAAACTTAAACACCTTGTATCTTCATTTTAAACTTTACTAAGCAAGAAATGTAATAAAAGGTTTTTGCCATCTAGCAAGTTTTACAAGTAGCTGTAGGCTGGGGTGGGAGGATGCTATTTAATTTTCAAAAGAATGACATAATATTTAGTATGGGCTTATGAAACCCTTACCTCTCCTTCCAGAGAATTGAAGACTAAAATTGGTAAACGCTGCAAGTGCCACAATAATTCAAACACCGTTTTCCACGTTAAACTGTGAATTGTGCCATGCTTTATAATGTGGTAAACGTTTACCACTTTTAGTCCTCAATTTATGAAATTGCAATAATTTTTACCCTCACCATATAAAAAATATAATACAACTTGTTTTCAACCCTTTGTTGCACGTAAAGTGTGTGAACATCCAGCATGGTCCAAGTGTTTGGGCTGTACAATAAGACGTCAAATTCTTTTAAAAATTACGATAATAGATATGTTATTTACAAATCTCTAACTGGTCGACCTTCTCCCATCTCTCGTTTGTGTTCCTTTTGGTGTGCGCTTTCGTCTGTTATTTTTGTCCTAAGAGGAAATCAATGCAACAATCCCAATTTTCATGCTGTGAAACTCTTTCTGGCAGTTTTCTGTCAAGTCTGTCTCTGTATGTATGTATGTTCCATCAATAATCGACAATGCTCTTTTAAAAATGTAAGAAGTTAGAGAAAGGAGGCACAACCAATTTAGAAGGAAAACCTTTTAACTCATTCTAAGCATTTTCCATGTGATTAGATAGAAGTTCTTTGCGCTTTGTGATTGGTCTTGAAAATATTAAGATTTTACGAAGTCAGTCAGTAATTGATAACGTAAATACTAGTTTTTGTGCTCCAAAAAAAAAAAATGTTGGTTCGAAAAAAGAAATAGAGTTGAAAGAGTTGTTTGAAGTTAAGAGACCTATGAAATTGACCTTATTCCGATGGCGTAGTGGTAACGTCTTCATCTTATAGTCAGGCGGTCCCGGATTCGGTATCTGGTGGAGGCAGGCACATTGCACAGTGGTTCGAATCTGACTTTAAATTGTAGGTCCAGTCCTGATTAGCCTTTGTGTGCATTAAGTGGCGTTAAAAACAAATTCAATCATCAATTTAAACTCTAGGTCCAGTCCTAATTAGCTTATCTGCGCATAAAGTTATCCAAAAAAATGCAATAATTGGCCTCCACGATGGCGCAGAGGTAGCGTCGTTGCCTTGTAATCAAGAGGTCCCGGGTTTGATTCCCGGTGGAGGCACATAGTGGTTCGGATCCCACTTCAAACTGTAGGTCCAGTCCCGATTAGCCTTACTGTGCATAAAGTGGACTTAAAACAACAAATCAATGCAATTCAAAAATGCAACAATTCAATTCAATTGACCTTGTTACAGTTAATGTTTGAAATGTTCCAAATACCATAAGAGATCTTCTGTAGCAGGCCAACATTTTGGTTCAAAATGACTCTTCTCGCGAGTTTTGTGAGACCGTGTTGACAGTCTGCCCGTCTTGAAGCTATTAGCATGTTAGAACGTTATAGTCCCCCCTGTATAAACACACTTTTTTCAAAATAAAATATATTTTCCATACACATTATAATTTTCGAGATACATACATAACTATTTGTACCTGCAACTTTACAATTTATATTGACAAAGATAGTAGCATTCTTACGACCACTCCCTCTCTATCCCCATTTGTATTAAAATATGGTCTCTGTACAGTAAGAGATGTCTATAGTATCATGCCTTACTCGTAATGCCCAAAATCTGAAATAATATCTTAGTTTCCATGATCATTTTCAATCTTTTTTAGGTTACCTTTTGGAGCGAAGATGACCCAAACATCCCATTTCTGGATCAACAAGGAGTTCCTTCAGGATGTTCTGAGGACAGCTGAGACAGACCCACAGCTGGAAGTCGAGGACTGGAACGTGTACCTCGCGACCAAAGCAGGAGATAACTACGCAGCCATAGTCTTGAGAGCTAACATAAAAACGAGGGCAAAACATGGACCAAAAGACTACAAACTGATAATGAAGTGTATGCCAGAGAGTGAATTGAGGCAGAAAATGATGAGAGAGTCGGGAGCATTCGACAAGGAAATTGACATGTACGATAAAGTGTTTCTAGAGTTCGCTGACTTGGAGAAACGCAAAAATGTCGCAACGTCCCTTCTTTCCTACATCCCACGTTGCTATTTATGTCAGCACACGGAAGGTAAGGAGGTGATAATTCTTGAAGATTTATCTCAGTTTGGGTTCAAGATGGCCGATAGGAGGAAAGGTGTGAATATCCTCCATTGCGAGTTAGTCATGAAGGAGTTGGGCAAGTTCCATTCTTTGTCTTACACCTTGAAGAAGGACAACCCGGAAGCATTTGAGAAAAATGTAAAGTGCATGAAGGACTTGCTATACGCAGATGAATTCAGAGATACTACAGGACAATTCACTGTAACAGGAATGGACTCTCTACTTTCTATGGTAAAGCGAATGCCTGATCAGCAAAGGTTTATCAAAAAGATAGAGGAACTGAAAGCCTCAGTCTTGGATATAATGCATGAACTTTGCGAACCTAAAGAACCAATCGCAGTGCTCAATCACGGTGATTGTTGGATCAACAATCTAATGTTTCGCTACGAGGAGAAAGGAGGCGTTCAGGTGCCTAAGGAAGTGAAGTTTCTTGACTTTCAAATATCCCGCTACGCTTCACCTGTCCTCGACATCCTTTACTTCCTGTTCCTGGGTGCCTCTAAGGATCTACGCGATAAGCATTTGGATGATCTACTCCGTGTCTACTACGAGAGCTTTTCGGAATCCTTGAGGATGCTTGGAGCTGATCCTGGGAAGTTCACGTACGAAGCCCTAAAGCAAGAAATGAGAGAGAAATATATGTTCGGAATCATCACAGCCTTCACTATACTTCCCTTCATTGCAGCAGAACCTGATAAAGTACCAGATCTAGATAGCATGAAAGATGATGAATTCTTTAATGCAAAAGATAATCCAATTTACTCCGCTTATGAAGAAAATCAAGTAGTAATGACGCGTTTAAAAGATGTATTGGCTGAAATGGAAGAAAAAGGTTATTTGAAATAATGGGATTGTGTTTGTGAGTAATCATATTTTTGGCATCTTATTCTATTGAGTATATGCGTTGTAATCTGCTTCTCTAATGGACCTAAGTCATTCCCCTCTTTGTGTACACTGATATGCTTACAGTTATTGAACTTGTGTTTCAGATGCCGAGTTATTCAAAAAACATTACGAACAGTTTTTTTGTCCTTTTGTGATGTAGATTATGCTTCACTAGTAGCGCATAAATGGAATTTTACCTTGATTTTCTTTGTAGATTAGCTGTGCCCAATTATACAAATGTGTACAACAAAATAAGGGTTATAATTTTGTCGTTACTTGTACCAAACTACAATGATCTCTTTCAGTGAGAATTACTTGTAAGATAGATATGTATTATAACATTTTGTCAAAAATTCATATCAATGCTAGCCTTATATTGAAGTTGCTTCAAATCAAAGGCATGTAGATGCCTCATGATAAAACACGTAGAGAATCTGACTCATAATACCACTACCAAATATTCTGGGTTATTGTTGTTCCTATTACTCAGAAATATTTCTTTTCTAGCCTCTTTCTTTCATTAGAATAAGGGAACTACATCAAGTCATATCGACTAAAACAGGTTTTTTTTCATCGTGTGCATTCTTTCACCGACTCTCATGTCTCATTATCTCCAAGATCAACCCAAAGTAGGCCAAAGGCAGCGCTATATAACAAAGAGTATAATACAAACATACACATACAAACACACGTAACGTTACTTTTCGCTCTATTCGGTTTAAACGCAAGTGATGATAATCAAGATTATAAGTGGTGTACTCTTCGTTCTTTTGTCGCTGAGGTCTATTTCTAATATGTGTCTGTCTGTGTGTGTGTGTCAGAGAGAGAGAGAGAGAGAGAGAGAGAGAGAGGGTGGGGGAGAGAAAGTGCAATTTGAAACTTTTAGCATAAAGTACACAGAGAAACTAATTGACCTAATATGAAGTCATCACAAGAGAGATAGTATTATCCAGTGGCGCAACAGCCTTTGAGAGCCAGGGCCTACATACCGACCGACTGCTAATCTCTCTCCAACGTGCCTCAGCAGAGTTGGATGATCATCCAACCACTGGGTGACGTGTGGTCAGCACGGCGAAACCCCATTACTTGTCGTAGGTTTCTATGACCGGGTTACGCTTCTCATCCGCGGCTACTAGCTCCCTAATTTCCTCACGATGGTGCACGGCCTCCGATCCCATACACAGGCCGAAACCTAAGGGCAAAGGTTGTTAGGCTTCCCGCTAGACTGGAACCTCTAGCCTTCCATGAATTCACAGGGATGGCCACACGTCAAGTTAAAGTTGTGTAAATATTGGCATGAATTGAATAATACGCTTCGTTCTTGGAGTATGGAATGCATACCATGATGCATAGCATGATGGTAAGTGACACATCGAAGTAAAAGTTCCGAGATGAAATATGTAACTGCTCAGGTATAGCTAGGTAACAGTCACCACTCTTCAAAAGCCTATGATGTGACAAAGAAGATGCTTTGTTGGGATATCCGTAATCAGCAACTTTTGGGTCATAATTAAACTGAAAATAAGGTTTTCTTCAGCATTCAGAAATTTACTTTTTTAAAGTGACTTATTTCAAAAAGTAACTTAGTTGCTCATTTTTTTTAAAAAAAAAGCAACTCGGCTACAGTCACTGGTACTTGAAAAGTAATTGTGAGTTAATTCTACATGTATTTTCTATTGAAAATCTTCCTCAAAACAAATTAGCTACACACGATCAATGAACATGAAATCTAAGAAAATAAATATATGTAATGAAGACTTACTTGTGTCTTATTTATGTTTCTGTTACATAATATATGTATTCCTATATTTCTTTATATTATTACAACAAATAGAAAAATGACGGAATATGGAGTCAACTTGATGTCATCTACTTTAAAAGTAGAAAGAAGAGTTGGTATGGTCCAGTCGGGTGACCCGAGCTCGGTTCACGAGGTGGGTGATTTCGGAAGGAAAATTTTCAGCCATGCTTCTTCATGGCGTGTCTCTGGGGTTCCCCTAATAAATAAGTGTCTGAGGGTAAACGTGAAGGGAAAAGGCGGTCGGAGCGTGGTACCGATCACACCAACTCTACAAAATAGCCAAGTTTGTTCACATTTCCCCATAAGCCTTCACGGCAAGTTACGTCTACCTGCAGGTTAATCGCGGCGTGGAGACTATATGGTGAACTGTGAAACAAACATGCAGCTCTCAGAATCGAACACAGGAACCTTATTAAAGTAACGCGATAATGCATAACGACTCCACCACAGAGGTTGCAGTAACTCCGGACGTAACAGAAGGTATTCCTATTAGTACGAACTGTATGAAGGGCTCATCTCCACATGCGGATGTGCTAGATTTAATAGGCACATTACGTGGTTGGCAAAGCACACGCTTCCCCCTGTCCTTGTGCTGTCATCGGAGGTGTTAAGAGATCACTGTTATCTTCCCTCCAGCAATGACAAAGCGTTTCATCCTCAGCGCTCTGTAGCGGGTGGCATTGTTTTCGGTGGAAATAGCTACATAGGTCGGTTGAAGCCACAGTAAGTAAATCTTGAAATTTGTGTTTGGTCATTTAGCGTGACTGTCAGCAAACCAAATTTTGCTAAAACAACGTTTTAACTTGATTTCATCACAATGAGGCTAAATTACATTGGGTCTGCAACATAATATCTAAATTGTGCCAAACAGGCTCGAGCAATCCATTAGCACTTTCTTACAAATCAAGCAAGAGTGAAGTAACCATGCATTTTCTATGTAGCCATTCTCTGTGGATGATTTGTTGATTGGAAGGAAAGTGAAGTAAAATAAACCAAATCAATCAATCAGATTGGACTGGACCATTCACATGTTGCTGAGATTGATTTTGCTTTATTTTACTTCACTTTTTTGCCACTTTTGGCTAACAGGCCTTTTGTTAAGAGTTTGGTAATCGTTGATTTTCAGTTCTCGGGTTAGTGAAATTCTTGCAACGTCCTGTCGTAACTTCACTGACAAATTGATAAGGTTTAGTTTCTCATTATTGATAAGTGTAAATAAAGTATAATACCCTGTTGCGTGTTATACCCTCTATTTATGGCAGGTAATAATATACGACCACATTTACATTTTTCACGTCTACTTGTCTAAGACGGACCATTCGAATTAACAATTCGAATCGTCCTTCACGGAATATTTTAACATAAATTTGTTTACTTTTACGTGAAGTAAATATGAATATGTTTTCGAGTTTTAGAACTGAGATTTACCCTACGAGACTCTTTCTTAAAATTAATGCGTGACCTGCCATTTCCTTCTTACCAAAAACGTTAAGAGACAAGTTTCTTCTTATTTCTTACTTCTAAACATAACTAAGTTGAAATAAATTTCTACACGGGTTAACTTAAATTAGTTATAATTTTCCCTTTAGAGAATTCGAATTTGCGGACAAAAAAGGAGAGTCTGCTTTCGTGTGTATTTTTAACTCGTCATTTTAAAACGCTCTTACTTTAAATGGATTCTGGCAAATGAAGTTCGTAGATAACCGATGAGAAAGTTTTCTTGACATTCGAAAATCAATTTCAACTTCCTTATGAAAAAGTTGTAGGCCTATATGAAAAACGAAATCGATAACTGAAGACTGAAATTGGTAACACCGTTTTCCACACTGTAAAATGTGCCATGCTTTATAATGTGGTAAACGTGAAATGGGGCTGGTAGCCCTCTAAGTAGTTCAAAGGACGTGTAAAGAGGTCACTAGTGTGAACGTTCTTACGGGCTGATGTGCTGAACGATGCGATTTCCCAACACTTTCGCTTTTGGCACTTACAACGTTTACCACTTTTAGTCCTCAATCATATCTCATGTGTTTGTTCGGGATATTGGTTAGCTGCATTACCAAATATACTTTGTAAACGAGGCTTTATTATGGTACGTTTAACGAAAAACTAAGGTAAATGTGCTCATTTAAAAATATATATATTTAACTTGCAGTTACGAGTGAAATACTAATGATACGTTAACATGAATTTTCAAATTTACTAATTGAAATACATTTTTGTTAAACCTGATTGAGAATGATTAGTTTCAATATTAAATATGAGAGGTCAATCGGTAGGTGCAAGTAATATTTAATGTCATAAATGAATCATACAACTTTAAAAATCCATTTATTGAATAATTTTATTTTTATGGTCATTACTCGGTTAAACATAATGCGTATGTTTATTCAAAGAAGACAACGCTAAAAATTTAATGAGGGAGTTATTTTTCAAAAGATAAATGGAACTCTGAGATTTCTGTTTATATACTACAAACTGAAATATGGAAGTAGAATGATTAAATCAAGAAGACTGTGGTTGGCAGGCCATGTGGCAGGAATAAGAGAGGAAGAAGAGTTTACAGAATTCTTGTTGAGAAACCTGATGACCTTCCTACTGGTCTCTTACCAAGACGAAGATGGAGAGATTACGTTGAGATGAACCTAAAGGAAATCGGTAGCGATGGAAAAGAGTGGATAGATCTTTCTCAGGATAGGGACAAATGGAAGGCCTGTGTTGCTGCAGCCATAAATGTTCGGGTTTAAGAAGGCTAGATAGTTAGTTAGTTAGTAATTAATAGTTTATTTCGCCCAATAGTTTAATTCTCGCCTAAAGACAATTTATTGAGGGAGGACAGTAGGTATAACATATTTCGAAGAAATGTTTGCACTGTCCTGTAGAACACGTTGCAGTATACATATTTTTAGGTTTTAAAAAATCAGACAATTTATTTCATCCCTCATTGTAAATTCTACATTTCAGTTTGGACATAAAAAAGGAACTTAAGAGTTCCATTTGTCTTTTGAAAAAGAAAATTAAACTCATTTAAATTTTAGGGTAACCTTCTTTGAACAAACTTTCGTATTATGTTGAACCGAATAATTGCAATCAAAATAACAAAATTCAATATTAATTATAAAAATTGCGTCATTAGTGTTGATTTACTACTCATTGACTTTCCATATTTAATACTGGACTAATCTCTTTCATACCTGAGCACTGTCATGAGATGCTTCTAGAAAACTGTTGTTTGATATTTAAATTTATTGCATCATTTTCCTCAAAATTAATTAACTAACTAATTTCGCTATTGAAATTTCGGATATTTTACACCCTTCTGGACAGCCAGGGCTCACCATAGGATTTTGTGGTTCGGTTGGAACACAGCGGGTGGCTTTGTATCAGCTTATAAGAGGTTCTTTCTGATCATGAACAGAAAGTAACATGCCACTCGAACTTGAAACGAGCAGTCTTCGAAATTGTGGACTGGGAATGCAGATACTATAACGTAATAATAGATTCATAATAATATTAGTATTTACTCAAGATAGATTCAATTCTTTTCCAGGTCGCATCTTAGGAGAGGAACATGATTCAAAACTCTCACTTGTGGATCAACAGGGAATTTATCCAGGAAACACTAAGGGAAGGGGAACGAGACCCAGATCTGGAAGTAGAGGAGTGCAATGTGTGCATTGGGACCAACGCTGGAGACAACTACACAACTATAGTCTTCAGAGCATCTGCAAAAGCAAAGACGAAGCATGGGTCAAAAGATTACAAGTTAGTTTTGAAATGTCTTCCAGAAGAGGGAGCGAGAGCGAAGGTTATCAGAGAATCTGCCATTTTCAACCGAGAAGTGTCTATGTACGAAGAGGTTTTCATTGAGTTCCTTAATCTGGAAAAACTCAAGAAGGTTTCTAGTTCCCTTTTCTCGTCAGTACCGCGTTGCTACTTCTCTCAGTGCACGGAAGGAAAGGAAGTGATTATTCTTGAAGACTTATCTGAGTTCGGGTTTAAGATGGCTGACAGGAGGAAGGGGGTGGATGTTCCTCACTGCGAGGTAGTCATGAGGGAGTTGGGAAGGTTCCATTCTTTGTCTTTTGCCCTCAAGAAAGAAAACCCAGAAGCATTTGAAAAGAAAGTGAAGTGCATGAAAGATGTGTTGTACGCAGAAGAATTCAGAACTGTTTTGGGTTCTCTTGCTACAACGGGGATTAGTTATGTTCTGTCCTTGGTGGAACGATCAACTGATAGAAACAGGTTCAGAGAAAAGATCGCGAATTTGAAAGATGCCGTCTTCGATGTAATGAATGTTTTTCTCGAACCGAAAGAACCAATCGCGATACTGAATCATGGTGATTGTTGGATCAACAATCTATTGTTTCGCTACGAGGACGAAGGGGATTCTCAGGTTCCAAAGGAGGTGAAGTTCCTGGACTTCCAACTATCATGTTACGGATCTCCTGCCATTGACATCCTCTACTTCCTGTTCCTGAGCACCTCCAAAGATCTTCGTGATAAACATTTAGAAAATCTCCTTCGTATCTACTACCAGACCTTGTCAGAATCTTTGAAGATGCTCGGTGAAGACCTTGGGACGTTCACGTTCGAAGCTCTAAGGCAAGAGTTGAAAGATAAATACATGTTCGGGATCATCACAGCCTTCACCACAATTCCTTTCATTGTTGCTGATCCTGAACAAGTCCCAGATTTGGACTCAATGACAGAGGAGGCTTTCTTCAGCGTGAAAGATAATCCAATTTACTCGGGAGATGAAAACAGTGTGTTGGTGTCGCGTATAGGAGAGGTGTTAGATGAAATGGAGGAGAGGGGATATTTATAGATACCAGTATAATGTCGTTCTGTTATCAGGAGCAGTCGTTCGCTTATTTTAGTTAGTGATTAATAGGGCCCGGGACTTTATCTCCTATAAAACTGTAAAATATGTATGTAATTATGTCATATAAATTGGAAAATATGTCATGAAAAATTAAAAATATGCCAGAAAAATGCAGAAATATTCCCAGTAAAGCCAAAAATATGCACAACAGTAATCTGGAATTTCTCCCATACCCGATAGAGTAGAGTAGGGGCTGTAATATACCGAATGTTATTTTTACTTTTGACTGATATTTGTGAAAAGCGAAAAAGGCAAAGAAATGAGAACGAAACTTCTTTACTTTCCGCGCAACAATGAGAGAGAACATTTTTCTTCAATAATGTTTGCATGGCTATCAATTGTCGACGGGATAAAAAAGTGGGGGTATTTTTGTTCTGTACTAAGAAAAGACTGCACTTTTCTTCCTCCGTAATTTTTATATCCTGCCATCGACAATATAAACTATCCGTTGTGCTAAAGCTACGAAGAAAAAAATATGAAATAACCGATTATGTGCGAAAGAATTAAGAAATTATACAGAAATATGTCTCATTACAACAAAATTGAAGAAATTTTGTTGTAAAAACGCGAAATTGGTGAAATATATCAAAATATGCTTTGTCAAGTTTGTCTATTTCGGGTGATTTTAATCAGATATGTAAAGATCTCACCCCAATAATAGATCCGAAGCCAATTGAAAAAATGTTATAACAAAGTCCCGGGCCCTAGTGATTAACATATCAAGTGGTATTGAATCTATTATTAATATATTAGAATGTATTCATATTTTTACTGTAAGTTTTTTTTTATTGGCAGGCTTGAAGAACGAACCAGAGGATCTGAAATATTATTTCATTTTCGTAATCCAACACTCGATAGTAATATAAACATATTCACGTATGATTAGTAATGACAAATAAGAAAGTACATTTATAAGTATTTCATATTTTGTGACTGAAATTAACAAGTATCCTTATTAATATCTTAACTAATTAATTAACCTTCTTAATATCTTAAATCGCGAGTTTTCAGACCGAAGTGACTTTTAGTTTCAAGTCCACTTTATGCAAAGATAGAGTAATCGGATTAGACTTGCAGATTAAAGTGGGATCTGAACCAGTATGTACCACAAGGTATCGAACACGGAAGTCCTTGATTACAAGGCGATGACCTTTCTACTATACCATCATGGAGGTCCTTAGAGACAGAAGTGAAAAGGAACAAGTGTCGCTTGTCATTTACCTATTATCACTTCGGTGTGCATGATAGTCAAATTAAAACTAAAAAGTTCTACAAAACTAATATAACAGATTGTATACAGCTCCAATATAAAGCTATTTACAAAATGACCTCATTGATCAAGTAAGCTTCAGAACGGAATTTTTGCCATTTTAAAGATGGCAGCTCCTCCCTACTCTTGCACCAGTGAAGAAGAGTAGTTTATAGCCCTCTTGAAGCCTAAAACTTAGAAATTAAAATTCAATATCTGTATGGATGATTATCACACCAGCAATTTACGAATGGAGGCTGAAGTTCCTTAATGGACTCAGCTTGCATGACGATGGGTGGAAACATCCTCTCAGTGGTTCATAAGTAACTGCATATGCACCCGAGAGATTCTTCTTTTTGAAGTATACAGGCACTAACCCAGACTTGAAAATATATTCATTTTATTAATGGGTCTATGCTCAAATGCAGCAAACTTGTTCAACCGTGCATGCAGACAACTACTGGATGCAGGCGAGTATATTCTAGGCTACCTAGGCTATCGCCGAAGCCCATATTAAGATACAGGAAATAATCGACTCGCAAATTTAAACGATGCTTCACTCTCAAGTAAGGACCAAGGAATAAGCGTACGTTGGAATTTTTTTCGGAGGCTGGAAATATAAAAGTGGAAATTTCATAGTGGCCTGCTTGAGAAGATAGGGGGGGGGGGGTACAGCATAAAATATTTTGTAATTACCATTTTTACCTTCGTTTTAAAAGTTGTTCAAAGACAAGAATGGTAATCTGGGGTCACTTTGGTTTCTCGCAAGCTCTTTACTGCTTTCATTTGAAAATTTAGCTTTTCTCACCATTTCGGGAGAGACTCTAGCCCCATCAGCTCCCCCTACTCTCCTGCATACGCCAGTTCGCTGAACCAATTAAAGAAAACATTGTAGGTATCATTTTACATTGTGCAAAGATTCTAAACAACGATGATCGAACATGATGTGTACGATGCTTGCAATGAAAATAATAAGCATAAATGACTGTGTGCAGTAAAATTGATTTTTTTTTACTTGCTATTTCCCGAATAGCCTAGATATGTTCTTTGTTGTGTGAAATCCCCGATTGGGATTCGGACGTGATCAGGAAATTGAACGACGCCCGATTGTGCACCGACACTAAGTCATCAATCAGACCGAGTCATCAGAGTAAATTGGTTTCCTTTGGGCTGCAACAAATATGGGATTTATAAACAAATTTCGCAGATAAATTAATTTCATATAAATTGTAAAATCGACGGACACTTCTGGGCTGTAAGGAGCTCATTAAAAGAAAATGAGTTGTTACAACCCAGAAGTCTAAAACAGGGTGCTAAATCATTGAAGATTGGTGGGAGGGGGGTTGAAGGAGGAAGATTGTAGTCTATACACACCCAGGCACACAAATTATACATATACTATATTATATATGTATAGGCTATGTATACATGAAAATTGTGATACATATTTATAATGTTATTAAATATAAAAGTAAATTACTAAATATTTAAAAATACATTAGTATTAAATACATATAAAAGAATTAATTTGATATTGTTTTATCAAATATTTAGAATTCCTTTACTAACTGGTTAAAGATGTCAAAACAGTTCAAAAATAGTTGAAATAGATTTCATGTGTGTAATCTTTTGTTTAATTTTTGCTTTCTATTAATATAAATTAATTGACATAGTTATATTTGTATTGCAATTCTCGTTTTACTTTTACTGTGCATATATTGTTGTTGATGTAGATCTGTTAATGAACATGAGAGAGAGAGAGAGAGAGAGATGAATCATTCAACACTCAGAACCGCGCTACTTTGTGTTTTTTTTTGACATTATCCTTAGTAAAGTATATTTGAAGTCAAAACTAATTGCGTATGTTTTGTTGTTATAACAGAAAACTATCCCCCCGGAAATTTTTGGTGGGGGAATTTTTTAGGCCAAGATTGTTGGTGAGGGGGGGCATTCCCCTCCTTTCCCCTCCAAGAGTTCGAACCTTGGTGTAAAACAAAGTTTGCAAACATCAAAACCAGATTTTGCAGGCACATTATGTGACTGACAGATTGCACGCTGTCTTCTCGTCCTTGAGCTCCGTCAGAGATGTTATGATTCTCTCTACCAATCACGATGAAGGTCATTCCTCGTGCTTCATCGTGCACGACCACACAACGCAATTTGCAGAAGCTAGTAGCACCGACTGTTGTGGATGTGGAGATACTACGCAGGGAACTTTATAATGACAGTAAGTAAATCTCGCAATTGTAGTACCCGCACCTTAGCTATACGTGGCGTTATGGGTGTAATAACGCGATCGAATCAAAATTATACTGATAAAGCACGCAGCATAATGACAGCTTGAACTTTTTTATATTTAAACTATTATCTATATTGTCCACCCTCGTATCAATGTCATAATCAATTGCTGCGATCACTTCTTCAGTGTCAATGGTTTCCGTGTGACATTCCGTCACTCCAGTGTCAGTATTAACCGGATTTCTACTTAAAAAAATCTGGCACAATATTAATGTCAAAATACAAATCTTGTAAACACCATCTTTGTATTCTCTTGTTAGTGAAAGAACAATTCCACAAGTGTGTCAACACCTTGCAATCTGTTTCCACAATAAAATGTTTTCCTTCGAGGAAATGCCTTAATTTCTTGATTCCATAAATTAGGCTGAGCATCTCACGCTCTGTCGCAGCATATACTTTCTCAGTTGCGGTTAAAGTGCGTGAGATAAAAGCAATAACATGTTGATTTCCATCTTCATCATTTTGATATAAACATGCCCCAACTCCATAGGATGACGAATCCACACTCAAATGAAATGTCTTGCCTTTATCTAAATCTTCTTGTTTACAAACAATGTTTTTAATTTCTTCCTCGGAATAATATTCCGTGCGCGTGGGCAACTTTAGAGCTTCCTTATTTATTGTTTGGCAAGCGTTTACGTTGACGTCATCACAATATGGTTCTAATGAATGATTAATATGATCTACATCATTTAATGGCAAAATAGGTTCTTGAATCATGCATGTAATAATACGTGGCTGAATGGAAACATCGCTCTTGCGAAATGGAACTGCATATTTCTCATCTTGATTCGTGAAATTCAAAAGTCCCTTTTCGAAATCAATATTGGCTTGATATTCATGAAAGAAATCAGCTCCGATTATAACTTCAAATCTCAAGTGCGGAACAACTAAGAATGGATGAATAATAACAGTGTTGCCAAGTATAACTTCACCAAGAATTTGTTGTTTAATTCGGACTGGCTTTTCTGCAATTAAGAATTAACCAGTAGATCTACAATAAAACGAGTTACATCAAAATTTAGCTTTTTCAATTCTGCGTTAATCTATGTTGACCTTTTTTTCGAGTAGTCGTGAGAACGAAAAAAGGGCCGTTTTTCTTTAGTTTTGCAACGATCGCTCTTTTTGAAATTCTCTAAATCAAAAACTGGTTGCCCGATCGTGATGACATTTTGGTATGGTGCAGGCAGAAAGTTTTTAAACGTTTTCAAAATTTGTCAAAAAACCGTAATCATGAATTTTGAGAAACAACTTTTTCTTACTATTCGGTAGTCTTTCAAATACAATATTGGCCTTGTTTGGAAGCTCTTTGAATCTGTTTTAATATCCATTATCGTTGTCAATTCACCTTGAGAAACCGATTTTATACAGATTTTTCATTTTTTATTCAGAGGAGTAAAGCTGTACGCACTGCTGTGGCAACACCGCTTGCAGTGACAGCCTGCAGTTTCCATGATTTAAAGGATATCGCTGTGTGCAGTGTTGCCACGTCATCTTTACTCCGCTGAATAAAAATCTGCATAAAATCGGTTTCTCAAATTGAATTGACAACGATAATGGATTTTAAAACAGATTCAAAGAGCTTTCAAACAAGACCAATATTGTATTTTGTAAGACCACCCAATACTAAGAAAAAGTTGTTTCGCAAAATTCATGATTACGGTCCACGTCGCTCCATGTTGCATATGTGTGAAGCATATATCGTGCACCATAGTTATACATGTTAATGTAAAAAAAAATGAAATGTTTGGAATGCATTTATCAAGCATTTTCTGTCTTTCAAAAATAGTTTGTGTGCTTGTTGTCCATTATTAATGTGAAATTGAACGTGTTGAAAAAATAATTCAAATCGTTTGTTCGAACACATACGTATGCTATAGCATCGACTTCTACCCCATTTTGCAAAATTTATGAGGGTAATAACGTCTTTCATACTACTACCACTACTACTACTACTACTACTAATAATAATAATGTTGGTCCCGGGTTCGAATCCCGGCTTGGGTATGGATGTTTGTGGGTGTCCATTCATCAATTTCATCATATCATCACTCATCCCCATCTTCACAAATTAGCCAAAAGTGGAACAAAAGCGAAGTAAAATATAGCAAATCAATAATAACAATAATAATTATTATTAGCATTATTATTATTAAAATTATTATTTTAATTAATTATAATTTAATTCGTAGTTGCGCCTCTGAACCCGGTTCCCTTCATCAGAAGGCGACAGACAGCGTTATCCACTACGATATCGAGGAGGACTGAAAAGTGGCGTTAAAAAACAGAATACAGATTTTGGAATTTGTTGGTAACAACACGGAATAACCATCATCAAAACAATCGCACATAGGAAATTCCAACCCAAGCTGAGTCGCTGGAGGGCTAATACCAGTGGCGTACGCAAGGGGGGGGTTACCGGGTTTAAACCCCCCCCCTTGAGCTTTTGAAATATTATGGAAAATGATGTAGAAAAAAATTAAAAATGGCTGATTTATCACAGTCAAAGATCTGCGACAGTAATAATAATAATAATAATAATAATAATAATAATAATAATAATAATAATAATAATAATAATAATTTGAATTATTATTCACATGCAGCATAAAAAAACACAACATTCCACACACAATCTAAGCGGCCGCAAAGTTCAATTTTGCAATTTTCTTTGTAAAAAGTCGCGCAGTGACTCTCGCGAGAATTGTGAAAATTCCTTGCTTCGTCGCAGTGTGCCGACCTTATTGCAAACGTTCTTCCCGATTTCACATCCCCTTGTGAACTCTCAAGTGATGCTGAGTCTACATCCACATTATTAAATAATGTTGAAGAAGTGCTTTGTGAATCACCTAGAAGTGATAAATGTGTTGGAATGTCTATAAACTTACTTCTCAACGAAAACATAGACTCAGTGGAATTTAGCAACATGTATTCTCGCGCTTCATCATCATCCTGGGCGAGTTCCATAGGTAAAGGTAACGTATGTGCGACAGTATATGCATATAGCACCGTGCCATGAAGGCACACGTAGTGGTGTGGTGGGCCCCAAAGATTCTAGATCTATTTTGCAGGTGATATGATCAGCACCATGCCCCGGCAGCCTTCATCCCTCAGGGTTGCTCTCAGGTACCCATTGATATTAGGCTGGGTGCGGAGACAAGGCTGGATAAATTCCAACCAATTCCGGGAACCGAACCCGGATATCCCACGAAGTTGTCAGACTAGACCAGCGCGGCTCCTTGAATGAGTTTCATATTTCGATTATTTCAATAAATTTAATATATTTGTTTGTTTTTATGGATTTTCTTCACACTTAAAATGTCTCACTTATCATATACAAATAACCGTTGACTATACTGCTTTTCCGGATTCTCTGGAGTAGCGGCGCGCAGAGGGGAAAGCTTGTGGGCGGGGCCAGACTAGGTGGGGAAGGGTGCGGGATGAAAGCAACGAAGTGCTGCGCGCGGTGTAACGGCCGTAAAGGAAAACACTTTCTGCTGCCAATTTCTTCTTTTATTCTTAACAATGGCCAGTGTATTGTTTTACACAAATAACAAATAATATTGCACGTTTATTTGTCTTTTGATGCTACGAAGAACAGAAAAAAATTAAAACAAATTTAAACATACATTTTCAAAAAACATGCAAATAACCACAAACTTTGAAACATCATGTATCAAAGTGTGTTTTAAACATGTCTGAAAAACATGTTTAAAACACTTTGTTTTAAACATTTGTAAAAAAAAAACAAAGCCATGTGTTTAAACTTTTGAAACAAGTTGTTCTCGAACACATTCAACACTATGAGGCGCTCTCCTGAATGCAGAGTTCCCCTAGACTTGCGAGCTGACATGTTTACTACGGAACTACTGGACGGCGAATGAGCCCCCTCCCGTGGATGCCCCTCCCTATCCGCGCGTTCATTGGACGAGGCGCACACCCTTCAACATGCGCACAGAACGCGTTCGCGTTCTCTTACTCCAGAGAATCCGGGAAAGGAATATAGACAATTATTTTGTAACAAAGAAACAAAAGAAATGTAATTTTGTTATATTTCTTTCATAAATAGCAACTGCATTAATAGTAATTATTAGTAGTAATTAAACTAATTAATTATAAGAATTATTAATTTATTATTATTATTATTAAAGTATAATAAAACAATGGTAATGTGAATTTGTAGAAAGTTTTCGAAATAACACCCCCCTTGATGAAATCCTGCGTACGCTACTGGCTAGTACTACACAGACAATTTCAGTAGTCAAACTTGCCTCAGGGACAGACAGAAATCAAAACAAAAGCAGTCTGAGGGTGTTCGGTGTTCCTAGAATGTTCTGTGAAGAAGGAACGAGGCTCAGCGCGTGTTTCGTATTTTCTGGGTGGAAGTTATATTTTTGCGAATACTATTGTTCGCTATTTGTAAGTAAAATACAGAGTGATTAACTTATATTTTAGAAAAGGAATAAAATGGTGACGTTGCACACAGAGAACACCATAACACTTCCTTGTAGTAAGAAAAATTCAATTACACCTTTTATATATTTTTTTGCTATATCAAATTGAAATGTAAAACAACCTTTCGCATCTTGTCTACTCTAACGCATAACATACGGCCAAAGTACACCTATGTTTCGTGTGCTGCACTAAGGATGGGTAAATTGTAGAGGAAGAACTGCAGCGACGGAGGAAAATGCAAATGAAACAGGGAACTATATTCCATCGCGGAATTAGCCACACTCTCGCGTTCGCGAAAGTATCGTCGGTGGCTGCTAGTAATTCGAAAGTTTCACCCAGGGGGTGCTATTCCGGCTTCCCGCGCTACAGTGGCACGCGAAGGTCTTCTGCTAGAGTGACGTCTAAAAAGGGGACCCCTCAGCTGCGGGCCGCTTAATAGCATGTAAAATCATACAAGTTTATCGCCTCATAGAGGCGATTATAACTCTTGGGAAGCAATGTTCAAAACATGTAGTTCTTCTTCACTGCTTTCCCGTGCCTTCTCAAGTTAACTGAGGATGGCAAACGAACAAATTCATGCTGAATTCAGCAAAAAGGGAATCAATGTCTTTGGTTCTTTAACACTATTTGTCTACACTTCTACACGCATCAATAAAGTTGGTTGGTTGGTTGATTGGTTGATTTTGTGTTTTAAGTCCACTTTATGCACAGTAAGGCTAATCGAGACTGGACCTACAGGTTAAAGTGGAATCCGAACCACCATGTGCCTTCACCGGGTATCGACCCCGGGACCCCTTGATTACGAGACACAGCAACGAAGTTAAATGATTATTAGATGAGAGTCTCATCTTGGGACGAGCACGATAGATAGAACACCCGAAAAATCGTAAAGTGAAACAATTTTAAATGCCTGTGTGTGTGCTGGAGGGGGTGGGAGTAGAGTCTCGTGTGCATATTTTCATGCAAATAGTTTACTAACTTAACTAATTATAGCGTGGACATAACTGCAACAGGATCGAGAGAGTAAGATTGAACGGAAAGTATTAAGTAAGTCCCTCTACATGTATATAACGGGTCTCCATGACAGCATAACGCTTTAGGAAGCCAGAGGCCCCAGTTTGAACCATAGTAAGGCATATAGCAATGTTTGTCTCATTCTCAACTCATTAGTTCATCATTCATCCTCATAGTAGCGATCAACCCAGTAGAAATTCGTCTTTAAATGAACGACACATACATACATATTGATTTATTATTATTCGTTTTTCTTCTACTTCTGGCTAATCGCGAAGATGAGGATGAATCGTCATAAGATGAGGTGGTTGAAGGGACAATCATAAACATGTAAGGACAACACAATACGAGCCCCACCAAGGATCATAATGGCCACGAGTCCAGACGCCAGAGCCTCGCTAGTCACTAGTATGTAAAATGCAGTCCAGGGTGTACTACGTGGAAATTAATACAATTGGGCACTCAGGATATATATATATATATATATATATATATATATATATATATATATATATATATATATATATTGTGTGCGTGTGAGTAAAACTATTATTATTATGAAGTTACAGTTACGCAATAATAAACGTCTAAGCCGTATGAATGCAAATATTGCCATCAGTTTTAATAATACTAATGTTTTTTTGTTGTTTTTTTTTTGATACGAAAGAAACATGCATCAAATTATGTCAATATATTGTACATATATTCAGGTAGTGTTGTATTTTAAAAATTTCCAGCAGTAGAATTTCAGCAACTTCTTTGCAGGGGCGGCTTATTGTTGACAAGAATTAATTGAAGTTACTTGCTGCATAACATAATAAGTACGAGTATATTGCAAAATCATAGAGAAAATGCAGTGGGTGGAGGATGTCTATGCAATTTATCTTAGTGGGGGGAATTTTCTTTAAGAGGATTTTCTTAACTACAGAGAGAACATTCCAAAACCTGTCCCTCTTTGAGCACTGCTGCCTCTCCTGTGAAAAAATCTTGCGGACGTCCATGTCAAATTGCGTCATTACGAGGCAAATCTTTTTTTCTTATTTTTGAGTTGCTTTCCTGTAACTTTTACCTAATTGGAAGGCGAGGATGAGTAATGAATAGATGAAATAGATGGACACCCCCAAATGGACACAATGTCCAGGCGGGACTCGAGCCTTAAACCTTCGCTGGGTAGTGGGATCGTTACTGAACCTATTAACGTTCTCATCTATTTCTATTTTGAGGGCCTCCCCGATGGCGTAGTGGTGGCGTCATCGCCTTATAATCGAGGGATTCCGGGTTCGGTACCCGGTGGAGGCACGTAGTGGTTCGGATATGGAAAAAGTTATTCAATTTGAGATTGTGTTTGCATCCTTCCATGGGTCAACTGTTTCCAAGCAACATGAAGTTATGGACACTCTAAAGACAGTACTTCAGTCAAAATTTCCTGAAGTTAACGAAAAGAATTTTTCCCTGTATGTCAGAACAAGAACTTTTATTAGAATTCGGCATTTGAATAAACTAATGAAACTCAAGTCCATGGAAGCAAGTGCAGCGAGAAAAAGACGACAGTGGGTAGCATCGTCTTCAAAATCATCAGTCTCCAGGAAGGGTAAGTTGTAATGAATTTTTATTCTTACTGATATTTATTTCCGCCTTGGCCTCCACCGTATACGTAGTGATTAAGACTGTATATCATGGAAAGGCCTTTTGCGAATTCGCCTTCCTTCTGCCGATAGAGCGCGCACAGCGTTTACACCACCAGATGTTTTGTCCAGGCCCGCTTCGCGAGGCCCTCAAGAACACGTCTCCTCCGGTACACGGGCAGTTAGTGATTGACAGGTCGTAAAACCCTTGTCATTTCTTTTCTCAGACATGTCCTAGGTTTTGCTGTTCGGGTCGATTGGCATCTTCATTGTCAAAAGCTGATCTTACCATTTCGTGTCAAAATTCCAGACAGCAACAACAATATGTGGCTTGTAACATACATAATTGTGGAAGCTTCTCTTCAACGAATAAGGAGTCCCAGTAGTCTACTATTTGACCTCCGGGGCGAGGTAGTTAGCACAGCGCGCTACGACAGCAGGGGTCCCGGGTTCGAATCCCGAGTAAGACATGGGTGTTTATGTTCTGAATGTGAATGTTAAAAAATATGGAACTGAGTAAATACTGATATATGAGAATAGCAGAGAAAATATGACATCGGACTGCCACGTAGTAAACCCAGGTTTCGATTTTCAGTGTGAATGATTTCAAGCGGAAAATTTTCCAACATTATCCTTGCATAAAACCGACTCTGTGAATGTATTTGATCTATTTTTATAAAACTTTCACTGATACGCAATATATGCGCTAATTTAATCAAACTTGCATATTTTAATTAATATTAGGTCTAAAGCAAAATATGGTCATTTAATAACCTGTGGTCCAAAAAGATAATAATTGAGAAAATGGTCAACTTTTTCTATTTATATAGCCTATATTTTTGTTGTTGTAACCCCTATGCAAGGGTAGTATTTTCCTTTACATGACTTTGTTTAAAAATTGCGGCCCTGTTTGACTTATGATTTGCGGCATTTTTAGCCTTTGTAGACAGTTGCAGTAATTATGATAACTCATCTAAGAAAAATGATAGCTTGGGTAAAAAACATTGTTTTCAGTACATTTCAAGCTACATTGTATGTTTCGTGTAATTTTTCAACATATTGATTTGGACCAAAATTTAAAGTTTAGGATATTTTTGTTAGGGAAGTTATGTAATATCAGAGTATTTCGGCTGAATTACTGTTATAGCTCCTTGATCGTTTCTTGATTCTCTTTTTCAAAATTTTGAGCCCAGATGTCTCCGATCGGGGAGCTAAAAAAATTGATATTTACAGCGTAAAGATTACTCTATGACAGGTACCTGTGAAACAAAAAATTCCAGATTGATATTTCATGGATAACAAACCTACAACAGGGGAGGGATTGGTCAAAAACAGGCATTTTACATTATTATTTACAAAGAAATGTTTGCTTTTTAATAATCATGTAATTAGAATTATTGTGTTTATTAATTACATCATGCGAATGGCGTAATAAGTCCGTTAGTACTGTTACGAATTAAATTTTCCTTTTTCTTTATCCAATTAGTTATGAAGAACTTCATCCCGGCTCGACAAATGTCACAAGGTCTTTCCAACTAAAAAATAGACTGCTTTATGCCAAATTTAAGTCAGATTACGTGTCAGTAAGCAGTTTTTTACCTGTTAAGACCACTACTTCAACTGCGACATTTGTCCGAACGGGAAGTTTACCGATTCTGGCCTATGTTAACTTATTCTTTATAGAATTACAACAAAATTGGTTGCTTTGTTATTTTATTGTAATTTTGAAAAATCCAATTATGTATAAAAAGATGTTTTGTTACTATAATTAACTACTTGTATTTGAAAGAAATTGGTAAAGCCACCCACCTGCATTATGCAATGTGTTTTGAAGGCATATTGGTAGGTGGGTGGTGGTGGCTCTTTACATATTCACAGTCTCGGTTATTTATAGAGGCGATGCAAATCGTCTCTATGCTCCGACGTAGTTATATAGTATAGTTCCTTGTACGTAGATGCACCCCATGCAGTGGGAGAGCCCACTTTCCTCACCCTCTCCTCCGGGAATCGAACGGCAGTCAAGTTCTCCTATCGATGGTCTTTATCCTCCCAAAACTAATTTCCGAAATAAATTATGACCGATTTTGAATCAGGTGCAACACAAACAACATTGGAGATATTGAATTGGTTGAATCGGTAGAGAAAACCCGATTTGCAGGTTGTAAACTTATATTGGCTCCCGAGCGTTCGTGTATATAAATACAACCCCCCCCCCCATTTTTTATAATTCTCTAGGCATTGAATTAATAATGGAGGTTAGTATATTGAATCTTTCACCCGAAATTCATTATAAAATTTTAAAATGAGTTCTTAATGATTTATTGATTTGGTGTTTTAAGTCCACTTTATGCACAGTAAGGCTAATTGGGACTGGGCCAGGCATGGAACCCGGGATCCCTTGATTACAAGGCGACGACGCTACCACTGCGCCATCGAGAGTGCTCAATTTTTAATGGGGATGTAATTCAAATTATTAATATTACAAAAGCCTCCTCGCTATTTATTCCATCCTGTTTAATGATTACGAAAGATTGTTGTTTCAATTTAGCATGTAGGAGGATTAGAACAGGTGTACCAGCCAGATTAAATCGGCGTTATCTTCCAACGTTTTGAGCACATACATAGCAACATCATCTCATCCCTGAAGATGAGAGCAATGTATACGATGGAAGCTAACGTCGATTGACGTCGCCACGAAAGCTACAACTCTTGTGTAGAAGGGTGGAAATGCAAACGAGTTGGATGAGATAATTGAGGAAATTAATGAATGATAAGTCTGATGAGATGGAGGCCAAAAAAAATATGTACATAAGAAGATAAAGTGCCTACTGGCAAGAGCTAAATATAATAAGATATTAGATGGAAAATACAAAAATTGATTTAGTAATAACACAGGGCCGCATGGGTTCTGTTGTTTTTATAATTTTGGGTGTTTTACATGCATTTGAACTTGCTGATGCCGAAACTGGCATTAGTTTTCTCACATCACGCAAGAATTTTTTACAATTCACGATTTTTATATGTGGGTTGTGGTATGCACGTTTCAGTGCAATTGAAGTGATTGTCGCTAGATGTCACTGGTAAGTTTCAAAATTATTCAACAAGTAATAAAGACGAACAAGCTTTAAATACAGAGATGTTTTGTTTTATTTAAATTAATTAATATGTTTCTTGCCTAAATGCTGAAAATAATACTATGTAAAACATTGATATATCATTTAAAATTAGTTTTATATGTAACTCTCAAAAGTCCTAATTTGCATGGTGTGGCCATGGCATCTCGTGGTTGTCTAAATAGCCCAGATATGTTTTTGTACATCTGCGGTGAATTTGTTCCCCGGGTACAGAGACAGGAAATTACAGATTTTGTAAGAAGAGCATATTACGCATACTTTAAAATGAAACTAGGAGATCAAGATAAATCGTGGGCCCCACACAAGGTATGTAGATCATGTGTGGAATCTTTACGAAACTGGAGCACGGGAAAGCGGCCATCTATGCCATTTGTAATACCTATGGTGTGGAGGGAGCCTCAGGATCACAGCAATGATTGTTACTTCTGTTCCTGTGAAATTGTAGGTCGAAATATTAGAAACAAGAAAAGGATAGTGTATCCCAATATTCCCTCTGCAATGAGACCTGTGTTGCACGGTCCAGACTTGCCTGTACCAACACCTCCATCAAGTCTTGATTGTGTAAGTGATCCTGGTTCACTAAGTGATTCAGTGGAAGGAAGTGAAATGGAAGATGACATTTATGACCCCCCTCACGGATCTCGTGACCCTATACCGTTCACTCAAAGCGAACTCAATGATTTAGTTAGAGACCTAAATTTATCTAAAGAATCAGCTGAGCTTCTTGGTTCCAGACTTAACGAAAATAACTTGCTGGCTTGTGGAACAACATTTTCCTTGTATAGACACCGAGAAAAAGAGTTTGTGCCTTATTTCCCGAAACAAGATTCTCTCGTGTTTTGTTGTGATGTGTCCGGTTTGCTGACTAAGTTAAATTTTCCTTGTCTTTCAACTGATTGGAGGCTATTCATTGACTCGAATAAAACAAGTTTAAAATTTGTTCTGTTACATAATGGAATATGTAATATTGCTCATTCTGTGTCACTAAAAGAAACCTACAGCAATATGCAACTTGTTCTTAATAAAATTAAATATGAGGATCATGGTTGGTTGGTGTGTGGTGATCTTCAAGTTTTGAGCATTTTACTTGGACTACAATGTGGATATACGAAAATGCCATGTTACATCTGTGAGTGGGATAGTAGGGCACAATATTACCACTAGGAAAGAAGAGAATGGCCAATACGGAAAACATTGAACCCGGGTTCAAAGAACATCGTACAACAACATTTAGTCAGTCCTGATAAAGTTGTACTTTCTCCTCTGCATATCAGATTAGGGCTGATTAAACAATTTGTGAAGGCACTTAACAAGGAAGGACAATGTTTCCAGTTCATATGCAACAAATTTCCATCCCTGTCGTACGCCAAAGTGAAAGAAGGTGTTTTTGTTGGACCAGACATTAGGAAATTAATGAATGATAAAGACTTCGAGGAAACAATGACTGTAGTTGAAAGAGATGCTTGGATAGCATTTAAAAGTGTAGTGTTGAACTTCTTGGGGAACCACAAAAGTCCTGATTACAGAGAAGTTGTTGAGAACATGTCACTTAAATTTCAAGAGCTGGGTTGCAACATGAATCTCAAATTACAATTTTTGCATTCACACCTTGATAACTATCCACAAAATCTCAGTGAATTAAGTGAGGAACAAGGCGAACGGTTCCATCAGGACATGAGGGATATGGAGAAAAGGTATCAAGGACATTGGAGTGTTAGCATGATGGCTGACTACAGTTGGGCATTTTACAGAGCAACGCCAGAAGAAAATCACAAGAAAGTTAGGAAAGCTTACAGAAGAAAGCGTGCTAAACAGAACTGAAAAGTATGTATTGTGTAATGATTTTGTTGTGTGTATATTATATACTGCTATATGTCGTTTTCTATATTATATGGGTCCTTTGTGTCTGTCTATATTCGTTCTAAATAAACATGTTGATGCGTTTAGTGTGATAAGCTACTTATTCTGCTTCAAAAGCTGCTTACTTTTAGGGATATTTGATATCGAAGCAACACGCGACAAGCGACACGTGTCTCTTGGTAACTGGCTCTCAGTAATAAACGATCAACCATTCAGCTTGTGTTGTCTTTTGCTTGTGTGTCCCTAGGACTGAGTTCTTTTTCATACCGTCCATCGTGTCGCCCTGGCCTGTTGTTCGCGCATGCACAGTCAATATTTTGCTTTAGACGGTGTGAAATATCTGTGTCGCTTGAGGATTTCACCAATTGAACGCAGGCTTGTGTGAGACGTTTCTGTTGATTGGATTGTTCTCTAGAGGTGTGTGTCGCTTGTCACTTCGGTCTGCAGCTATATTGAGAAACGTTGCTGTTGACTGGCTCGTTCCCAAGCGACACGGAACATTCACATCAAGCAACAAGAGCCTATTCAGTTTAAAGCAAAACATGCACGAACAACAAACCGAGTCGACATGATACACGATATTAAGAGAAAGTCCCAGTCCGAGCGACATGCGACACGAGTAGCTTCTTTCAGTCATGAACAAGCTATGAAGATGTAATTGAATTCATTGTCACTCGCCCTCTTAGGGAAAACTCACACCGAAGCGACAAGCAACATATGTCGCTTGGGAACGAGCCAATCAGCAGCAACGTTTCACACCGTAGCGGCATGACAGGCCGCACATGCCTACGCTCGATTGGTGAAATTCTCAAGCGACACGCCGGTCACTTGTCGTTCCGGTGTGTTTTCTCCCTCCATCACGATTAATGTATTCACATAATATCCAAAGTAAAATGTTAATGAAACTAGAATTAAAAAATTTGCAAGATGTAGGTTCCATTATTATAACATAACATTACATATAGTATAATTGAATGTACAGTGAATTATATTTAAAATTTAAATATCTACCTTCAGCATAGTTGTCTTACCTCTTTATGAAATATATCGGTGTTCTCTAAATGTGAATGTATTGCCCAAGCGTGTTCTTTGTATAGACACAAATTGTATTTTTAAAATGCGTTGAAGTTAATGTGACTATAATTGAAATTATATTCAGAGATCGAGACAAAAACGAGAGAGCGTTTACATAACTTGGGACAAGAACAAGATTTACAGTTTGAAAGAGGACCAGACTGACTGTCTGACTTCCTTTCGCTGTAATTTCTGTAGGGCCTCCCAAGGCATGTATCTAGAAATACACCGAACCAAGTGTGTCAGGAATAATAATAATATGATGTTTAAGTTAAAATTATATTATTATCACATAAATAGGTAAAAAGATCAAATAACAGCACGTATTCATTATCTAGCTTACCTAAGATCGGTATAATTGTAACGAGTGCACTCACGGTCCCCGAAATGACGTGTCAATCATACCCCGGCACGGGGCCAAACGTCGTTATGTGTACGGAAAGCCGGTCGTGACTCTCGGTCCAGGTTTTAAGTTCGGTACTGAGACGGTCGTTTATTGTCATACTATTGCGAGGCTGAGATTAATACCTTGAAATGTTACACTGTTTTGTTTACCTTTGATATGTAGATTCGAACAATCATAACACACTAAAAACATAATATCGGTACCTGAAAAACGTCAAATAACAACACTGACGAACGGTAAAAAGTGAATATATATTGTAACAACAAAAATTATTGCAATCAACAACTGTTTACAAAGCCTCCTCAAACTCTCACAACATTCACTCTATCTCTCTTTCACACACATGAGGTATTTTTACATGTGAAGTATAGATACAAATCATGGGTCTCATTAACATATCATTCCTTTTAATTTTTAAACCTTTATGTGAATTTAGGGCATTTGTCTGCCAGCTCCTGTGCTCTTTTAAATTAACTTAAGTGCCAGCCCTCGGAAAGCGGTTAACTAAGACAATTGGGTCGGCGTGGTTAAATCTTTCGTTCGAATGAACGTATGCATCCAGTCGTAAGCACGACATTATACAAGTTTCTCGGACGGGGGTATTACACACAAGCCTCTCTCGTCCAATGAGAACAACTACACAATTACATAGGGATGCAAAAACTTAATTGGCTCCAGCTGTCGGAATACACAAATCAATCGTCGGCGCGAGAAAAAATTACATTAATAACCACTATGCAACAAATAATACTACTTCATGCGCGCGACCTTGCAATAAAAATTACGCTTTCCACAATTAAAAAGGACTCATCAGTCAACTATTGACAAGTTAAATGGCGCGACGGGGCGGTCGGTTACACAAAAAATGGAGCACACTTTGACAATTTACACTAAATATTAAAGAAATGGAATGGAGCTTCTAACCCTGAATGCAGACAATTAAATTAGCACATCTGAACAAGAAATAACTCTTTTTTACAACAATACCAAAAATTATCAGACACGGAAATTAGGTTCGGGCTTTCCTGAGTAACTTTGCAAATAAGTGAGACTTCGGCGTTAACAGTACGGTGTTGATACTAACAATGCACGTTTACATTGACATAGACCCTCTGAAGTATACTCTACCGGACTCTGCTACATCGCGTGGTCGTCCATCCTTCCTGGACGCGGGACTTGCACACGGTTCCTTTGTGGCGGAATTGTTCTCTGAGGTCGATCGCGACGAAGAATAATTGCGACGATATGGTGTACTTGCACCTCCTTAGTACTTCGGGCGTTCCTCTTGTCACTAGCGTCGGATGTACGTGGTCACGCGCCGGTCAGGAATCTCTCCAGTGTCGGGCATCAATTGGACGTCGATCTGCAATCATCTCTCTCTGGTGACGGGCTTCGTTTGGGCGTCGTTCTGGAATCGTCCTTCCCTCTCTCTCTCTGTTAACGAGCTTCGGTTGGAACGTCGATCTGGAAACGTCCTTCGGGCTTTGGTTGGGACGTCGATCTGGAAGCGTCCTTCGGGCTTTGGGCAGTGTTTGGTTTTGGCGTCGTCTGACTGGCTTCGGCGTCGTTGCAGGCGTCAAGAGAGTCGACGGACTCCCTTCTCTATCTTCTTTAGCCGCCCATAATTATGTAGTCCACGCTTGGCAAAAACAAATAACCGCGTAATCTTCACCAAAATAAGGCGCACACTGGTAACTCTCTATCTGCGATTCGTTCACGGTACGTAAGGAAACGAAGTTCACGGACACAAAACAATACTCACGCGAGAGTGTAGCGCGGAGATGCACAATGAAAAAACAGCCGGGTGAAGGAAATCAACCTTGGATTTTCCGAAATGGTCGGAGCACGGTCAAAAGCCGCCCCCAAGGGAAAAGACAATGCCAAGGGTAGAAGAAGAAGTAATCCAAGCCACGCCCACAGTAGTAAAATCTGGTCAGAGTCATCTATCGGCAGACGGCTGAACTTGTAGGACTTGAACATAACCCCGCCAGCCGATGGCCAGCCCCGCTATGGCTCGAATAAAGCCATTCTCAAAGGTGTTTGAAAATGCATATCAATGTTTGCAATGGCGTATTGTCACAATGGGCCTCTCAATTTGAAAAATACAAAAATCAGTTTACTCAGGAAGGATGCAAGAAAGCCTTGCAAGGTTAAATTTTTACAGTAACTTAGAATCGGGATCTATACGCCGATCCAAACACTGAGATATTTGACAGATAATATCTATTAAAATATGGAAGTGATAAAATAAAATCGATAATCACTGTTAAGATTCATCCTTTCTGATCAATTCACCACAAAGCTCATTCAAATGTCTCAAATAGTTTTCGAGTAAAAGTGTTCTGAATGAAGGTCTGTTTTTCCGCTGCCCATGATATGGCCTCTTAACAAAACATTGCTAAACCAAGACAGAGGCCAGGCCTATTGTTCACGTATTTGTTATTTGACGTCGCTTTTTTACCACTTTTGGTTAATCGCGGCGATGAGTGTTGATAACATAAAATTGATGAAAGGGCAGACACAAAGAACATTAATGCCCACGACGTGACTCCAAGTCGGGAACTTCAGTGATGGGATTCAAAGTCGAACACGCGGTTGACCAGATTCGCCATCGAGCTGGCACGAGTTTCCTTGAATTTATTAAGGGATTACGCTTTCCCACGACATTGCATTTTATCCATTTATCATATATTTATTAATTTCTTAAAAAACATATTTTGATGTTACGGTTTTTTAAACACAAATCAGTTTGGGTAGAATATTTCTGCAATTTTACCATAGTGTAAACCTTAATGTAAGCGAAAGCATGTGTTCATCACTAGTTATAAATTTTCACATCTACAAAAAAAAAAAAAAAATCCAAAACTAATTTCCACCTCGCTCAAGGATTATGTTAATTCAATTCAAATTGTACGCGGGTTCAGTGCCATGAATCTAACCTTTACTGAACAGAATGAGATTGGTTCATAGAATGTATCGCCGAAAATCAATTTCGCTGATATCCCGTTGTCGCTGTTCTATTTTCATTAGATACGAGCTCCAATTACCATTTTAATCCTTCGTTTTAAAAGTTATTCAAACACAAAAATAGTTATCGGGGTTCATTTTAAAGTTTTTTTTTACTTCATTACTGTCTTCATTTGATTTTTTTATTTTCTAAGAATTTCGGCGGGCTGCAGCCCCTTAAGCCTCCTTGCGTAGATCAATGCTTGCCACACTCATCTAGCCTACGCTCCCATCAAATTTATCATTTCATCATTCATTTTTATTGTTGCGGTTACCCTAAACACGTAGAAAAGCGACGTCATATAACAACAGCGACAGCGACATCCTATGTATACTAGATATATAAATTATAATGAACAAATTATTAATAACAAACATCTGTGAAAATTTGAAGGTATGAAGGATAATAAGTTTTGGTGCGGTAGCGAAATATTTAATACGTAAAATTGTATTTATTTACCCATACGCAACTTCAGATTTCAATGTAGGGGCGATATAAGAGGATAGTCGTGATTACTTTTTGTTTGATTTGTATAAGGCCATTTATTGTAATTGCGTGCTGTAAACTTCTTCATATTATTGCCTAGGTCTTATTCCTTGCGTTTTGCTTATTATTCTGCTGCAAATGGTTGATAGAACCAAGATATGGACAATTAAAAATGAAAATATTTCCCTTAAGCTTCCATTGCTACGCGAGCCTCGCCCCTTGACAGATCCCCTTGGTCACGTCAGAGCTCGTTGCGGCTTCTGGCCAATGGGAGAGCTCCGTGTCTCGGAATGCTCTTCCTAAAATACTTCTACATTCCTTGAGTTTCACCACCAGATGTCTCAGACTTAAGACTGACAATCTCGTCTCCTTGATATTGAAAGCTTGTTTATCAGTGTCCAGTGAAGCTCGGTGTGGTGAGAGAAAGTGTGTGTATTTTGCTTCGTTTGTCGTTACTGATTTTAGTAGGTAAGTGTAGTTAATTACAGAAGGAAGTATTCGCTAAAACTAAACTATAATTTGACTCTGGATGTACAAATATGAGCGAAGACTTTCCTGCCAGAGATTCTTGTAAAATCGTCTGACATCTACAATCTATCTTCTCAATGTTTTAAAGCACATCGCCCACTATGGCGCACCGAAAAGCTGCACGAAAGCAGTATTGCCAACCTCTCAATAAGAAGAAGTGCTACTTAAATTATGAAATTATGCTCAATGCCGCTAAATTGTCCTACGATCTGTTATTGTTGTTAATATTTTGTAATATTAATAATAATTTGTATTTTCTTAGGACTGTAGTTTTATGCTCAATTTATGCTCTAATTTTGGAGTTTTGAACTTTCATTGTTGATTACGGTATTTACTATACTTATGTGATGTTGATAGTTTATTCCATAAAATTAATTACTACGCTTCAACCAATAAAAAAGACTGAATATTGGACTTGTAAAAGTTTGAGGAATTTCAACGACTACGACAGGCCCGTAGCTAGAAATGACCTCCAGGGGGGGGGGGGGGGGGGGCTCACGGGTTATCAGGGGGGGCTTTGTAAACCAAGTCCATTTTTCAAAAGTTTAATACTCGTAGTATTAATTGAAGGTAAATTAAATTATGTCTGTCGGGGGTCATTAAGTTAATTTAAAATATAAAATTTAGAAATATCATACGAATATTACAGTTCTTTCTATATTTTCTAAAACATCTCTTGAGGTGCTAATGACTGCTACTTAATACACACTCCATACTATTCTTGATGATACAGATATTTATATCATACATGTTAAAATGTGTCTGTACATTCCACGCCCGGCCAAAGCAACAAAACTTGAGATCTGTTGACATTTGATGCAGATACGGAAGGAATATGGATAATTACATCAAAGTCACAGATTTCTGTCAAACTAGAGGCTGCAACAGGGACAGGGAAGGTACCGATAAAGAAGGATCCCTATGAAATAATTATCTAAAGTCTAGAATCTTCTAAACACTTGCCGCTGCTTAGACTTCTGATCATAAACAAGATGAACGAACGAAGTTGTGAACAAAATAATATATTCTGTGTACATTTTCACCCTTCACCTCAAACAAATTAGAATACAAAATAGTTTTACCTAATGTCAAGGGGACTGGCGGCAGTGCCAGGGGGGGAGGGTGCTGCCGACCCTGTCAGGTTGATATGATCCACATTTTTATGTGACGTCACCAGCAGAGGTGGTCACCCTCCGGAGGGCGACCCTCATGACGGCAGACCTCACCCTCACCCTCCGAAGACTTGTGAGGGTGAGGGCGAGATCGATCCGTGAGGGTGAGGGCGTGTGAGGGTGAGAGCGACTAGTGAGTCGTGAGGGTGACGGCGTGTGAGGGTCAGGGCGAAGCCGAGCTGTGAGGGTGAGGGCGAAAGGCGAGTCGTGAGGGTGAGGGCAATGTCAATCCGTGAGGGTAAGGGTGCGTGAGGGTGAGGGCGAAAGGCTAGTCGTGAGGGTGAGGGCGTGTGAGGGTGAGGGCGAAGTCGAGTCGTGAGGGTGAGGGCGTGTGAGGGTGAGGGCCATGTCAATCCGTGAGGGTGAGGGTGAGGACGAAATGCGAGTTGTGAGGGTGATGATGAAGTCGAGTCGTGAGGGTGAGGGTGTGTGAGGGCGAAAGGCGAGTCGTGAGGGTGAGGGCGTGTGAGGGTGAGGGCGAAAGGCGAGTCGTGAGGGCATGTGTGGGTGAGGGCGAGCCGTGAGGGTGAAGGCGTGTGAGGGCGATGCATTCAGGTGAGGGAGATTGAACGAAAATGACCACCTCTTGTTTAAAGTTGGATCCGAACTACAATGTGCCTCCTCCACCGGGTGTAGTAAGAAATAGGCTTTAATATTTTTAATTCGTTTCATGGTGTTTCTAGTCCAAAAACGCATTTTTATATTTCCTATAAATGCCTATTAGGTGAGTGCCTATCTTGCTTAATCGTGCCTAAAATGCCTATTCTGCAATTTTTGCTTACTTTATCTTTGTTATGCGCCTCTGGCTTTCCCTATGTTGAATGTAAGCCTTCGTTGACGGTGGACTGACAAAGCCTCAATCGGGGTAAGCAAACTGGACAACCTGTTAGTGACTCATCATATATGTGGACGTAACGACGCCAGCTCTCTCCTTCTTTTTTTCCCCCTGAAAGATTTGTGGGAATCAATCAGTACTCATTTACTTTGTTGTGCCTGTGAAAAAATGTGGTTGTATGAGGAGGTATCATGTGTTTCAAAATGACAAGGGATATGACAGCCAGAAATGTATTAATCAGTGGCGTGCCAAGAGGGGATCGGTGGAGGTCATAACCCCTCTCCTTTGCTCCAATATTATTTTTAGAAAGTGGAAGGCAGTAAATGATAGAAATTACTGCGAAAATCCTGGACACGCCACTGGTATTAATTAATAATTCATCTTCGCATGGAATTGTGAATTAAAGTAATTCTGATATAAATAACTTGCACTAACCATTTGGCCAATTTGAACAAATACCCCAATTTCGGATGGCATCCCATTTCGCCTAACCGCCTAAACCGGTCGGAAGGGGAATGAGGGAAATTTTGATCCAAGTAAACACCAAACAATTCCCAACATGTGCCCATGCCAAATGGTCAGGTGTTGCTCCGAAAAATGAGCATTGTCACACAATCCAGCAGCCGGGGGTGTTTGTTATATTTTCTATAAGATAAAGGAAAATATGACTCCATTTCTTGGTCTATCTTTTAGTAGGCAGAAACAATCCTCCACTCGTCCCCCTTCAATCTCTGACTTTAGTCTCATTAGAAACTCTAAGCTGCTTCATTGACGCTTAATGTTCTGCTTGTTCTTGTTTTATCTAACCTAACCAGGTGTGTGATATCAAGGATAACTAAGAATGACTTTCATAACTTGCACCGGAGTTCGGGCATTTATTTTGGTTAGAATAGGCAGACAAAAAGGCATTTATAATGTGGAAAATAGGCACCAAATTAAAAAAAAAAAGACACAATAAACAAAAATAAAGTGGGAAAGTTCCAAATAATTTAACTCTATAATTTCATTTTAAAATAATCAACATGTAAAGAACATATTTACTTTCATTTGTTACCTTGATTACACACAACCACTAGTTTTTTGTTTTTGTTTTTTTGCTTTCTTGAATATTCATTCATTGATAGCCGTCTGTCAGAAAGAATGATTTTCATAATGAGAAAATGATCTCATTTGACCACCCATGAAATAGGCTATTGTAAGAACTGGATTCATATCGTGAATAAAATATTTTTTCTCGTTTAAGAATATCACAAATCGTTTTCAAGTTTTCCAGTTCTACATTTTTACTCATTACGCCTTTGCACTTTTCTGCAACAGCTAACTTTTTCTCCTGACACTTCAATTAGTAGCTGCACCGATTCGTCCAAGACTTTAATGGATAAGAGTTTCACCTCTTTTTCTCAGCTTTGTAATTGTTAATGGCAACTGGCAACATCGTAATGTGCTAATAAATAATGTTTTTGAAAGAAAACTAAGTTATGTACAATTTTTTAAAAACACATTAAAAAAATGTCATTGAAAATTAAAAAAAAAACAGGCGTAAAAATGAAAGATATAGGCAGTAGGGTATAAAGTAGGTAAAACGAAAAAGTTTCTAAAACATTATCATCAACATAAAAAATGTACAGGGGATGGACAAAAATATGGAAACGCCACGACATCGGAACGGGTGATATCGACGCACTTTTTCCACTTGAAATCGGACACGTTGCGACATTCTTTTGTCTTGCGCCGTGAGATAGGACCCTGTCGGCCTGGTAGGAGTCGACATTTGCACTATAGATAGCGTGCAGTGCAGTTGATACTGAATCATGTCGGAGCTGACAGTGTTTCAAGGAGAGCAAATTGTTGGTGCCTGCCTTGCAGGGGCCTCTGTTACCATAGTAGCCACGTTATTTGGCGTATAGAGAGAGACTCTATCCAAAATCATGACAACATAATAGTCTGTCCGGAATAACATCATCAGATAAACACCTGCGTGGACGAAAATGTACACTGCGTGACAGAGACAGACGGACACTGAGAAGGATTGTGACCATATTTTGCTTGAAGAATGGTGCAAGATTCCATTATCCCCATCCAGGACTTGTATTTGTCCATTCCTCGGAGACTGCAGGCCGTTTTGGAAGCTAAAGGTGGTCCTGCACCTTATCAGCTACAGCATTCCAGCTTTTCATCGCAGGTGTTTCCATATTTTTGTCCATCCCCTGTATATTAAGACAATTTTTTTCAATAAATGCAGCAGGAAAAAACAGGTATTTCGGCCTGTGGAGAGACCGTTAAATTTCATAAATCACATTATACGCATACTGTGCCGATAAGCAGTTAGGCAAAGGGGATTAGGCGAAACTGGACTACGTGTAATTTTGTGTTCATTTGTACCCACAAAAATGGATGAAAAGCAATTTGCATCCTTTTAACCAAAAAAATATTTTAAATGGTGTGACAATTAAAATTTCTGGGAAGAAATGAACTAGCGTTACCTATTGCACTAATTGCGCACAAATGTTTCATTGACAATGGATTATAATTTTAATCATATTCTCATTTGCATGAAAGCTAAGATAACATAACCTGATTAATTGAAAGCATTTGCATTATTTCATTTTTGTACGATTATATGACCTGTTTATCTGTGTATGTGCATCAAATTATAGAATAACAAAGATTTGATTTTGATCTTCTAAGTCCACATGTTCTGGTGAGCCAAGAGAGGCCATTATCAAAATTATTAGAATTATATTATTTAGTAGGAGAGACAATGAGCAGGTTAACCAAATGGGCATAAAGGTGTAACATTTTTCAAATAGGGCAAGTAAAATGTGCTGCAAAATTCCCTTCTGATGGAACTGTATTTTGTTTGTAAAAGAATTAATACAAATGACGTATTAAGTACAAAAATGTGTTGAATTTAATTGTACAGGGTGGCTCAAAAGGTCACTTAACACCCCCGGTACAAGGCCACTGCAGCGCGCAACGTGGAAATGGTAATGTCCAATCGTTATCAGGCCAAGGGGAACCACATTGACGCCACCCGCGTGGTCGACGGCCATCTTGATGTCAGCCATCTTGAATTCAACTTCAGAATTTTAAATGGGAAGGGGGTGATATGATATATCAAATCAGGCTAGAATTTCACGAGAAATGCAATGGTGAAGGTTTTTTCGACGTATCTTTAACCAGTAAAAAGTTATGACTGAATTCTCGTACCAATTTGCTCCTTTTCGAGGTGTTAGAAAAATGCCTTAAAATTTGTTTAGCGCATCGGTAACGCATCGAGATCAAAGGAATGTCTAGGGAGAGAAGTTCGCATGCCATTGCACACGATTTTAATCGGATACATCCAAGAAGAGATGCGCATTATGAATGGTTGTCGCGAACAATTTACGGTGAGGCGGTGGAAAAACTTATGTCAAGTAGAAATCGCCACATATTAATAAATTATGAAATTATATCTCAAACGTTTGCACATAGTTAGCACATGAATGCACACTATTTATTTTTATAAGCACATGAATATTAATCAAGATATTAATGAGTTTATTGTGGCGATTCTGGCTTGATATCATGATAAAATCGCCACAAATAAAAAAAAAAAATCAGCAACGAAATTGTACTATCTTTTAGGCATTCGCTAGCACATGAAAGCACACTATTTATTTAAATTAGAATACAAATAGTAATCAAGATATTAATGACATTATTGGCAATTCTGGCTTGATATCAAGATAAAATCGCCACAAATCAAAAAAATATTTTTCAGCAACAAGATTGTACTATCTTTTAGACATACGGAAGCACACTATTCATTGCCAGCTGATCTCACCGAGGGACGAGAAACAGGTGAAAGAAAAGTGTTGTATGTGAACTGTGGCTTCAACAAGTCAATAAATATTGTGATTTGAAAATTAGATATGTGAGATTGATTAATCTATCTCTGCTGGACTAGCTACTCCTCAGTGCACGTCACTCCGTATTTTAATTGATCCGGAAAGAAGGTTCTACCTCACTCAAATATTATGAGATTTCAATCGAAGTTGACCAATTACACCTGAATATAGTCGGTTCAGTGCCATGAATCTAACCTTTAGTGATCAGAGTGAGATTAAATTTGTTCGGATCATAGAATGCATCACCGTAAATCAATTTCGGTGCAGTGGCGGCGATTGGATTCTAAAACCGACAGAGGCAAGGTGCCAAAACTGGGGGGGGCAAAGGCAGTATATTTTCCTTTGTATATAAGGTTTAGCAAAGTACGAGGGCAAAAGTGGCGAAATGTTGGGGGGCAATTGCCCCCTCGCCCTCTAATCGCCGCCACTGCCTCGCTGTTGTATTTCCTTTTTCATGACATAGGAGCTCCAGTAATTATTTTAAACTTTCGTTTCAGAAGTAACTCAAAGAAGAAAATGGTTGCTGGAGGGTAATTTAAAGGGAAGTTTTCCCAAGTTCTTTAGATTTTCTTATTGTCAAGAAATTTCGGGGAGGGGTTGTAGCCCCTTATTCCCCCCTCCTCCGCGTGCGCCAGTGGGGTAAGCAAATTGTGTCTGCTAGTAGTGGATTCCCGATATCCTTGGATTTCAAAGCGACGGCGTGGGCACTACATTATCTGGGAGTTACCAAAGGGAACCCCACGATACAATTAACCACGGAAAATAATTGTAGAAATTGACTGACATATTTAAAATTATAACACAGTACTATTGTACTTGTACTTTGATTGTTGTTCTGTCTCATTCATTTTCTCTTTTCAAAAACTTCCACCCAGTACATTATATTTCCATGTCCACTCTGTCTTCAAAACTCTTCATTCACCAAGCTATAGTAAATGCTCCTGTTCCTTCTGTGAGATTACCATCATGGTTTCCAAGAATGAATGTCTTTCTTCAAATCGAAACTGTCCCTCTTACAACAAAGGATGGGGTGGAGGTAGGGGCTTTGAACACCTGCGGGGCAAGTTTTCCTTTTCCATGGAATTCCAGTAATTGTCACGTAGTGAGATCAAGTTCAACATATTTGTGCAGAGGATGAAGTGATCCCACAACTTAGATGTTTACATATTATCAATAGCTTGCGGATTTTTTGCGTATTTGCCTTTTTCATTCTTTCGCAGTAAAACATAGTCTTTAATATTTTTAATTCGTCTCATGGTGTTTCTAGTCCAAAAACGCATTTTTATATTGCCTATAAATGCCTATTAGCTGAGTGCCTATTTTGCTTAATCGTGCCTAAAATGCCTATTCTGCCATTTTTGCTTATTTCAGCTTTGTTATGCGCCTTTGGCTTTCCCTATGTTGAATGTAAGCCTTCGTTGACGTTGGACTGACAAAGCCTCAATCGGGGTAAGCAAACTGGACAACCTGTTGGTGACTCATCAGTCATCACCGTGGACATAGCGACACCTACCTCCTAACTACCCTTTCTTTTTTCCACCTGAAATCTTGTAGCAGTCAATCAGTACTCATTTGCTTTGTTGTGTGTGTGTGGGTGAAAGGAAGTAGACAGTTATCTGTGGAGATATCATGTTCATATGTTTAAAAATGCCAAAAGCACAAGACTGCCAGATGTGTATTGATTTAAAAATGGATTTCTGCAAAAGTTTGTTTAACCACCGACGGAAAATTTGATTTTTGTTATTCAGCATCGCTTTTCTTCCACTTTTGGCTAATCGCGAGGATTCGGATGAGGGATGACGTGATGACATTTATGAAGGAACACTCGCAAAGATCATCCTTGCCCAGGCCAGGATTCGAACCTGGAACCCCTGCTGTGCTATCCACTTCTCCACGGAGATCGGCACCACTGACAGAAAAGTAATTTTCTGTCAAGCTTGCGTTAAATTACTATGCAAATAAATATTCTATCCCACATACACATACCTATATAGTTTTACAAAATATCCTTGTTCAAAACTCAGGTTCTCTGGACGTGATTTTAGGCTCCTCTGAAAATGTTTTTCTACCTATCGCCGCGTTATGAAACAAGAATAAATGGTGAACAATGCACACCGAGATGAACCATCTTACATTGCCTCAGTTCTGAATGAAACAATGCTAAGTTATGTGAAAAACTTAGTGTAGTGCCTTTGTGTTGCGTAAGTCAAACGATGCTATTTATTCTAAAATGTAATGCCATACAAATTAACAGCTCACGTATTAGTGTAATGTGCGTAATCAGCGCAATGAGTAATGCAAGTTCATTTCTTCAGATACATTTTATTGGGAACATCCACAATTTATTTTAAGGGTGCAATTTTTTTTCATAACTTGCAAACAATTGGGCATGAAACTGGTGGAATTTACGTAAAAATGACAAAGGCAATAGTGGCAATGGAAAAAGTGGCAAATTGAAAATGGCAAGCGGATAAAATGGCAACGATACAAATGGTGAGAATAAAAGTGGCAAATACAATTATTATGATTTTACTTGAAAATTGAGAAATTTCTCGCATTTCACAGTTTGAAATTAAAATTTAATATAATGGTATATTTTTGCAGATATATTTACAAGAAGTATAACTTGCACATGTAGCTCAATATCGGACACACTGGACGGAGCAGAATTAAGCCTGAAATCTTCTTCATTAAGTTTTAGCCTAATGTACGAATTTCCATTGATTTATTTTGTTTATTTTACTTAAATTTTCTTGGATGATCGCGAAGATGAGGATGTGTGATGATTAGGGTGTGGATTTATAGGCACTAAAAACCTCTGAAATAGGCAGGCAAAGGCACCAAAATGATGCAAATAGGCACTTAAAAAGGGGCTCTAAAATAGGCAACCAAAATAAAAATACATTAAAATAGGCATGTTTTACTTCCAATGCACATGCATACTGTATTAGCATTCCAGTTTACATATAAAAGTGTGCTAACAATTCACAAATTTCGGAGAATCGTCAGTTAAAGTAATTCTCGCACAAATAACTTGAGCTAACGATTGTTACGTGAATAATTGTTCTGAAGTGATGAAAAAAACGATTTTCACCATTTTAACAAAAAAAAAATATTTTAAAGGATGTTCCGATTAAAATTTCTCCGGAGAAATGAATTTCTGTTACCCACCGTACTAATTACGCACATATGTTTAACAAACTGTTGACAATAGTTTGAATCAAATCATCATTTGCAGGGAAGCTAGGATAACACAACCAGGTTAATTTATTTATTTGAATGTATTTTACTTGCACTTTTTGCACGAGTAGATGAGCTGTTCATCTCTGTATGCGCATAACATTTTAGAACAAATAATATCGTTTGACTTAGTGTCAGTGCTGGAAGTGAGTCGGCATGCGAGCGGATGGCATCCTCGCAACTAGGGCCAAGACACGCTATTAGTGTAATTCTCCATATTCAACACAAAGCCACTAAACGAAGTTTGTCACATAACATAGCATTGTTACATTTAGAACTGAGGTAATGTAAGCTGAAGGCTCGTCACAGTGTGCATTGTTCACCATTTATCCTTGTTCCCAAACAACGCGAGAGGTAGAAAAACATTTTCTGAGGAGTGGAAATTTATACGTGAGCAGCTCAGAGTTTTGAACAAGTGCAATACATAAAACTATACATATGTAGTACCTAGGTACATGTGATATTTAACAGTTAAAGATGTCTGCTTCATACAAGCTTGACAGAAAATTACTTTTCCGTGTGGGGACGACCTCCGTGGCGGAGTTGTCAGTACAACAAGGCTACAACTCAGGGGTCCCGGGTTGGAATCCCGGCATGTGCATTGGGTGTTCCTTGTGAGCAGTGTCGTGCCCAGGATTTTCGAAAGGGAGGGGTTATGTATATTTTTTCTTGGTAGTCAGCCTTCATTTTGTCATATTTTTCTACCTTTGACGTTCTTTTTTTTTAGGAATACTGGCCGAAAGTGGGGTTATAACCCCCATCAAGCCCCCCTTGTGCACGCCACTGCTTCTGAGTGTCTCTTCATCAGTTTCATCATATCACTCATCCTCATCGATGCGATGGAGAAAAGCGGCGCTAAATAACAAAAATCAAGTTTTCAGCCGTAAAACAACCTTCTGCACCAATCCATTTTTGATTAATACACTTCTGGCTGCCTTGTGCGTAGTTATTTTTAAACATATGAACACGATATCTCCACACATAACTGCCTATCTCCTATCACACGCTCAACAAAGCAGATGAGTACTGGTTGACACTAGAGGCTTTCAGGTGGAAAAAAGGAAGTAGTGGGTTCAAATTTGGCGAATAGTACCATATTTCAGTCAGTTCAATGTAACCAATGGCTTACCTTCTTCAATGTAGGGAAAGCCAAAGACACATAAAACAAGCTGAAGTTATCAAAAAAGGCAGAATAGTCATGTTTAGGCACGATTAAGCAAAATAGACACTAATCCTCAAAATAGGCATTTATACGCACTTAATGCGTTTTCGGACTATAAACACCATGAAACGAACTTTAAGCATTAAAGCCTACGTTTTTCTGCAAAGGAATAAAGAAGGCAAATAAGCAAAAATCCGCACCCTAGTGATGATACTTTAAAACTGAAGAAGGGACACTCACAAAGAACACCTATCCAGGCCAGGATTCCAACCCGAGACCTGTGCCATCGTAGAAGATGAAAAACGGTTGTAGCAGCAATACTGACCTAGTTTAACTTTAACGTGGTGACATGATGACAGTTTGGCAGCGAGTGGGATGATCTGTGAAAAATGTTGCTAACTCGGGGAAACCATGCCCCCTCACTTCGAGCACATTTATCCCCTTTCTTTTAAAGTAATAGGTACAAACACAAACCCTGACCTGGATACGTTTTCGGAGTAGCCGAAAATCACGTAACCAGCTGATAGTTTTAAACAAGGCCATTACATTAAATTACATATTTTTCCCATGTGAGAAATAAATATTAATCTGTCTTTTGATTTTAGGGTGTTTTTTGAAGTGCTTATTTTTTATTTTATTTTTGTGCCCATTTGTCTGCCTATTTGAGGGCTTTTTAGTGCTTTTAAATCTGCACCCTCATTGTTAGACATTATACACGTACACATTAATATCTACTGTTTTCCGGGCTCGGTTTAAAAACTGAAAAGTGGAGTTTGATCTTTCCAATTTCCCTTCAATTATGTCCATGGAATGATAACTACCAATTTTATTGTATTGTCTTCACACATGCAAATTTCTCAACATTTATCCCTTAATAATCAAGTAATGTAATTTTATCATAAATCGATTGTGTTTTAAATAAAAATGAGAACTTAGCAATATTCCAGTGGTTTCGAGGCCAAATATGTGACGCATACATAAAACATAAAAACTTTCACTGTCAAACGGGAGGAAAGCAAAGTAATAACAATAACTTGTGTCTAACAGTACCAAGTTTAGTTTTAAAGAACATAACACTATGTCGTAAACTAAGATTACGAAAAATTCGGATTTTGTCAGATGTCGTGGATAAGATCTGGCAAGCGTAAAAAATATTAGAAGTTGTTGATTGATGTGATGAATAAAGACAGAACTCTAAAAGTAGTCCGCCAATGTTTTCGACATTGTGAAACAAAACATCGCAATGTCTGCATGCCAATCGTATATTTCTCTAACTTTCCTATTGTTTTTTTTGGCACTTGACAATTAATTAATTAAATATTTCCTCAATTAGAGTATCACTTACATTTCTTATATATATATATATATATATATATATATATATATATGTGTGTGTGTGTGTGTGTGTGTGTGTGTGTGTGGGTGTGTGTGATACTTGTTTCTCTTAACATATTGCCCTCTCTATCCCCACATCAGTCCTTTTTATTCCTCTTCTTATCTATGTTCCTCGTTTTTTAATTTACTTGTTGTTGCTATCCCCTGATACTACCCAGGTCTTGTGAAATATATGCCGTCAAATATTTCTCGTGTTCACATTATGTATATATATATGTAGACGGAGGCAAAGGAATTGAGAATGGGAAAGAAATAATTTAATAATTCCCATTCAGTATCGATGCCTCATATGCAAACAGGTAGGAGCAAGCGAGTACTCGACTGTTTCCCCTATTGACAATGACGTTACTGTAACCACATTCGTTAAAAGAACAGCATTCATATCATGACGATCAGATTTCCATTTACCTGGTAGAGGTTAAATCAACAAAGTTTCTTGACAGAAAATAAACTAAACTAAATGTTTGGTAATTGCAACGTTGTGTTCTCATAAAATCGAGACGAATTACATGGGGTGTAGGCAGCAGTAGCATATGATATTCGTAGTATCTTTGCCATAACCCACTCTGTTAAACGCGGGAAGGAACCATGTGATTATTTATTAATCGAAACACTGACCGTGTATTATGACGGATTTCTTCCGAGAAAAATGAAGTGAAATAGTTTTTGGGGGAGAGAAAATGAAATGAAAAGTTTCATGTGCCCAGATATGGATTTTTCTTTGTGTTCCCTCGCCTATTCCTTATTCATGTATCTTTATCGTTGCTATTCTAGAGAAGTATAATTGGAACGTGAAGAAACCAAAATTCGATTTGATTGATTGATCGATTTGCTTTATTGTACTCCGCTTTTGTGCCAATTTTGGCTAATTGCGAAGATGGAGATGAGTGATGAGATGATATGATGAAATTAATGATTGGTGATTCACAAACATCCATGCACAAGCCGACAGTCGAACCGGAACCCCTTGCGTCGTAACGCGATGTGCTAACCACTCCGCATCAGGGGCCGGTTCAAAATAAGAAGAAAAAGAAGCAATGTACATTGCCCACCAACAAGGTAGTAATATTTTATATTCGTTATCAAGGGATGTAGTTTGTTAGACGTAAACTTTATTCTCAAATAAGCTAATATCTACTGCACCTACAATTACAATGGGAGAAGTACTAAATTGTACACCAGCTAGAAGTGGAATCCTTGGATTCCAAAACGCAGAGGTGCAACAACGAATTTTTGTCGGGGAGAGGGGGGGGGGGGCAAGTACCAGGGTAAAAGTACCAATAGTAGTAGTAGTAGCAGTAAAAAATGACATTATTATTATTATTAGTAGTAGTAGCAGCAGCATCAAAAACGTTATTATCCTCTTAAATTACGCAAAAAGGGGGTAGAAGTCGGTGCTAAAGCATTTGTTTGGTCAAACGATTTGAAATATCTTTTCAACACGTTCAATTTCACATTAACTAATAATGGAAAACAATCACACAAACTGTATTTTTGAATGGCAGAAAATGCACGATAAATGCATTCCGATTATAATTCTTTTCGTACACATGACATGTATAACTTTCATGTACATCATATTTGTACACATATGCAACATGGAGCGACATAAAATAAGAAAATACATATGCAACATGCTGCCACTAAATTGTGTACAAATTCAAAATTTATTCAATACATATATGTACAACAGATGTATACTGCCAAAATATATTACATTACAGAAAACAATTGTATTGCGAGCAAAGCGTATATGAAAATTTTTAGATCCAATTTTTCCAAACTGAAAAGAATATTGATTTAATATGGTGCAAATAATTTCACGGGGCGCCATGGCACTCTCTCTTTTATAGCTTTTTTTAATTTAGATCGCTCAGCGTCCATGGCCGACTCCCGCCGCCCCCTAACTACGGCTCTGAACTTGACGAGATTGAGAAAAGCAGACAGTGCGAGCGAATCGTGCAAGAAAATTTTACGAAATGTATTTTTATTTGCACAAAATTTGAAATCAAGGGGGGGCAATTGCTCCTATGTGCCCCCTGGAAATGCCCTTGGCCGTCAACGTTTGCGCCCTTAGAATTGACTTCCGTCGAAGCTTTGGGGGGCAATGCCTCCCTGCTCCCCTGTAGTTGCGCCACTGTCAAAACGACAGCGTGGGCACTAGTCTGTTTGACAAAGGAAAGTTTATTTAACCACGACACGATACAATCAGCGATTCACGAACCAATGAAAAATATTTTTTGAAATTGACTGACATATTCAAAATTGTAGCACAGTACTATTGTACTTTGATTGTTCTGTCTTCATAATCACGAAATTTATGCCTCGTCAATATATTTCCCCCTTTTAAAAGCTTCCACGTTCTATTTAGTGAACATATTTCCATTTCCAAGCTGACTTCAAGCTACTCTAAACACTCCTGTTGGCGGTGCAGAGTTCCATCACGGTTTCCAAGAAGATCAGTGAATGGAATGTTGTTTTCCAAATCCAAACTGTCCTTGCAGACAAGAGGGTGGGGGTAGGGGCTTTGAACGCCTGCGGGGCAAGTCTTTCTCATCTATGGAATTCCGGTAATTGTGACGTAGTGAGATCAAGTCCAACATCTCTGGGCAGAGAATGAATTGATTCAACTCAGATCAGGCACGTATCCAGAAATTCTCTTCGGGGGGGGGGGGGGCTAAACATCATTTTTTTTACAGGGGTATAGATAGAACCTCGCAAGGTTTAATGTCGATGGTGGCGATTCAGTTCCAAAACGGTTAGGGAGGGGAGGAGGCAAGAAAAGTTTACTTTCTCTTCGTAGACAAAGGTTAGCATTAAAAAGCCATAGTGCGTGGCCAAAAATGGAGAGCAACTGTCTCCTAAATCTGCCACTGTTTAAGCTGCTGGTTTTTCTTCTTTCAGAACGTGATATCGGGGCATTATTTTATCACTCGACTCCTCTGTTGCAATGTACGAACGTTGTGTTTGTGCGATCTCAGTATGTGTATGTCTCCGTTTCACGAAGTTGTTATGCAATAGACAATCCATTCGAATGTTTTGATTTGATTTATTTTATTTTACTTCGCGTTTTGTGCCTCTTGGCTAATTTGCGAAGATGGGGATGAGTGATGAAATGATGAAATTGATGAATGGACATTCACAAACAACCATGCCCGAGCGGGATTCGAACCCGGGACCCTTGGCGTCGCAGCGCGATGTGCTAACCACTAAGCCACAGGGGCCCATTCGAATGTGTTTTCCCAGGTTTGGATATGTTCCTTTATAGTGTTGTCGCCTGCCTTCGAAACGTAACCTTAACAAAAATCCTAATTTTCCATCCTTGTGACTTGGATCTTCAAGATTTAGGAAGAATTCAGACCGAAGGAACACACACGTCGTTTGCAATGAGTGACCCAATCAACAGAAACTTTTCACACCGTAGAGGCACGACAGGCTGCACAAGCCTGTGTTCGATTTGTGAAATCCTCAAGCGACACGTGTAGCTTGTAGCTTCGGTGTGAAACCTGGTGGGTCAATCTCATTGTCACCTTGAAACGGCAGCTCGTGTTGACCACAGAAGAAAAATATCTTGTCAACCGGTGGGAATGTCCCTTAGTTTTATTCTATCTCCTTTTTCTGTGCTTCTTCATTAAACAGGCAACATCTTACGGTTGGGCATACACAAGAGATGTACCATGCAGAAATTTTAGCGGAAAATGCAGGCTCCACCAGGCATACCGTGCAATTGCTCTAGCGCCAGCAAAAGATCAAGCGAAGCCAAGGGTAACTCGGTAGCTTACTTGGTAGAATAAAGAATGGCATGGTATATGCCAGAGACCCTGGTTTTCGACTCATGGTCGAGCTTGCTTTTTCCGCTAAAATTTCCACATATGCAACATCTTCTTGCTTTCTCTTCTCGACATTCATAAAATTTTCGGCCTTCATGGCTGCCCCTTTGTGGTAGTTAGTGTTTGAGTGTTTTTCCAAAACAGTTGACTCAAAAGTCCTTTCTTAACCCACGAAACTTTCGGACTGCATACAGGAAACTTGGTCCGGTCACTAATTAATCGTCACTCAAAACTTAGATTTTCAGTCAATCTGTGCAGCTTATTTCCTTTTTTTTTTTTAAAAAAAAAAAATTTGCTCCAATGCCCATTACTGCTGATATATTTACTTTAGAGACCTTCGATCTCTTCGGCTCATGACCCGAAACTAGCACTACACTGTCGGCAATGTCTTCAGCTTTGGACCCGAACTTGTAATAGTGGTAGACTTCAGCACTTTCCAGAAAAATGTGTCACTAGTTCTCCCCCCCACCCCCTAATCTCTACATCTTATAAAACTGTCAATGGACACTGACTGATCACTAATCGACTGTCACACTTACTCCTGAAGTCTTATTGAATGATTCTGTTGTACCAACCGTGAAATTGAATCCGCGTATTTATATCCATATTATATTCTGGAATGTTCCGCACATAAAATGTCTTGTAGTTCGACTCCACCTCCTATTCACTTTTCAGAGAATTAGTAATCCAACGAATTGCCCGACTCATGGCGCTGCCTTCAACAGTGCTTTGTTGTGCAACTTCCAAATGCTGACAAATCTTTAAATAATGCTCAAGTTTGTTGCGACAACACCGAAAGAGCAAGAAACGTTTACATACAATATTATCAATAACAGGGTTATGCCTCAGGGTTCTAGAATATTCTCAGCTTTTCCTCGATAATTATATATATATATATATATATATATATATATATATATATATATATATTTCTCTCTTTAAATTATAATCACAATATTTTATTTCACACACACAAGCCAAAAACATCATTTTATCTAGTGTAAATCGAAAAATTTCGGAGGGGGCCCGAGCCCCCTGAGCTCCCCTCTGGATACGTGCCTGACTCAGATGCTTGTATATTATCATTGTTATAGTGTGATAAACAACAAGAAATAAAGACGGAGCAGTTGCATCTTCCATTGATAAGGTGCATATCGCGCTGCGACGCCGAGGGTCCCGGGTTCGAATCCCGGTCGGGTATGGTTGTTTGTGAATGTCCATTTTCATCCATTTCATCATTTCATCACTCATCCCCATCTTCGCAAATTAGCCAAGAGGCACAAAACGCGAAGTAAAATAAAGTAAATCAATCAATCAATCAATCATTGATAAGGTGTTTATAAAGTGAACGCTACTGTCAGTGGCCCACCCACAATACTGTATACCTAGGTATGACACGATTTTTGTGACAACGTATAGTTAAAAATAATAAATATATTAAAAATAATAATTATACTTGATGTAAATTAATTATGCAATATATAACTCAAATAATGTTAGTCCAAAATGATACTCATTGTTAAACCTTATTGCTTAATAAAGAAAATGTTTTATTATTATCATTATTATTAACTTCCTTCACATGAATGAGTTAACAATTTCGTGTCATTTCAATGTATGAAATGCACGTGGTAAAGGAACTAGTTTTTTCTTCAAACATCGCTAACTCTCTACGGAGGGCAACCCTCATGAGGGCAGTACTCACCCTCACCCTCACCCTCCGACGACTTGTGAGGGTGAGGGTGTGTGAGGGCGAGGGCGAGATCGATCCGTGAGGGTGAGGGCGTGTGAGGGTGAGGGCGAAAGGAGAGTTGTGAGGGTGAGGGCTTGTGAGGGCGAGGTCGAAAGGCAAATCGTGAGGGTGAGGGCGTGTGAGGGCGAATCCGAGCCGTGAGGGTGAGGACGTGTGAGGGTGAGGGCGACCTGTGAGCCGTGAGGGTGAGGGCGTGTGAGGGTGAGGGCGACTGGTGAGTCGAGAGGGTGAGGGCCTGTGAGGGTGAGGGCGAAAGGCAAATCGTGAGGGTGAGGGCGTGTGAGAGTGAGGGCGAAAGGCAAATCGTGAGGGTGAGGGCGTGTGAGGGTGAGGGCGAAAGGCAAATCGTGATTGTGAGGGCGTGTGAGGGTGCTACATTATGGGTACTTTAATGTATCTTTGTTTGAGAGAGTGCACTATACGAATTTGTATTTCTAAGCATGCATAGATGTCAGTTTTGTTGGTAGAATCTTTTTGTAATTAGTGAGTGATTCACCTGTACTTGAATCTGTGTTCTCGAAATAGTATAAAAGCGAGGATATCGCGTAAGAAATATCACACTTTCCCCACGGATCGACGAAGCTTTTAAACTTAAAAAGAACTCCTCGGTGTTGTGCATACATCTTGGTATGGTAGTTCGTGGCGCAAGCTAGGCCTATGTGATCATAGGTACGTACAATGCTATGCACAATACTGCAACCATTCTACGTTAAATAATAAAGCTAGCCTAAGGATTAATTTGGAAATAAAAGGCTAAAGAGCAAATATTGCCTCAGTTATCATTGCATATCTCTTGGTGTGGTAGTTCGGGGCGCAAGCTAGGTCAATGTGATCATAGGCTTGCCGATAGCCACGCATTGAGTTTATGTGTTTTAGTTGAGTCAATTCATCGACAAAGCGAAATCCTCGCCTTCGTCTCCAGTATATTTGCATTATAATTGCAATAAATAAAGAATAAAACCTTTCAGTTTATACATACTGCAGTAATGTGGTTTTATTTCTCTGTGCCATGAATATTGTCTTTGCCTAACACTATCCCTGTACCTGAGAGGAGTCTGTGTACTTCACCGAGTCTCATCGTTCACCGCTGAGTATTATTGAGTTATTAATAAATATAATAATACGTTTAATAGATAAATAATAGTATAATAATACTTGAAATACAGGCGCTTGAACGTATCAAGTGGCATTTCAACGTGTTGGCTCGATATTGTAGTGTACAAGGGCAAGACAATTGTTTAACGTTGAGATTCATTGTGCAAGAGCACTAAACTTTTATATTTGTAGAAAGGCACAGAGATACTTCGTTCGAAATGGAAAGAAAACATTTGCGTAGCGCAAATAAAAATCTTGCTTCAAGTTCAGAGCTTAATGTTCCCGACATTAATGTCGGGACATTAATAAAGAAAGAACCACATTTGTGTGCAAGAAATGTACAAAGCTTCTACATTATGACTGTTGTGGCCTAGATATTCGAACTGAAAGCCACGAAGCTACCGATTTGGTTTGTAAAGATTGTAAATCATTGTCTACGGATAGTTCATCTGATCCATTAAATATGTTCAAAACATTAAAAGCCATGATTGAAGGAATTAGCAAGCAACAAGTCAAAAGTATGGAAAAATTACAGGCTGATATTAGCAAACAGTCTGAAACATTACAGGCTGATATTAAACAGCAAGCTGATTCCATTAATAACTTGAAGGCTGATTTTAGCAATGATATTAGCAAACAGTCTGAAGCACTGAAAGCTGATATCTGCAAACAGTCTGAAGTACTGAAAGCTGATATCTGCAAACAGTCTGAAACACTGCAGGCTGATATTAAACAGCAAGCTGATTCCATTACCAGCTTGAAAGCTGATATCTGAAACAGTCTGAAACATTGCAGGCTGATATGTGTAAACAGTCTGAAGCACTGAAGGCTGATATCTATAGACAATCTGACATATTAAGGGAAGGTACGGATGATATCGGTAAGCAGCACGATGAATCAATAAAAGTATTAAGAGCTGAAATAGGCGAGATGGCATGTGAGATTCAACAACTGAAGTCTGAGAACGAGGAAACTAGGGCGCGATTCTCTGAAGAAATCCGGCAGGCTAGAGAGATAGACTTTGATGACTTCCGGCGTAGCTTGGCAGCCGATGTAAATAAAGCCACGGAAAATGTTCGCACAGATGTGGAGGATATTAACTCGAGATTCACTGGAGAGTGCAATAGGATTATTGAAAAACAGCTGACAATAGAACAGATGTTGGCCGAGGCCGAGACTGACAAATTACAGTTCCGGGCTGAGGTCCAAGAAAATATTAGTCAGATTTCAGTAGTTGTGTCTCAAAGAAGCAAGGATTTTGAGGAAATAAAGACTCGAGTAACACAACTTACAAATCAGTTAGAGAGTATGCACGTTTTCAGGCAAACGGAAATAGAAATTGGATCTCGAACAGCTGGTCACCCGTCTGCAGTGGCTGAGAGTGCAGTGTTGCCCACTATGAACAGTGAACTAAATGAAGCGATGGACAGAACAGGTGGAGAGAAAACTAGAGAAGACAAACAAGTCTGTCGTCCACGAGTTACTGCTGATTCAAGAGCTAAGGAAGTGGCCCCTGCTATTCCACCTACTTTCAGTCTTTCAGGCGATGCCAGAGGTTACAGAGAGCTTGAATCTCGCAGGGCACGGCATCGTCCTTATGAAGAAGGGGCAAAGAGGAAACATCCAGAAAGGAAGAAAGATCGCAGTTCCTCCTCTTCCAGCACCAGCTCTGACTCTCAATATCAAGCAAAAATCAGGAAGCGAACACGAAGGCATGGAAATGTGAGAAGCGGGTCAGATGAGTCACCACCGCGAACTCAGCGATCAGCAACGACAGGAACCCCAAGGATGGCAGACCTTAATTCCTTGTCCAAGTTCAAGGGAGACCTGGAAGCCCAGAATGCTGAACAGTATTTAAAAGAACTCAATATCAACTTTGATTTAATGCAAGTTCCATACGAATACCGATTGAAAATTATTCCTCGGTTATTCAAAGGCCAGGCTGAGCATTGGTTTCAAGCAAATCAGTTGGAGTTCAGGTCCTATTCTGATTACTGCAGCCGCCTTCGCAAGCAATATGCTTCTGAAGAGACCAAAGAGAGGTAGCTGACGGCAGTGAGATCTCGCCGATATTCAAAGCAGTCTGATATGAGTATGGAAGAATACGCATGGTCCATTTACTCAGCCTACCGCAATCTGTCTGCCCGTTATGTAGAACCAGAGATAGTGAACTTAATAATCTCTCAGCTTCCATATAGAGCCCGCAGTCTGAGTTTGGCTAATTCTCCTCGAACTGTACGACAGCTTGCTGATTTTTTTAAAAGATTCGAGGTGCTTGAGGAGCAGGACAGTTGGAAGCCTGTGTGGAATAGAGAAGGTGCTGGCCAGGGAAATGCTCCCAGACAAAATATGTATAATTGGAAACCAACAACCCAGAGTCAGACAGGTTATGCAGAACCAGAGGAATGGTTATTCCAATTACAACAGGCGACGTAATCCTCAGAGAAGGGATGGCAGGAACAACTACTCACGTGGGCCGCGTCGTTCCAGATCTGACCCAGAAGACCATTCCCGTGACTCCTCACGTAACGCCTCTGAACCCAGTAACTTCAGAGCGACGGCGCCTCCATTCGAACCTTCTGCTTCACGTTTGACGAACGAGCAACGTCAAAGCGTCAACATAACAAGATACTTTTGTTGGGCACCATCGACCAGTGCTAATCCGAGTGGTATGCAGTCGGATTTAGCCAGTCGTTCAACGTGAATTCTTCGTTCCCGATCACGGTTGGGCTAAAATCTTGGACTTCTCTGGGAACAGATGACAGCGTTATAAATAAAGCTCGGATTTTTATGTAATATCAATCCCTAAAATATGTACATAAATATGTAATAAAAATGTCTGAAATATGTAAAAAATATGTAAATTCATAATGAAATATGTACTATAAATATTTATTCCAAACGTTACTTCCTATTGTTGTTACATTTTTTCCTCACAAAGGGATATGTTTATTTCAAAACGACTTACAAAAATGTTACAATATTACAATGCTTACATTAAGTATTTTTTATGTTCTTATAGAGCAAAAATATTAACCACAATTTGAATATATTCAATATTTAATATACAATGTCACCAGGTACCATTCAAAATGTTCAGTAGTAAATTTTCGTTGCCCAAATTTTTCACTCAAAAAGCACTTACAAAAATTCAGGTTACCTTTGATCTTGGGGCAGGCACTGTATTTAATTATTTAACTTACAATATGTTACCAGGTACATTTCCAAATATTCAGAAGTAAATGTTTGTCGCCGATCAGATAATATGTTCTTGTACGCAGAGAAACTTCTCTCCACGTCACAAGAAGTAACCGGAGCGTACTTCAGGAGGTGAATGTGGTCGGGAGAAATATCATTGGGAGGGTTAACTGTTTCACCATTGAGAATGCGGCTCACTGTAAATAAGCTGACGTAACCTGGGTTTCTTTCAGTCACTGCGTCAAATTTTCTTCGAGCTTTCTCTCCCACATCTCCTCCAACAGCAGACAGTTTCTTTCTTGCATCCTCATATATATCCATGGCTTCCAGGAGAGGAAGCCCAACAGTTTCAAGTTTTTTTATGCTTGTATCAATCCAACCAAAATTGCTGTTTATGTATGCCATATCGCAAGCAAGTTTGGTGTCCTTGAAGAGATTTTGAGCAGTGCGTACCGATACAGCTGAGTCCGCCGAAAATGAGTCAAGCACAGATTTCACTTCTTCAAAATGTTCGTTGTAAAACTTACTTGCCCGGATCCAAGTGCCCCATCTAGTAAGAATAGATTCAGGAGGAAGTGGTACACCTGGCAATTGTTCCTTGTAAACTTGCACACGTTGTGGTGCCTTCAGAAACACCTCTTTCGTGGAAGAAATAAGTTGGTTGACTTCCGGGAAATTGCCTCTCACCTCCTCAGCAATGCGTTGGAGAGCATGTGCCAAGCAAGTAAAGTGGATCAAGTTAGGATAAAACACTTTAAGTGCCGTAGCAGCTTTTAACATGTATGACGCACTGTCTGTGAACATGAGAAGAACTCTCTCTTCTTGTACGCCATCCGGATACAACAATTTAAGACTCATTCACAAATCGTGCTATGGTGGAATGATTAGTACGCTCTAGAACTTTGCATGCAATGAGATGTGGTGTAGATGGAGAATCAGCAATTCCAGCTTTCTACAGCTAAAACACCGTTTAAATACTGAGGCAAGCTCTTCTTAAAACTCCAATGGTTAAAATGAAAAGGCGACGAAATATATATACGAAATTCTACGGTTGAGTTAACAATACTTCATTCAAGATTTGTCGCCGCCGGCTGCAAAAATCAAAACGATCACAACAATGTACGGATGAAAGGTAAGTGCCTCTCAGCGTTGTACTTGCCGCCTTCCATGTTGGTTCTCTTCGTTAGCTGTGTGTTGCTTGCCGCTCCATGTTACAAACTGGAAACTGAAACACTGTCGAATCTTGATGTAATTGTTACGATGCGGCGAATCAACGAACTGCTATGTACGTACAACGAAGGCAAATCGCACTTTTAAGTTACTATATTTTTTTAGACCTGGAAATGGGGAGGGGAAGTGAGAAGATACTTTTTTAACTAGTAAGCCAAAAGTTCATTGGATTTTCCTCTTAAGGACTGTTTTATGTAAAAAATATTTCATATCAGGAATATGTAACATTTAGTAAAATATGTAAAAATATGTAATATAAAACTTCACTGTGACATCTCTACTGACGTAATTCGTCAATATATTTTAATTCCACGCTTGTACATATAAAGGAAAAAATATGTAATTACATAGAAATCCGGGCTTTAGTTATAAATAGTGAAGAGAATCATCTTTTTGTTGTGCTGACTCTCAATGAAGGAGAACAAAGTTTAGATAGAGCACTACAACAGGCAGTTAGAAAGGAAAATTTACCCAGGGCTCCGTTAATTAAAGCAACTGTAACAGGCGTTGATTTTATTTGTGTTCTGGACACTGGAAGCGAATGTAATCTCATGAGCTACGCCATTTGGAAGAAGATTAAAGAGAAGCTGCCGTCATTGCAGTTACAAACATGTCCAGATGCTAGGCTGACTGATTTCACTGGGACAAACAAGACTAGAGTTGTGGGATGTAGACAAGTATATCTGGAGATTGATGGAAGAAATTTATTGGAGGACATGTTTGTCTGAAAGGTCTCGAAGCTGACTTTATTTTGAGCTACCCATTCCTCAGGAAATACGAAGCAGGAATTGACCTACAGCGCGAGAAGTTATCCCTCACCGTAGACGGAGTTACGGTTTGAGCAGGACCTCGTGAATAATGGATCTTCGACATTGACGTGTGTAAGAAAAGTCCGGGAAGATTCCCATGTCGATCAGTGGACGGCTAGTCCTGACGACATTCTTCAGAAGGTCAATGCGAATGAACTTTTATGCGAAAGGGGTAGAAGCCAATTGAAGAAAGTCTTATTGAAGCATAAAGATGTATTTTCCGGGAGACCAGGTACTATTAAAAACTTCCAGTATGAGATTGAACTCACCACAACAGAACCTGTGTATCGATCTCCATGTCCCATACCTATAGCCTAAAGAAAGCTCCTGAAAGAAGAACTGAAAAAGTGGAGACAATGAGATGTTGTGCCTTGATATTCATCTTGTATGAGCACCTTAATTGTTGGTAAGCCTGATGGTAACACACGGCTGCAGTCGACTTGCTGATTAATTATTCTATTTCTGAGACCACTGGATATTCGCCTGCTGAACTATTCTTCAATCATCCTATACCCAGAGAGACCCTAACATATTTCAATTGGCCCGAACGGGAAGAAGCCCAACCAGATTGGAAGTCCAAATTATTCTTAGCCCAAGTCAGGGAGAAGAAGAAACTGTCGAATAATATAAAACAGAAGGGAAACGCCAAGACATTGACAGTTGGAGATTTCGTGATGGTTAAAAACCATTCCTTAAGCTCCTCACTAGATAGGACCATTCAAAAGTTATTTATGTTGTGGATAGGACCTTATCTAGTGGACAAAGTGCACAATAATGTTGTGACATTGCTAATTCCAAGGACTAAAGAATTATATGATAAGGTTATCAACTGGTGCGTTTTTCGGAGGATAAAAAGAAAGAGTTTGTACTTTAAAACTAAGTTTCCTCCAGGTAGATGACTTCCTTCCTGAAACTTAGTTTCCGAAAGGAAGGGGCAGAAGATATGATCCACATTTTTACGTGACGTCACCAGTAGAAAATATGTCACTAATGTATTTATTTTTGTGAAGGAAAGCGTAATTTCTTTGTTATTATATGTAATAATACACCTTGTTTGTAATGTATATCTTTTGTTTATTGTTTATTGCATTGTATGCTACATTATGGGTACTTTAATGTATCTTTGTTTGAGAGAGTGCACTATACGAATTTGTATTTCTAAACATGCATAGATGTCTGTTTTGTTGGTAGAATCTTTTTGTAATTAGTGAGTGATTCATCTGTACTTGAATCTGTGTTCCCGAAATAGTATTAAAGCGAGGATATCGCGTAATAAATATCACACTTTCGCCACGGATCGACGAAGCTTTTTAAACTTAAAAAGAACTCCTCGGTGTTGTGCATACATCTTGGTATGGTAGTTCGTGGCGCAAGCTAGGCCTATGTGATCATAGGTACGTACATAGCCATGCATTGATGATATGCACAATACTGCAACCATTCTACGTTAAATAAAGTTAACCTAAGGATTAATTTGGAAATTAAAGGATAAAGAGCAAATATTGCCTCAGTTATCATTGCATATATCTTGGTGTGGTAGTTCGGGGCGCAAGCTAGGTCTATGTGATCATAGGCTTGCCGATAGCCACGCATTGAGTCAATTCATCGACAAAGCGAAATCCTCGCCTTCGTCTCCAGTATATTTGCATTATAATTGCAATAAATAAAGAATAAAACCTTTCAGTTTATACATACTGCAGTAATGTGGTTTTATTTCTCTGTGCCATGAATATTGTCTTTGCCTAACACTATCCCTGTACCTGAGAGGAGTCTGTGTACTTCACCGAGTCTCATCGTTCACCGCTGAGCAGACCCGTAGCCAGGAATTCTTTGTAGGGGAAGCGAAGTCAATCCTAGAGGGGGCAAATTTTTAATATACGATGTCGCATTGGCAGATATAGCAGGGTACACAGAGGCAGTTGCCCCCTCCCCCAAAGGAGATAAGTAACAGAAAAGGGATGATATCTTGAAACTCCAACGAACAAAAAAAAAACTTCGAGCAACATCAAATAGCAATATATCGATAATGACCTTTCCAGATTGCCAAAGAATATAAAGTTTAACATAAATAGGTTAATAGGGACTGTATCTACTTGATATTTACAGGTTGATAATGTTAATGGACGATTAATATGTACCAACAGCTTTAGGCCTCTCTGCAGAACTGATTAAGGGAGCCCTTTCTAAATCATGCTTCATAATGATTCCCTCTAGTTTCCAGCATGCAAGATTTTTACGCACAAAGGAATCTAACGAGAATCCAACAACGCCATTGTGTTGTGTTATGGAAGAAAAATTGAATTAATTAAATAATAATGGTTACATATTATCTACACTTTGATGAATTGTGTAAAAGTTTTTAATACATTTTTTGTACTTTCTAAAACATTAAAACATGGGTCCCTTAGTCCACCACGGACTCTTATTTCCTTCAAAGGGGAGACTATTGAATCACTACAGACAATGTTTGCCTACTGGTTATGTTAACCATTTTGCAAAATATTGTGTGAATTATAGGTGAAAAACATGTGTTTGACACCTGACAAACAAATAGGAATCCCTTGATTGATCAATGACTTCTTGGATTACAGTGTCATCATTAATATTTCATATGAAGTTTCATAAAAAGAAATTGTTTTAATAGGGCGCAAATAATTTTACGGGGCGCCATGGCATTCTCTTTAACATTTTTTTTTTCATATAGATCGTTTGGGTCCCAGGGCCTACTCCCGCCGCCCCATAGCTATGGCTCTGAACTTGGACTATAAGAATAGCAGGCATTGCGAGCGGAGCGAGGAAGAACATTTTGCGAAATGTAATTTTACTTGTATAAAATTTGTAATCGAGGAAGGGGGCAATTGCCTCTCTGTGCCCCTTGCAAGTGCCCTTGGCTGTCTGCAAGAAAAATGCAAGGAACATGTGAAATGTGAAAACTAATTCCATCACGAGTATCCAATTGTCCTGGTATTCTTAGATTCTCCTAGTCTTGTTTTTTTTTTTTTACTTCAATGTTTGCTTCCCCTAGAATGGACTTCTATCCAAGTTCGGGAGGGGTAGTACAATGCCCCCCGCCCTCCTGTGGTTGCGGCACTGTTTATGAGTGTCTCTTCATCAATTTCACGTCATCACTCATTGTTGCGATTAGCTAGAAGTGGCAGAAAAGCAACGCTAGTAACAAAAATCAAATATCTATTCCCTCTCTCTACCACATGAATCATTATTACCAAAAGGTAGACTTGGGAAACAAAAATTAAACAGTTCCAAGTAACACATCCAAGAAAAACATCCGAACACATTAGGCACCTTTAATACAAGACTACCGTACTCAAAATGTCACAACTGTTCTAGATACTGAAAATTGCGAAATCATTTCCCGAAGTCTGAATCTGGAAGGGAATCCCCCCCCCCCAATTCTGATGCATTATTCGGAATCCCATACACCCTAATAAATCACAAAATCAATAAGTGTCTTTGTTATGATGCTAGAGTAACACTGATATAATTGTAAAGATTAGAGATAATTCCAAGCAGGAATGTGTTCCGTATTTTTCACAGGGGGGGGGGGGGGCAAAGCAGGCTCTCAGGGGGGCCAGTTGCCACCCTGGCCCTCTCTAGCTACGGTCCTGTTACAGCGCCTTGAATAACGTAGTGTGGAAAACGGCACGGTTCTGGTTCTGGACTCTCTGGCTGGTTCCACTCGAATATGATACCGCTAGAGGCGCTTATTCGTCTGCTTATATTGGAAGTAAATGGAGTTTGCGCTGCAACGTCTGATTCTTTGACATGAAGCATTTCTATGAATGTGATAATTGCTATGATATTTGGTACAGTGGTCGTGAAGATATTAACGAACATTCTAGACAGTCGACCACGTTCTGTTATCGTTATACTTTCATTAATAATGCGGGAGAAAAAATACGCGTTTAATGCTCTTGGTAACTAAAGTTTTGTGTATGAATTAGGTTCATAATCATAATCATTATCATCATCATCATTTCTTTTAAAGATATACGCAGTGAAGCATTTATATATTTTATATTTACTGTCTCTTTTCTTCCGCTTTAAACTAATCGCGGCAATGATGATAATGATGATTGCATGAAACGACAAGGGGAAACCCACAAAACGTCCTTAATGCCATCGACATGAGTGTAAGGAAACTTTCAGACCAATGGGACAAGCGACACGGGATGTTTACACTGATGTGACTAGTGACACAGACACTTCCAGACTGTAAAATAGCATTCATTCATTGCGCATGAGGGTCGAAACAGCAAACGACACGTTCATATGTCGCATTCGCATGCTACTTGTTACTTCGGTCGGAAAGATCCTTAAAGGAAGGGTGCTCAGACCGAAGCGACACGCTACAGGGGGAGTTCCCAACTAAGTGACAAGCCTTGAAGCAGCACTTCAGTCTATTAGCAAGCGTTTGCTGCGAATTGTGCGAACAGACCTAGGCAACACGATAAGCCACACGTGTCGCTTTGTCGCTTGTGTGTCGCTCAAACTGGGCCATTTCCTCAATAGCTTGCAACCAGCGTTGCCAACCCCTCAGCTACGAAAAGTGCTGTTCGAACTTTGAAATTATGCTAGAATGCCACCCAATTGTGCTACGGCAGTATTTTTATTATTATTATTAACAATATATTTTATTACCATTTTCAGATGTTATATTTTATCCCACCCTAAGATCTATTTATTTTAAGTCGCTTTTTTTTTTTGCCTTAGGGTCTCTGCGTATAAGTACGACAATGAGGGTGAGTTAAGAGTTTGTTTGGGTAGACGACGTAAGGAAGCTTGTGGACCGTTTGCTGGTTATCGCAGGCGAAGAAAATGCAGGAAATCGCAACTTCCACAACGAGAAGGTGGGCATCATGGACATAGTTAGCACCCAGCTTGCCAACTTCATTGTCAACAACAACAAAGGTATAGGTTATCTTATCAAAATCATCAACACCCTGCCTCCCAAATTCTGGAATGTAGCCGAGGGTCGAGGTCTCGTGAACGATATTATCAACAAGCTACCCTTCGAGATGCACCTGCCAGGTTACCAGTACTGCGGCCCCGGTACCAAACTCGAACAGCGACTGAAGAGAGGAGTCAAGGGTGTGAACCCACTGTACGCAGCATGCAAGGATCACGACATTGCTTACAACATACACACAGATCTCGACGCACGTCACGATGCCGACAGGAAGTTGGAGCATGCAGCTTTCGGGAGACTCGTCAGCAGAGATGCCTCGCTAGGTGAACGGGTTACCGCATTGGGTACGACCATCGCCATGAACACAAAACAAAAATTAGGGTGGGGATTGTAACTAAATAACCCTTGTGAAAAAAAGCAACTTGTATAACCAAGCTATCTTCACTTCATTGCATTAGGGGGCAAAGCCTTACCTTTCTTTACGATATATATAAATAACATACTATCACTATGAAGCCCAAAGGTGTTGTTTACCAAATACCCTACGCAAACCTCAAGTCTCTCGGAGCTCTTGATGGAATGCTCACTAAAAAGCAGCGTGAGAAGAAACATTCCTGCTTGGCAAAAGGTCATGGAATGAAATTGCTGCTTAGCACTTCTCAGTTGAGGAGGTTACAAGGTTCGCAAAAGCAGCAAAAGACTGGAGGTTTCATATTCAGCATCCCGGCTATCTTAGCAGCTTTGGGCGCTGTAGGCAGCTTGGCAGGAGGCAGTGCCGCCATTGCCAAGACCGTCATCGATGCAAAAAAGAACAAGGCCGAGTTAGAAGAGCAGAAACGCCACAACCTGGCTATGGAGAAGAAGGGGAAAGGTGTGACCAAAAAGCGAAAGAACAACCTCGAAGCTTTGAAAAAGTTTGAAAAAAAGAAGAGCCCCTGTCCAACTTCGATATTGAATCTTTGATCGAATCGTAGGGGGTCAAGCACTTCAGGGGCGTTTTCATATCTGATTCTCTACCTTCTGTTGTGAAGAAAAAAGAGTGTGGTGTGGTTAACCTGGACAGTTACGAAAATCCAGGTACAAATTGGATATGCTACCTAAAAAAAACAACAACAACAAAGCATTTGTTTTCGATTCATTCGGAGGCATACCACCTGCTGGGTTGGTAAACTATCTCAGTGTTGTCAACCTCTACTACAATGACGAACGCATTCAGGGTTTCAGCGATGTGAACTGTGGCCATGTCTGCGTTTCCATGCTTGTCTTCCTCTCGCAATTAAATAACCCAACAATCGAGGATTTCCAGAAAGCATTTTGGCACCTAAAGCACTATGGGAGTATTCCATCTCACAAGCGAGACTTCGCTTCTGAAACTCGCATTGCATGACGATATCATCTATCGTAAATCTATTGCTCTTCGTGCATTCTACAGCATGTACCTGATACCTAATGTGACGGTACGCAACAATGCATGCCCGTAGTGGAATACGAAACTAACTACGCTCTCAAGTACAAAGCAGACATTTTGAAGAATCCCCAAGTACCCATCCAATTTTACGGTTACCAGTGCGTGCAGAAACCTGCTTCCGGCAACCATTTTGAATTTGACGTGACCACACAGTTTAACAGCATCCGGTACGATATGCCAGAGTTTGTGGTCGTCCTCTTCCAGACAGGGGAGGACAACAACCAAGAAAAAGATTCGAGCCAGTTCGACAACTGCAAGATCAAGAACATCTACCTCAAAAATGGCAGGAACGAGATATTCCCGCGTGAGAACTACAACCTGAACATTGCAAACAACGACTACCTGAAACTATACGAGGCATACACTGCTTACAAGAGAGTGACCTTCGGCAATGTGGACGTGTACTACAACCCCAATGAGTTCATAGCTCGTAGACCCATGTTCGTCATTAACACATCGAAGGGAAAGCAGGTGGTTGTTAACGATCGCACCAACATCAAGATTGTCTGTGAGTTCCACGATGCCTTGCCCGCCAACACCCTGTGCAGCATCATTCTTATTGCAGAGAAAACTTTTGTGTATGATGTTAAGAATGAAAGAGTGACCGAACAGTTTTAAGTACAAGAAAAAAATCGCATAATTCTATAAAAATTATACTGACCGTAGGTTCAAACATTAGATTTTTTGTTAACCTGCAACGCGGTGTCCAGGATGTACTGCGAAGAACATACTTCATGGAACATCTTACATTTGTGGAGAAAATGTTTTGAGAATAATCTGGAAAGAAAATAATAAAATTTAATTTTGATGCATTTTTATAAATAATCACACTTGAGCGCTCAAAAGAAACTTCCTCTTTTGGCCCTGCGTGTGCCCCTTTTTCGCCCCGTAGGACACGGCAGGGAGTTAGTTCCGTAAAAAAAAATCCCAAACCTCCACCTGTTTGCATTTGAAGATAAACACTATTGTTCTAGTATCTTGACTATATTAAATTGGAACTTCAGTTACATGAGTTTTTTTTTTATACATACTATCTACTACATTTGAGGCACATCTTACTAGTTTTTAGGCAATAGTGGCCCCAGGGGAGCGTGTGAATCCCACATTTCAGAACACACCTCTTGTCGTCGCGTGCGTCCAGGGCAACCTTTCTCACCTTGTTGGTTGTCAAGACATGGTCGACACTCTGGATGCGCTGCTCCACTCCTAGAATTGGCGTCCTAGTTTGAAGAGTCTCGACGTAATCCTCGAACTTGAGGTGCTCTTGGACGACCTGCCTGCCCACACCCTTAGCTTTTTTTGTGATGGAATCCTCTGCCCGAATAGCATAGGCTTTGGCGCGAAGACCGGCAAACTCAAGAATTACATCTCCGTCCTTCTCGTCTTTGAGTTCGCCAGGCACCTTCTTTTTGCGAGCCAGGATTTTGTATCGGTTCGGCTGGGAATAGCCTGACGTGTCAAAAAGGTTCACAAAAGTTGGTACCGTGGCTATATCCCTATATGCGTCGTCCGTGCGAACGTGGTACACCAAACTATCTGTGTCCGTGTAGAGTAGGCTGATATTGTCGTTATAGTGCAGCTTGCTCAGGTCTAATACTGTGGCACCAACATAGATTGGCTTGTTGAGCATCACCTCGCTCTTCCTCATATGCACCAGAGCAAGCTCCTCATTGTAAATAGTACGTGACTTGAATAACGGGCTTGCTACAAGCTTGCGACATTGTGCTTTGTTTGATATTAGCCTCACATCCACACGATTTCGCACATTCTCCATGGTTTTCTAAAAGACTGCGTTGTTCATTAACTTGAAGAAATCGCGATCGAAATCAGAAGTAGCGACTGTGCGGTGTATGGTGTTGAGCTCGATGTATGGTTTCAACCATAGACAATGCTCGAACATAAGAACTCGATGTACTGTGCGGACGGTAACCCCTTGCTCCATCAACCACCAGAGGTTTTGGTAGTGCAGAACATAACGCTCTTTGGGCTTGAAGTCCATGACGAGCTTTGATTGGTTCGAGCCAGGCGGGCATTTGAATTCCGGACTGGTGGAAGGTCGCAGAACATATCCTGCAGCTCCTCGGAGAACTCAAGGTCCACCTCGGCAAAAAAACCCGCATTCCACATCGCTGAAACCTTCAACATTAAATTTGGAGGGATCAGCCCACCTGAACCCTCCGGAGTGGAGTGGCAGCATCATGGAGTGTCCGTAGAGGTTGTTGACGTCTGTGTACATGATGGCGTGCGAGTGTCGCTGCGACACCTGGACCATTCCACCCCGGACGGCACGTTCTACAAACAGCATCATGTCCACATCTGAAAGAAGCTCAAGCCTAACTTTTGTAACAAGGAGCATGGCCGACCATGCCAGTCCAGGAAGACTGTAGAAGTATACAGGGTCCAGCTTGTAGATGGTCTTCGCAGTTGCACGAAACGCCTGGATCACATCAGCGAGGAGCGTCAAATCAAGTTTTAGGTAGGCATTGTGGTAGTCCCCAAGATTTTGGCAATCCAGCTCGCGCCACATGGACTGAGCATGGTTGTAGTCATTCTCAGAGATGCCTGAGCCTCGCAGCTTTCTGTAGAACTTCGCTCGAGGAGGCAGCGACTTCTCCGCAAACTTGGTTGAGTCGGTGATGTATTCGTAGGGGTAGACGTAGGTAGACGTAGAAAAACAGAGTTATTTCCAGTCGCCATGTTTTAAATCAAACCATAAGCATTATTTATGTTTATACTATTCGTCGAGCAATAGCAGATAGAGCAAGAATCGTTTTCCTACAACCCATAGTTTATGAATTACAAAACGTCTTAGAAATTACATCTTGAAATTTTAATCTAAAATAACTCGAAAACAGCAAGCACTAGTCATCATCGCTCCAATAGCTTGTAGAGTACTTCTAATTTTTTATCGAATACTATTAAAAATTTTGAATTAGGGTGAAATTTAAGCCGGCAAATCAAGTTTCTCAAAAAATAAAAAATTGTCTGTATTTCCGAAACTTGAGGGGGTAGAATCGATTTTATTTGCCAGTCGAATAGTTCTCGTCGAATCCTATCCAACAAACCTAAAATCATCATCCGAGCTCAATTAGGAGCCAAGAAAATCAATGTCTTGGAAAACGTCTTAAGATTTTTGTCTTAAGAAAATTTTCTTGACAGACCGGAAGTAACATCTTGACAAACCGGAAGTCGACTTTCTTAAAGATTAAGATATTTGTCTTAAGACGTTTTCCAAAACATTGATTTTCTTGGCTCCTATGGGACCTAGAACCATGTAACTTTGATCTATGTATATACTAGTACTTTTCCTACATGTTCACTCACCTTACAACCCACCCGATCAAAAAATAAAATTCACCCCCTGCGCGCATGCGCACATGTATAAATTTAAATATAGGCTCGATATTAAAAAAATATCACTTTTCTTCTTCTCTCTGGCCAAGATTGCAAATAATTGCAGGAATAATACCATAATATTTTAGACTGTAGGTCCAGGTCCCGAACCAGACAACATATTTGCACTACAACACAAATAAAAAAAATCATATCTGTGCATATGGGAAGTCCAATACATAGTTGGCAATGTGTGATGTGATCAGCACCAAACATTTAATTTATATGTATCTATGTATATTTAAGTACCGTGTTGCAATCATGAAATTAAATTTTAATTAACTTTTTTTTCTATCCATCTTTCTCTCTCAATCTATATAGCCTGTTCATATTTGGCACAGTCATTGCGAGTCGGCCGTAGCAAAAACAAAATCTCAAGTCATTTTTGCGAATGCTCGATGTGACCATAAGCATAATTGGATATAGTTGCTATTAATTAGAGGATTTGATTTAATTTTAGGTTTAATATCAATAAGCGTGCATAAAAACTAAATATTTTAAATAATAAGATTCGAATCACTATGTACTTCCACTAGATATCAAACACACACAACTCTTCGATTACGCCCCTCCATTTTCTTGCCTTCCTCTAACAATTTAACATATTTTCGACTTTTTTTATTATTATTTTTTGAAATATGCCCCGCACACATATTTCCTACCAACAACGGCACACAGAAGAGCTATATATATATTCCAGCTACCCACATACTGAAAAAGCAATATACAACTAGCTTTTTTTTAAGAATTCACGAATAACATATTGCTCACAAATTCTTAAAAAATAGTTACATTAAATTTTCAACATGCTCCAAATATATAAAGCAGAGAGAGACATGAAACATCTTCTATATTCCCTCTCTTTGTATGATTTGTGAGTATATTTTCTTCCACAATACATAAGGGCTGTTAGGTTTTTCAGGAAGTTACCTTCCATCCACAATCCCGTACGTCTGTTAGGTTTTTCAGAATCAGCTCACAAAAGCAACGCCATATTTATAAATCAAAGCCAACCCATGCAAGCTAAGAAGCAAAGTTACTCACTTTTTGGAAATCTTGCTGAAATGTTCTTCTTCACCGACGTTCAAAATGAAACCGAACTTTCCACACTAAACCTTTTAGTTTTATCCGGTTTTAGTGAGGTCGAGGAGTGATATGTTAGCCAACGCAACGTGGACCAATATAAATCCGAGACAATTCGCTCTAGAAAATAGTCCCCTATATTTCAGCCACGATCTCCAATGCTATTAACTGACGTCACTATTTCTCAACAATTGCCGGGGTTGATGTTAAAAAAACAACTGCTGTAACCCTGTACCCACATAGCATCGTTTGTATTGAAATATGAACAAAACAATTTGTACACGCCATATTTATTGTTCAGCTACTGAAAAACCAGGAAGTATAACTTCCGCCGTCCAAGCCCTACCTATTGTTAAATTTCTGTATTCTGTCAACATTGTTAGCACACGCAGGGGAACGAAATTGTAGTTTCTACATGTCCACAGGCGAAACGTAATTTTCAAATACGATGACAGTCGCTTTTCGATACCAAAAAACTAATTGCTACAATACAATAAGTATATATATTTACAATTAATAGCAAAATATTAATATTTATTAACAACATCTATCTATGAATTTGCCTCGAACGAAATCATGTTATAGAAACATTTCCAGCCGTAAGTTCAAAATTTTGGCCCCCTCTCTTCCCCCAAATCGCATTACATACATACATGTGGAGGACCCGTGGCCTGCCTCCCAAGAGGTTTGGTTAGCATGCAATAGATCAGTATGCTAGAAAATAAAGAGAAGAAGAAGAAGAGGGGGGAGAGAGGGGGAAAGATGGAGAGTAGGAGGAGAAGGAGAGGAAGCATTAACACTGCACCACCACCACTATTGCCAGTTAGCGTCATTAATTCTTCTTCATTTTTTACTGCATACTTATCATCTTAGAAGGCTACGCCGTCAACTCCTATTTGTAGGTTAGCCTCGCCTCTGAAATATCATATGGCAAAATGTTTAAAAAACAAAAGGTTTGTGAAGCAACTAGTCAGTGTTGCCAACTCCTATTTGTAGGTTAGCTTCGCCTGTAAAATATCATATGGTGAAATTTTCTTGGGGTGGGTTGGCAACACTGCGGCTCACTTGAAGTTGGTCAAGCGGCTTGATCCTACTACTTTCAATATCAATCGACGGTTGCAGATTATGCTAGATTTGGCTGTTATGCCAAACATAGGATGCTAGGTGCCAAAGACGGTTAAATTATGCTAGGTTTAGCACCATTATGCTAGGTTTAGCACCATTATGCTAGGGTTGGCAACGCTGCTTGCAACGTGTTGCCGTGGCTTGTTGTTCGCGCATGCGCGATACAATGAGTGTCTTGCTTTAGGGATATTGCGCACCAAAGCGACACGCGACACTCATCGCTTGAGGATTTCACCAACCGAACGCTGGCCTGTGCTGCCTTTCATGCCTTTACAATGTGAAATGTTGCTCTTGATTGGCTCGTTTCCAAGCGACACATGTCGCGTCTCGCTTCGGTATGAAAGTTGCCTTGGACCGAAGGACCCGTGTCGCTTTGGTGTGAAATCCTCGTATCGTTTGTCGCGTCTCGCTTTGGTCTAAAATCTCCTTGAAGAAACGGTGCAGTCAGAACTTGTGTCCCTACGTTTAGAAATGCTGCATTGATTACCAACTGCTCGCTTTCAAGCGACACTTGTAGTTTGTCGCCTCGGTATGAAATATCTCTCATATTCATATTCTAATAACATAGAAAAATAAACTCTAATACACAGTCCAAGACCTAACGTCAGGAATCACATTGCGATGTTTCTTCTTGTGTTACGCAAGCATGCTATTTATTTATTTATTAATTTTATTTTACTTTTCTTTCGAAATTAATGCCATTTCGTGACTGCAAATCACTCCACAAATATAACTGTTTCCATCAATTCACGTACCGGCTTTCAAGACTAACAAATCTACATAATATATTCCAAAAACTAACAAAGCCGCATAAGTTTCATAAGAAAATCAGCACCGATACTGATCGCACTGCCATCTATGATCTCATCCGTCTCGGGAACCAGTTTCTTGGGTCGTTTTCCACACTACTTTATTCAAGGTGCTGTACTTTAGTGCAACATTTACAGGTGTCCCTGCACACAGAAAACTAAACACATCATTTGAAACAAAAAAAAAAAATGCATAACGTCTGTAGCTCAGACCAAATGTTTAAGTGCATCATATAAAATTATGCGGAAAGGTGCAGCAAGAAAACGCGTCAAATGATACATTAATATGCATCAATATAATGATGCATCTAAACGTTTGGTCTGGGCGACAGACTTTTATAAATAATGTGTTATTATTCACTAAGTAGGCCATCCTGTTTATTTATTCTTACTTTCTGTTACAGACTTAAATACAAAGCAGAAAGCAGTTACTTTACGTAAGGGAATCTATCTCACTTGCAATACCTTAATTGTACTTGAACCTTCGTAGTGTTGTGCTTCGAGATAGTGCCATGGAGAGGATAACTAAAGAATTCCTCCAAGGAGTCTTCCCCGACTGTAAGATTAATAATCATAAGGTGAGTGACGCCGTAGCTCCTGGGGACAATTTCATGTCCCTCACATACCGAGTTGAAGTCGAACTGAAGTGTCCCGATAAAGGAATTACGCAGAGGCATCTGATCGTGAAGCTGCAGCCCAACAACGCGGTCCGGAGGGAGAGACTTGGAACCGGAACAGCCTTCTGCAACGAGGTCCTTGTCTACAAACGCATCCTGCCAGCTTTCGTGTCCTTCGCTAAGGGCAAGGGGATCGAGAGCCCTTTGTCCTCATTTCCCAAGTGCTTAGGAGGATTTGCGGATGGTAGCGTCAACGACTTCCTGGTACTGGAAGACCTCGCACCCTTGGGGTTCAAGATGCTGGAGAAGAGAAAGGGTTTTGGCTTCAGGGAGTGCGAGTTGGTGATGAAAGCTCTCGGGGAATTCCACGCCTTCTCCTTTGCAATGAAGCAGGAAAACTCAGAAGGTTTCCTGGCTCTCAGGAGGAAACTGGATGAACTCTGGTTCAGACCCGAAAGAGAGACTATCATGTCATCATGGCTTACATATTGCGTAGACTTAGCTCTAGAAGCTTTCAAGAGTAAAAATCCAGACACAGTTCTAACGGAAAGAATGGCCAAATTGAAGATCGAGTCTTTCTCCAAAGTTCTTGAATTGATCCAACCAAGAGAGCCAATGTCAGTAATAACTCACGGAGACTGCTGGGTTAACAACCTCTTAGTTTCTCACAACGCGGAGGGAGAAGTGACGGAAGTAAAGTTGATTGACCTGCAGATATCTCGGTACGCATCTCCGTCGATTGATCTCCAGTATTTCTTCTGCACCAGCACCACCAAGAGTATTCGAGAGAATCATCTGAAACATCTTCTCAAAGTATACCATGGAAGCCTCTCAGATACTCTCGAAGTTCTAGGATCAAAGCAAGACATTCCGTTCAGCGATGTTGAGAAGGACTTCAGCGATCACAGCTTGTATGGTCTATACATGGCAATGGAGCTCTTGCCGCATGTACTCGTTGATAGCCAATCCATGCCAAATTTGGAGGGAACGACTGAGGATGATCTTTCCAGGCAAAGACGAAGAGAAGAACGTCGTGCAGCTTTGACTACGGAATATGAAGAAAGAATGTCGGATCTTCTAACTGAATACATCTCAGCTGGGATTATATAAACAACCGATAACTTAAGTCTGCTTAAAAAGTATAGTGTTTGGCCAGGTCTCAATGTTGCAAGTGTTGTTGTTATTAGTCTGCATTATTAATATGGCTTTGTTTTACTTCGATTTGGCGGATACGAACTTTCTCAAGACATTTTCAAATATTGTATAACATATCCTGGTACTAAAGTGAACTGTTGAAGTTAATAATGTAATCAATATGCAATATTATATAACAAGTTTGTTACAACGGAAATTATAAACATTATTTGTGTGGTGTTGTAAAAAGCAAATAATAGAAAGCGTGAACTATTCCATGGTAATTTTTTGCTTTAACCAAGAAAGTTGTAGAATTTATAGAAGTTGAAATCCAGGGTCAGCTCAAAAACGCGATTTCTTTTTTTAGGCAACAAGGCATGTGGAGTATATACTGTTACTGTCGGATTTAATATAACGGACACTAGAGTTTGGACTCAAATTAACAATTAACCAGAAGAATTACATAAAAACGAGTTACATCAAAATTTATGTTATTCAATTCTGCGTTCATCTATGGTAATCAAATTTTCTTTCGAATATGCGTTCTATTTTTTATCGTCGTGAAAACAAAAAAAAAAAGTGTCGTTTTTCTAAGTTTTGCAAACGATCACTCTGTCTGTTTGAAAGCCTATAAATAAAAAAAATATACTTGTGCTCCGATCGTGATCAAATTTTAATACGGTGCAGGCAGAAAGGTTTTAAACACAATCATAATTTTCGGATTTTAAAAATCGGTCAAAAGACCGTTCTTATCATTTTCGTGAAACACTTTTCTTAGTATTGGATAGTCCTACAAATACAATATGGGCCTTGTTTTTAAGTTATTTGTATCTGTTTTTAAACTCGTACATTATAATTGTCAATTCACATTGCGAAACGGAATAAAGATGTAAGTGGAACGTGCCAAACTGCACACAGCGTTGGAAATGGCGGACTGTCACTGCGAGTCAGTGCGTATTTGGCGAAGTGTTAAATATTTCACACACTGCAAATGGATAATATATTTCAATGTCATTTGTGCATAACGTTATGTTATTTTTTGCCTATTTTTCTTTTATTACTGTATTTTCATTTACAGCGTGCCACATTGCTTTGCTTTTTTTATTTGAAGATGCCATCTTATTTGCTTATTTTTTTTGTTTGACATCTCATATTTGTTTTTTATAGTAATTTATGTAAAATCTGTTTACTGTTTTATTTATGGAAGTCCGTTATATTTGCTTACCTAATAAGCACACGTCTTTTTATTTTACTATATTGTTTAACTTCTCTGGACATACATTCCTTTTCCTGACATTTTTAGCTTGTATTTTTCTTTTAGTGAAATCCGTGTTCAGTATATTGTAGAGTGTATTTGTAAAATTTGTTAACGTTTGAAAACGTTTTTAAAACAGGGGATTCTAGAAAAATAGAAAACTATAGACCTATTGCAATTTTATGTGCACCAGCAAAAGTGTTTGAAAATATTATATATATGCGCGAATATTTGATCATGTAAAGCGTTATATAAGTGAAAGTCAACATGGATTTTTTGCTGGTATGTCGACAACAACGAATCTAATTAATTTTTGTCCAATATGCACACAATATATTGCATGATCGTTCAAGTATGCATGTAATTTACACTGATTTCTCCAAAGCATTTGATAAAATTAATCATGATGTCTTGTTAAATAAACTTTCAAGCTTTGGGTTGACATATGATTTTGTCTCTCTTTTTGACTCGTACTTGAAACATAGGAAACAGTATGCAACATATAAAAATGCTAAGTCATATATGTATACCACACAAGGATTCAACTTGGGACCATTGTTTTTCACTCTTTTCATTTACATGTTAAACATTCATATTGCTTAATGTATGCTGGTGATGTAAAGTTATATAGACAAATTAACGAGCCCCAGAATGTTATGAAACTAGAAATTGATTTAAACAGCTTATGTGAGTGGAGTGTTAAAAGTAATCTTGGACTCAATATAGTCCAAGAAATGCTGTTTTATGGTAATATCAAATAGAGAACATACCACACATTATGAGTACTTCATTAATCAGGAAAACTGAAACAAGTGAAAAGCATTAAAGATCTGGGAGTAATAATTGATTCTAAACTAGCGTTTCATGAACATATACGTATCTCGTATAATAAATAATGCGAAAGATCTTTGGGTTTACTAATAAGAAACTGTCTCAATTTTTACTTCTATCGAGCATCTTTATAGTGCCTTAGTTAGAAGCAAACTAGAATATGCATCTATTGTTTGGTCGCCAATTTACAAAATCCACATACAACAAATTGAACAAGTGCAAAACAAGTTTTTGAGATATCTATATTATAAGAGGTACAACATGTCTGCATAAGCAAACAGAGTTTCGTATGGCTTTTTACAGCAGGAATTCTCATGTATGACACTCAGCAACAGAAAAGAATTAGGACAACAGATATTTCTTTATAAAATTATAACTGGGTTGTTGGATAATAGAGAGTTTCTTCACCAAATATGTTTCAATGCTAGCACATGTAATTAAAGAATAAGAAATTTATTGCTATATAATATCCCTAAAACTGAAAAGTACAAACAGTCACCATTAATTAGAATGAGTAGTCTGTATAATAGAATAACATCCACAAATTCAAATATTGATTTTAATCTTAACATTTTGAAATAAAAATGCTATAAAAGTCATACTTAACATAGATACTTTCACAAATGGTTGATTATTTATTGTAGAATATGTTCTATGTGTAATTAAGTCCACTTTATGCACTGTAAGGCTAATCGGGACTGGACCTACAGCTTAAAGTGAGATCCGAACCACTATGCGCCTCCACCGGGAATCGAACCCGGGACTCCTTGATTACAAGGCGACGACGGCACCATTGCGCCATCGGGGAGGCCATACGTTTTGTTGTAATGTGTTCGGATGTGCCATTATTGAAACTATAGCAAAACACAAATAACACTATACGCTTAATAAACACTGTATAAGGCAATAGAAAATCGCAAGAACACTTGTAACACGTAACCACTTTCAAAATACTACTGAACTGAGATCGTTAAGATACTGAAATGAAATGTAGTTAAGAAAGAAATCCACAAGTTATGCTCAAAGCCATGTGTTTCAGTTGACACTCTGGCGCCACGAGCTGTCTTGTTACCAAAGCTGTGCGAAATTTTCTAAAAACAAAAACGAGTGAATGCACGAGGACAACATTTCCAACATCCCCCGTGACAATTAATGTGCTTATTTTGAATGTAATTGTAACAATAATTCTGAGAACTTGGAAGTCATTTCGAAGCTAGCGGCTTCCATAGTGGAGATATCGCATGCGATTTGACGGGAGTTGGCGTCCGGGCGGCGTATTCCACATGTGCACATTGAAATAGAGATTAGGGGCGTGGCTTGTAATGGAGAAGCCTCTGATTCGCTGCCACGAAGGAACATGGAAAACTGCATCGTCTGCAACACCAAAATATAAATTATACGGGTGTAATAATAGGAGAAAGGACACAAAATTATATGAATATACTGTAACAAATACAAACGTAGAGACGAAGAGACAAAATAAATCATTGACGAAGAGAACAAAACAATCACGGAAACTTTTAGTGGGACCAACACAATGAACATTGACAATATAATACAATTTCTTGATTAATATATAAGACCCCTGGGTTTACACTGTTTTAAAATATTAACTTTATAGAAAAAAAAGCTAAGCTAAATTCGCACATTTTAGGCGCTAGTATTAATTCCTGCTCTAATGTCTCTTAGAATTTAGAGGATCAGTTTGGGTGGGGCTATTGCAGCATTTCAATTTCGTCATGAAACTATTGATCCGGTCACAATTAGTATACATGCATAATATTGGACCATGCTTTTCATACAATGCTCTTCTTTACAAATAATTTTCCATAAATATTTGCCTCACCAATACAATTTATATTATAACTCTGAGAGGGGATATGCTACCTTTCTGGGTAGGATAAAGACGTGTCAGGTTTGGGAAGAGGCATCTGATTTCATACATAGGAATTGGAAAAGATGAAATATTTGAGCATCCCTGCTGAAAATTTGGTATACTGTTTTTAGTAGATCTATAGATGTTTTGTAATATCTACTGTGTTCATATTTTCAAACAGATAAAAATTCTTAAGAAGAAGGAATAAAATGTAATATTCAAAGACACCATCTTAAGCTAAACACACTACATAGCCTACATATTAAATACAATACTGTACTACTGTAGTTTCTTTACTGTACTGTTGTCAGCATCTATAGGTGTTTAGAAGCATCTACTGTGTTTAGATTTTCAAGTAGATACAAAAACAAATTGTAAATCAGGAGGAATGAAGTGTTATATTTACAGCCAACAATATTACATGTAATACTGAAGAGAAATTTTCACTTCCAGTTCTTCTACTGTAAATGTACATAGGTCACTGAAGGTGTTCAGAAGAGAATCATCAAGTTTTAGTAGATTTCTGAGACAGTAGAGTACAATTAATAACAGTATATTATGTCTACTGTAACTAACTAACTAACTCTCTAGCCTTCTTAAACCCGAAGGTTCATGGCTGCAGCAACACAGGCCTTCCATCTGTCCCTATCTTGAGCAAGATCTATATACTCTTTTCCATCCCTACCGATTTCCCTTAGGTCCATCTCAACGTTGTCCCTCCATCTTCGTCTTGGCCTTCCTACAGGTCTCTTACCATCAGGTTTCCCAACAAGAATCCTGTAAACTCCTCTTTCCTCTCCCATTCGTGCCACATGGACTGCCCACCTAAGTCTTCTTGATTTAATTATTCTAATAATATCTGGACATGAATACAAATTATGTAGTTCTAAATTATGTAACCTTCTCCACTCACCTGTCTCCTCATCCCTTTTAGGTCCAAAGATTTTCCTAAGGATCTTATTTTCAAATACTCTCAATTTATGTTCCTCTTTCAATGTAAGGGACCAAGTTTCACACCCATATAATACTACAGGCAAAATTACTGTTTTGTATATTTTAACTTTTAGTTTCTTAGATATTAAACGAGAAGACAAAGGTTTATGAAGAGAGAAGTAACATGCATTTCCTGAATTAAGCCTACTTTTTATTTCCTCTTTAATATAATTTTCATTTGTAAATATTAGTCCTAAGTATTTGAATTTGGAAACTGGTTCAAACAAGTTGTTATCAATAATTAGATTTTGATTATTACCTAACACTTGGTTTCGGCCTGTAAGCATATATTTAGTTTTATCTTTGTTAACTTCCAAACCTATCTCTTTAGCAGTTTTGAAAAATATTTTAGCATTATTCTTAATTGTATTCACATCATCCCCCAGTAAGTCTACATCATCTGCATATGCTAACAACTGAGTCACACCATTTAATTTTAGTCCTTCTTTAGTTTCTTTTACCTTCCTTACAGCATATTCTAAGGCAAAATTAAAGAGCAATGGAGATAATGCATCTCCTTGTTTTAACCCATCATGAATTGTAAATTTGTCAGACATATTAATACCCACACGAATTTTACTTTCAGTTTCACTGGTGCATATTTTTATCATACTAACAAGTTTCTTAGGTATTCCAAACTCTACTAATATATTATATAATTTATCTCTTTTGATGCTTTTTTGAAATCAATGAATAGCTGATGGACATGTTGATTATATTCCCACTTTTTTTCAAGTGTCTGTCTGATGTGAAAAATTTGATCTGTAGTTGATCGGTTACGTTTAAATCCACATTGATAATCACCTATAATTTCATTAGCATATGGGGTTAGTCTTGTTAAAAGAATGTTAGACAATATTTTGTATGTTGTTGAGAGTAGAGAAATTCCACGGTAATTACTGCAGTTCATTTTATCACCTTTTTTAAACACAGGAACAATTATGGATTCTTTCCACTGTTGAGGGATTTCTTCTTTATTCCATATTAAACAAATTAATTTATGAATTCGACATATTAATGAATTTCCACCATATTTAATTAACTCAGCTGGTATTAAATCAATGCCAGGTGATTTGTTATTCTTTAGCCTTTTAATAGCATCTTTAACTTCAATCAAGTTAGGTTCTGGAACTAAAGGTTCTGCTGTGTGTACTTCATTCACTTCTGATTTATCTCCTACATGGACATTTAAAAGGTCATTAAAGTAGTTCTTCCATCTATTTAGAATATCGCTTGGGTCAGCTAGAAAATCACCGTCTTTATCTTTTATCAAGTTTACTTTAGGTTGCCACCCCTTTCTAAATTCATTTACACCTTTATATAAATATCTGATATTTTTATTTTTGCTGTTTGTTTCAATTTCATTAATTTTGCTTTTCAAGTAATCTCTTTTTTTACTTCTAAACGTGCGGTTAACTTCTCGCTTTATTCTATTATAATTGTTTAGATTTGTATCATCCGAGTTATTTAACCATTTAAGTCTAGCCTGATTTCTTATTTCTATTAGATTATGACATTCATTATCAAACCATGGCTTACTTTTTCTTGGTTTATGGTATCCTATACTTTCTTTAGCTGCTGATTCTATTGCATTACGTATGTGCTCCCAATTCTTATTTACCTCTGTTTCATTTATATTTTCATCATCATTTAAATCCTGCAAAACATCAAATCAATTTGACAGTTTAATTTGGTAATCTTTCTTAATTCTTTCATCAGCAAACTTTCCTGTATCAAATTTTATAACTTTTAGATTTTGTTGCTTACGATTTATCACTGAGAGTCTTTCTCTTAATTTAGCAATTACTAAATAATGGTCACTGGCACAGTCAGCACCTCTATGTGTACGAACGTCAACTATACCAGTATGTCTTCTCTTATCAATGAGAATATGATCTATCTGATTATGAGTTTTACCATCTGGAGAAGACCAGGTATATTTATGGATATCTTTATGTTTAAAAGTGGTACTTTTCACAATTAAATTCTTTGAGGTTGCAAAAGTAATCAATCTTATACCATTATCATTACTTAATTCATGAAGACTTTCTTTACCAATCGTGGGTTTAAATGTCTCTTCTTTGCCAATCTGTGCATTACAGTCACCTAACAGAATTTTCATATCATACTGAGAAAATTTATCAAAGACCTGTTCTAACTCTGCATAAAAATCATCTTTAGTATTATCATCTTTATCTTCCGTTGGTGCATGTATGTTTATTAAAATAATTTTACACCACCTACCCTGTAAAACTGCATATGATATCCTATCATTAATAAATTCTACTGTTTTAAGAGCCGAGATAATTCTATTATTTATGAAAAAGCCTGTTCCAAAATTATGATTTTCAGTACCACCATAGAAAAAAGTATAATTTTTATTTTTACAATTCCCTTCTCCTGGCCACCTAACTTCCTGGAGAGCTACTACATCTAATTTATACTTCACTATCTCATTAACTGTACACTGAAATGCCCCAGGCCGGTAAAGGCTCAGAACATTCCAGGTGCCTAATTTAATATATTTATTCCTAACGTAGATCTTATCCTTAGTCCAGGGACCTCCCAAAGTAGTCCCCACCCGGAGATCCGAACGGGGGACTATTTTACCTCCGGAATATATTACCTTGGGACCATCCATGGCCTTATATTTCTGTTTCTTGACATGTCTTTTTACAGTGCAGAGGTGTCAGCTCTACGCCTAACCCCCAATATGAATGGAGGAACTACTACACAAGACAAACACAAACATATTAGACAGCACAATTACTACACAAGACGAACACAAACACATTAGACAGCATAACTACTACACAAGACACACACAAACACATCACAACTATAACACAATATAGACATAAACATACCACAACTACTACACAATATAAACACCATACACACATACACACGCACACGCACACACACACACACACACACACATAGATCATTATTAATTACAAACCTCTAAACTATTAACTAACACTGCAAATGAAATTGGTTAGCTGCAATTGGTAAAAAGCCAAAATTTCTGTTTTTCTCCTACAAAAAAAGACAGCTTTTTATATAAAAAAATATTAATTAATAAAAAGCCAGCTTTTTTGCAACTCTACTTGTCACTGCACACAGAGGATTAAAATGACCACAAGAATTACCGGGGGTGTCAAGTGAGGCTCACATTTGGGTGCCTTCTGTGAAGGTCACCCTTTCCGCCCCATTAATGAAGTAGGAATGTGGAGGACGAGATCAGAAAGTAAAATTTACAATTTTCCTACTTTACCCCACCTTTCTGTTGGATAATGGCATGAGGATGAAATGACATTCACATACCCAATGAAGAACTGACTCATATTGAAGTATGAGTATGCTGGAGCAAGGACTCAAACCTGGAACGCTCGATAACGTAATCATGAGTCTACTGCACAATATGCTATGTCACCAAAGTCGCCAAATATGTTGAATGAGTCTGTCACTCTCTATCCATGCATGATTTCTTTTTTACTACTGCATGTATCAATGAACGTCACCAGGAAATGAGAAAATACATAATTTTATTTCATAACATATTTTTCATTTGGCTTCAGTTCTAATATTGTGGCGAGATTTTTACATATCTGATGAAAATCAGCCAAAATAGACAAACTTGACAAAGGTATAGTAAAGTAGTACCTTTTTTCATTTTTAGTGCCTATTTACCACATTGTAAATGCCTTTTTGCCTGCCTATTTTAACGAAAATAAATGCCTGAACTTCCGGTCTCTAATTATTACGAATGTTTTGTGTCCTACATTTTGACCTAAAGACCTATATTTTCGGACAGTATGTCCTACATTTTCCATGTAGCGATCTGGTAACTCTAATATTGAGGCTAAAATAAAAGCTATAAATTCAATTCAAATCAGTACAAAACTACTTACAAAAATAATAGGGCAAAAAAACTCTCCGTTTCTAGACAGCACTGTGATGCAAGCATTCTACACTTGTAGAATGTCTACTGTAAACAGTAGAAATTTCCAGCAGGCTGCAAATGTGATTGGTTGCTTCTTATCATGCAAATGAAAAACTCCAAATTCAGTTTTAAAAACATACTTGTTCATCATAATACCAATAAAAATAAAATAACAATAAATCATTTATTTAGCAGGCAAGTTTCAGCTGTAAACTGGGAAACACACACACACAAATATACAGGGTGATTGGTAATTCGACCTGTTCCTGGAAAGGGGTAATACTAGAGCACATTTGCACAAATTTGACCCTATGCACCGGGGGTCGGAAATCAATGGGTTTCGAGTTATTGCAGTTTGTAGATTTTCGTGACATATTCAGACTTGCGACCAAAAAACTACTAATTGTGAAAAAACTACTACACCCTGGGCACTTAATCGACATGTTGCTAACATATAACGAATGAGTGACTACTGGGAAAATAATTCATGCCAAAAATTCCCATACCCACAGAAAGAAACAGTCATTGGAGCACACGTCATGAAGAAATTTGGAAATTATCGTTTAAATCGAAGAGAATGATTACTCAAAAAAATGGTAACACACTTAGCGTAAAAATTAGGGAAAAACTTTCTCGTTTCATAAGCTCTCCAAAACGATACAAATGTTGTCAACTGGCACACGGGTTGGGGGAAAATCTGAATAAAAAGCGGAGAAGGCGCGTTGTAGACCTCTTTGTAAAGTGAAAAGAATTGTCGGTTGTGAGAAATAAAGAAACGAAAATGAGTGAAATAATAATGTTATTTACCATTCTCATGATTCCAGGTTGTCAGAATTAACTGTTACGAAAACTACAAATCCTGTTACAATTGCCTCCCCGGTTACGTATGCAAGCACGCAGCCTGCGGCGTACTTCAGAGACAGTCACTCGCGTTGACACTCATTCTCTTATGTATTGGACGGCTGTCACAATTCTCTCTCTCAACTCTTCTTGGTAATCCACTGGTGTACTGTAGACTAACTCTTTCATATGAACCCAAATGTAAAAGTAGCATGGCGTCAAATCTGGACTCCTCGCCGGCCAGGGGGTCGGGCCGCCTCGACCAATCCATCGCATGGGATAATTGTCGTCCAGCCACTGTCGCACACACCAGTGTGCTGGGCAGCCATCATGTTGGTAAATCATACCCCTTTTTGTGGCGAGCGGCACATTCTCCAGCAGCGTCGTCAATTCTTCCCTTAGTTTTCGTAGGTAATGCCGTTTAGGTTTTGTGGCAGATAGAATGGACCGATCACATGATTGTGGACGATTCCCATTTAGCGAGAATATTCTCTGGTGAGCCTTTTCTTTAGATTTTCTGGGGTTATGACCCTTAGGGTTCCAAACATGCGCATTATGAAAATTCGTAATACCATCGCGGTCGAATTTGATTCGTCCGTCCACAGAATTCTTGTCAGATGATGGGGTCTACAACGCGCCTTCTTCGCTTTTTATTCAGATTTTCCCCCAACCCGTGTGTCAGTTGACAACATTTGTATCGTTTTGGAGAGCTTATGAAACGAGAAAGTTTTTTCCCTAATTTTTACGCTAAGTGTGTTACCATTTTTTTGAGTAATCATTCTCTTCGATTTAAACGATAATTTCCAAATTTCTTCATGACGTGTGCTCCAATGACTGTTTCTTTCTGTGGGTATGGGAATTTTTGGCATGAATTATTTTCCCAGTAGTCACTCATTCGTTATATGTTAGCAACATGTCGATTAAGTGCCCAGGGTGTAGTAGTTTTTTCACAATTAGTAGTTTTTTGGTCCCAAGTCGGAATATGTCATGAAAATCTACAAACTGCAATTACTCGAAACCAATTGATTTCCGACCCCTGGTGCATAGGGTCAAATTTGTTGCAAATGTGCTCTAATATTACCCCTTTCCAGGAATAGGTCGAATTACCAATCACCCGTATACGTAAATAACATGATATGTTCAATAAATAATGCCAATTGGATGTATGTTTGCTAACTGGAAAATCTTAAGACAGAATAAGAAAAAATATATTTTACATTTCCTGTAGGATTATTCTTTATGTTCCTCTTTTCACATTTATTTCACTATTAACAAATATTTACACATGAAAAATTTCTTATATTAAACCAATTGTTATAAAATTTACATTCCAAGAAAATGACAAATGTACATTTCTTTTGAAATAAGCAGTTTAAATGATGTGAGAGGGAGCTCAGTATATACTTAATCTAAATAGGACCTGCAGCATTGGTTACCAATGATAATAAACATGGAATGACAAAACTGAGCAATTCCAAACACTATATTATAAATAAGACAGTATATATTTCATAATGAAAATCATCTTTGTCACATGATTTATTCGGGAATATTATTTTAATGCTAGGAATGCACAAATACCAAAGAAATATTACAACACAGGTGTTATACACTGTGACAGTCAGATTTACCGTCATTATTATTATCATTATTATTCATGTATGTAGCGGTAAAAAGACGTGTTGATTCAAAGTGTTAAGTGTTTTAATTTGTAAGATTACATATTTGATTTTTGCCAAGCCGACGGGAGGAACGAGACATTCGCTTGTGTTAAGGGTGAGCACCTGAAGGGTCACGCTATGCGTGTAAAGCTTAGGAAATTCGACCGTAATGACAAACATTTAAATATCTCGGTTTCCAACGGTCAGATTCATGTGAAACTTATACCAGCGCAGCGGCATATATGCAAGGACAGATGTGTGGAGTTTCGTCACGATCTAGCGACAATTACGGACGCCAGATCAAATCGGTTCTAATTGATCAGTTTGTGGACAGCGATTGCAATTGAGCTATGGGCGACAGCCAGGCGGAAGCTTAATCCGCGCAAGTAAACTTCAGACACGGTCCGTCCTAGTTTGGAGACAATAGAGCGTGGTGGAATAACCTCTCCGGAAGCGTCGTTCCAACGTGCGCCTAGCGTCCTTTTTCGAAATCCAAATAAAACGAAGGACATGGTTTTTCGATACACAGTCTTACCGCGATCCTTGTAGTGAGAGCAGCTCCGTGCTAAGTCTCCATATACAGTTTTGCCGCGATTCTTGGAACGAGAGCACCTTCGCGCTACCTTTCGTGTACAGTGGACTTTGTTGTGTTGTGCGAACACCAGTGTGTGTGATAGGCAGTAAGTCTACACGAGTGCGCCTACCTCAACCGCTGGGGGAAGTTGAAGCGAAACCGTGTTTCCGTGATTACCTTACGCCATTTATAATTTTTGAGAAACAAGGAACACCGGAAACTATGGCGGGCTAGAGGAAGAAAGGAGATGAGGGCGTTACGTCGATTCGCCCGACGTCAGAAGAAACTACGCCGATGATGCCTATCCGCCGCCATGGAGAGAGAGAGAACGTCGAACGCCGCCCTATTGATACGCCGACGACGCCTACCATCCGCCACGTTGACGCCCCGACGACGCCGACGACGCCTACCAGCCGCGACCGAGAGACGTAGAGAGAGATGTTGACGCCCCGACGATGCCGACGACGCCTACCAGCCGCGACAGAGAGATGTAGATAGAGATGTTGACGCCCCGACGACGCCTACAACGACCGCTCGGATGCGACGCCCGAACCGCGCCATACCACGGAGATCCACCGATCCCGAGAGGAAGAGAAGCCGGGGAACTAGGTGTTTGAATCCTTTTCGCATCTTCATCGTCGCGACCAAAGGTACTTTTCGCGTGGATACTATGTGTTTTCAATCGCCCATAAAGACGCCAGGATGCACCCCGGAAGCTGAGAGGTGGTAAAGTATTCATCTGTGTGAACCTTAACACGTGACGGCCCGATTGATTTAGAGAACGCCCTTGAAATTAGACGACGTTTTGAAAACGCCCACTCAACTCGAAATTTTATATCAAACTCCCGTCGCGCTTGTCATTTGTAATGTATTCGTCTCAGGTCAATTTTTCTTATTCCTTGTGATATGTTTTTAATGGTCTTAAATTTATTGTTGTTTGTGCCTCTTTTGTATTTGTTTGAAGTGCGTACTATTAGAGAAAGCGCCGCCCACTTAATTGTTTAATCTACTGGAGGTTTGTTCAATTTTTATGTGTCAATGCTAGCTATGTCAGGCCGCACGTGTGATTATTTAGTAAAAGTATTTGCCTAGTAATGTGAATTGCTCGTCGCGGCGAAGTGTTTAAGTCCCGCCTGCTAGCGAGTATAGGTTTGCGTCACTCAACGGAGGTTATTTGTTATGTTTGAACCACGTGAGGTCTTGTAAAAGGAAAACGTCCGCCCACGTGAATGTAATTGCCGTTGAGACGCCTTTGTTTATACTGGTCAAGTAATGTATTGTCACCGCGCCGACTAGTTTCTTTTTAAAAACAAAAGGTGAACTTAAGTAAGGGCTGGCTAGGATTTAAGTAGCACTGGAGCAAAAAAATCACAAATGACCTGATTAGACAAAAAGTAAGATAAAATTAATTGAGAATGCAATAATTAGGGCTTGTCGCCATAAAACCTGTACATGTCACGTATAATTTCTTGTGTCGATGACCCCATGAGGATTGAATCTGAGAGAGAATGTGAGAGTGCAAGTGTGGGGACCTGTAATGATTCCATTTTTGTTGGTTATGAATAGAATATACTTTTTATTTTCATGTTAATTTTGGGCTATATCATTTTCGTATGCATGTCGCTACCCGTGATTTTCAGGTAGGCAGCTAGCCGCTTCCCGGCTACAGGTAAAGAGGTGGTAATCTGAAAGTACATATGTCTTTGTGTTTATTCGATATGGCTTATCACTATGCACTGTCGGTCACCGGTTCCTACACACGAACTTAACCTGGACCGTAACGCTATTTCGCTTGTCCGAGGGAGATTTTGCCGCCTCTATCTAGGTAGTGGTTGCATTTGTTTTCCCGGGCAAGGGAGGGCGTAGCATACATTTTTGGCGCCGCGAACACAGGGACCGGTATATTTTAAATCGAAAGCACCCTCAGTGCAGGTGCATATGTCGTTTTTGTAAGGGCTACGTCAGGCGTATTTTGGTGTCATGTAACTGTGTTTCATTGTGAGATTTTATTGTTTTATTTTGACGTGAGGTGGTAATTGAGACATTAGGCGTTTATTTTTGTCAAGGTAGTAGGGCAGCTACTTAAGGCGTTAGGCATTTTAAAATTTTTGTTTGGCATATGGCATTAGGCGTTAAGTTGAGTTCTGGCAAAAGGGGAATCGACCGCCCTTATCTTTTTTCGTTTGTGAATTGCTTAAATATATATATTGGTATATATTGTGAGCGCTCACGTTTACGCTTGTCAGCGAGCATTGAGAATCGACCGAGGGTTGAATATTTGGTTTCATGAAATTGCGCAACCGCCGCATCGAGAACTTAAACATGAGTGACGTAAGGGTGATTTGCGATGTCTGCAGCGAGGAGTTCCCAGAAAGTGAAATCGTCGGCGCAGCTAGTCAGGTTTGTTCCCGGTGCGAGGTCCCGTTAAGTCCACGTGAAGAAACCAGTCTACCGAACAGCGGGGGCGAGCCAATGAGACCAGCGCCCAACAGGTATCTCTGGGAGAAGCAGAACGGGTCAACGAAGCAGCTAGCCTGAGTGGTACCAACTCCCAACAGATCATCGAGATGCTACTGCGGATGGAAGCAAAGATAGAGGCCACGCGAAGCGGAATTGAAGCCTCGCTCGAAGCCAAGATGGAGGCTACGCAAAGCAAGATAGAGGCCATCAGCACCCAGATGCGAGTGACGGAAGACCGCCTCCAGGAGACCATCCGTACTTCCGGTGAGGTGATAACGCAAGAACTCGTCACTCGGGTACAGGAATGCGAATCCCGTGCCGAAGCCAAAATCGCCGACACCAACGTGCGGATCGACCGGCAAGAGAACCAGATGGCAACACTGTCTCAGAGCGTGCGCGACCAGGAGGAAGGTATGCAGCAGATGGCCCGACAATGCGTGCAGCAGGAAGCGACATGTGACCGTGGCATAGACTCCCTGGGGCGACATGTGCGGGAAATTTCACTTCGAGCCGAAGGAAACTCCGAACGAATTGAGGACCTCGAGAGGAAAGTGCGTCAACTGAGCGTGACTAGCAGCGGCACTTCACAATCGTCGCGGGAGCCCAGATTGACGTCACCACCGGCAGCCGACGTCGCGACTTGTTCGAACGGGGAAAGCGACCAGCGAGCTCCAGGAACGCCCCGCCCCCTTCGAAGAGAAGACGCTGCGTCACCACGGTTGAGTCCGCGCCGCGAGCAGGGGGAGGAAAATTTACACTTTGACCCATCGTCCGCCAGGAGAGCTCTGTTTCCGCCCGAATACCGGAAGCACTTCAAAAAATTTTCGGGTGCTGACAGAATTCTTCCTTCCACGTACCTCGAGGAATTTAATTCTACCGCCCGTGAGTTAGGTCTGACAGACGAGGATAGGCTTCTGATTCTGAAAGGTTTAATGCAGGACCGGGCCAAGAACTGGATGGACAGGAACGAGGGGAACTTCAATTCATATGAGGAGTTCAAAGAAGCGTTTCTCACTTATTTTCAACGTCCCCTGCAGGTCGAGAGGATGCTGATGCAGGTGCGAAACGAACGATACGACAGGGGCGGAGGACTCACGTATGCCCAGTACTTTTGGAAACGTCACAATGAGTTCAAGTCTCTGCAACCCCAAATGACTACGGCGGAGATAATAGCCGCTCTGGTGTACCATTTTCCGCACGAGATTCGTCGTCACCTCAATGGAGCATGCGTGTTTGACGCCGACGCGATGTCCCTCACACTGGAAAATCTGTTTCAGTGCGAGGAGGAGAGGCAGAAAACCAGGGGTGAGAAGTTTAGCAAGCGGCGCCGACCGGAAGATGATTCGTCGCACCGGAATAAACACCCGCGCGTTCATCTAGTCCAGCAGGGATGGAGAGGACAGCACCACGCTCCAGGGGCTGAAAGGAACCGCCAGCTGCAAGATCCACCTTCACCGCGACGAAGACGCCCGTTCAGAGGCAGGAGACGGCGTGGAGGTCCGACTCGTGCGTCGCCAAGGAGGAACGACAGCTTCTTTCAGAACGGCCAAGTCCGGGATGGCTTTTATCAGCGCCACGCGGATAGCAGGTCGGTCAGCCCGGAGTCAGATCGGGGAGATGCAGGACGCCGTGGAGCGAGGACGCAACGGAGCCCAGCGAGAGAAGAGACCAGGCCGAATTCCAGACGCGGTTCGCCCAGGCCAGGACCGTCGGGATACCAGCATCCGGGAAACTAATAAAAGTCTCGCGTCAGGGCTCGGATGCGGGGCAGACTACACCTGATCCACCTTCGCTTGAGCCGAACCACCCGGATGAAACAAAGACCACGCCGATCAGGATTCGTGCCGCTTGGCTGGACGAGGAGATCCACGCCGACGAAGAAGCCGAGGAAAGTCACGAGGACCGCTGGCCTTCGAAATCGCCACATGTACAACTGCGAGTGGGCGATGAAATTGTGATGGGGCTCCTAGACACGGGAAGTGAGGCAAGCTTATGCTCGGAGGCAACTTGGCGGCGCGTGACAAAGGGAGTGCGCAGGCCACAACTTCGGCACGTACGAGACTTTAGACTCATCGATTTCTCGGGCAAAGCGAGGGAGAGGCCCCTCGGTCACACCATTCTGCAGGCAACGCTGGATGAACATCACGTTGAGGTTGAGGTTCTGGTGGTCCAGTCATTGTCCGTGGACCTGCTGCTGGGAATGGATTTCCTGAGCCGGTATGCGTCTGTGCTCAACATCGGTCGACACTTTGTAACCTTGAATAATCGCGACGAAGAGTTTAACGTCGAATTCTGGAGGTCATGCGCAGGAGAAGAGGGCGAGTTCCAGCCCGTCGTCGCTCTATGTTCAGAGGTCGACCGCGACAAAGGAGTACAGGAAAGATTGCACGCCGCAGTTGCTTCATGTGAGAATCTCTCGGCGAGTCAAAAGCAAGTTTTCGCCAATCTTTTGAGGGATAATGCCGTCGTTCTTGATGAAAGGCCAGGAAAGTGCCGGAAGTATACGCATGAAATCCGTGTCGAGGGAGAAAGTCCAGTTGTCAGTAAGCCTTACCCGATAGCGTTTACACATCGACCGGAAGTGCGTCGGCAGCTGCAGCAGATGCTGGAGTGGGGCGTAATAAGGAAATCACGCTCAGTACATTTGAATCCTCTACTCGTGGTGAAGAAATTTGACAATAGCCTCAGAATTTGCGGAGATTTTCGCGCGCTAAATACGAGGTGTAAGCTGGAACGCGTCAGAACATTAAAACTACAGGACACCCTACAACTGTTCCATGGAAAACACGTGTTCTTAAAAATCGATATGTTATCTGGATTCTGGCAGGTTCCCTTGTGCGAACAGAGCATGCCTTATACAGCCTTCGGATTCGAGGATAACTTATATGAGTTTACCGTCGTTCCGTTCGGAATCTCTAACGGCGTGCAAGCTTTCACGAACGCCATGGCGGAAGTGCTCGGAGACGAAGTGAAAGATTTCTGTCTGTGGTATGTTGATGACATCTTGTGCTTTTCAAGAAACGTGGAAGAACATTTTGAACATCTAAACCTGATCCTCACTAAATTACGAGATGCGGGAATGACAATTAAACTCGAGAAATCGGCTTTCTTTCAACCGGAAGTGCAATTTTTGGGCCACATCATAGACGCGCAAGGCGTGAGGCAGGACCCAGTCAAGTTTGACACGATAAGGAAGCTCGAGCCCCCGACATCAAGGAAAGGAGTCCAGCGCCTTCTAGGGATATTTACGTGGCACCGGCGCTTCATACAGAACTTCAGCGAACTTGCGTCACCCCTATTTGAACTGCTGAAACAAGGAAAGGCATGGAAGTGGACGCATCAACACCAAGGAGCCCTAGATAAACTAAAGGACGCCGTCTGTGAACAGCTTCGCCTCTACCACGCTGATTTTTCTGACGTCTTTTATGTCCAGTGCGACGCTTCAATCACGGCCGTGGGCGTAGTACTCTATCAAGAAAAGGAGGGGGAGAAACGTGTGATTCAGTACGCCAGTCGTTCCCTGCGGGGGGCAGAGAGAAATTACACCGTCGGAGAACTCGAGTGCCTGGCCGTGGTGTGGGCCATCGAAACCTTTCATGTTTATCTGGCCGGAGGACACTTTATTGTGAGAACAGACCACCGGAATCTCCCATGGCTGCACCGCGCAAAAAACTGGAGTGGGAGACTAACGAGGTGGAGCAATCGCCTTCAGCGCTACTCGTTCGAGGTGGAGTATGTGAAAGGGCGAGAGAATGTTGTGCCTGATGCCCTGTCAAGATACGTTGGGGGGAAAGGATTAACAAAAGTGCACGTGAATTTGATGCAGTTCGATTCCCTGTACCTGACCACCTTCAGCCGCGGGCGGTTTATAGAAATGCAACACGAAGATGCCGAGCTCGCACAGTACTTCAGTATCCTGGAAGACCAGCAACCCGCAGATCCACGTCGCCAGCGACGCGTGAAAGAGCATTTTGTCGTCGCGAACGGGATCCTGTGCAAGACGGATGTCCACAACCCGGAGCGCCTGAGGGTATATGTGCCAGCTGAAGCGAGAAAGAAAATCTTGGAGGAAGCGCATGACAAATCAGGTCACTTTGGGGGGAGGAAAATGTGGAGATACCTCGAGAGTACCTATTATTGGAAAGGGATGCGGAAAGACGCTAAGAAATGGGTGCGCGATTGCGTCATCTGTATGCAAACTAAGCCTAACCGCGTCAGAGCAGCAAAAAACCCAACCTCGTTTGTGGCAGAGAAACCGCGGGAAGTGTTGTTCGCAGACTGCGTGGGACCACTCCCGAAGAGCAAGGACGGCACGAAGTACCTATTCACAGTTATGGATGGATGCAGTCGTTTCCTAGTTGCGTATCAAGTCAGGTCAACCGCGACGAGAGTGTTGCTCCGTAAGCTTACTGAAAATTACTTTGTACACCTCGGAACTCCGCGCTACATACTCACGGACCGCGGAGCTCAGTTCACAAGTAGCCTCTGGAGGGACACTTTGGAAGCATACGCAGTGAAGCTCATATGGACCCCGAGCTACAGGCCGCAGGCAAACAAGGTCGAACGCATGCACTGTGAAATGAACCGCCTCTTGAGATTATTTTGCCATAAACAGCATCAGGAATGGAGCAAGCACGTCACCTCGATTGTACTCATCCTAAACAACACAGAATCCGACACCCTTGGGTTCACACCAGCAGAGCTACAATTCGGCAGCACACCTCGGAGAGACGTAATTCGTCACTTTGGATTGAGGGAGGACAACCGCGACCCAACTGTCAAACAAAAGATCCTGATGGCCGTCGAACGGACGAGAGAAACCAGGAGGAAGGCCAATGAAAGACAGGCAAGAGACGGCGCCGAGATTCGAACTGGAGACCTCGCATTCGTAAAAAATCACGGACTTAGCTCTCAAATTGAAGGGAAATCAAGAAGCTTTTTTTTCATGTACGATGGTCCGTACTTCTGCAAGAGCAAGCTCGCCGCCAACATTCTGGAGTTAGTGGACTGCACGTCTGGGAAGACCATAGCACCCCAGCATATAGAGAACTGCAAGAGGTGGAACTGTTCCGATGAGAAGCGCAGATAGTGGACAGCACTGTACGAGAGTAAGAGCGACGTAGGAATGCAAGCTGACACGTAAATGCTCACATCTTGTTCTTGTTTTGTGTACATACTCTTCGTGTTATGTTTATATTCAGGGTGTTATTATATATGTTATGTATCTGGAAGGTCACAGTGTCAGTGCCGTTCAGAGTAAATTTTTATATACAGGGTGTTCATGTATTTGCTTGTCAATTTTTATATACAGGGTGTTAATGTATTTGTTTGCCAATTTATATACAGGGTGTTCATATATTTGTTGGTCAATTTTATATACAGAGCGTTCAAGGATTTGTAAACAAAAAAAAAAATTCTGTCCCTGTGTAGAGCGAATTTTTCACGCTTACGAAATCCTTGGAAGAAGGAGAGGGGCGAGGTTGTGACAGTCAGATTTACCGTCATTATTATTATCATTATTATTCATGTATGTAGCGGTAAAAAGACGTGTTGATTCAAAGTGTTAAGTGTTTTAATTTGTAAGATTACATATTTGATTTTTGCCAAGCCGACGGGAGGAACGAGACATTCGCTTGTGTTAAGGGTGAGCACCTGAAGGGTCACGCTATGCGTGTAAAGCTTAGGAAATTCGACCGTAATGACAAACATTTAAATATCTCGGTTTCCAACGGTCAGATTCATGTGAAACTTATACCAGCGCAGCGGCATATGTGCAAGGACAGATGTGTGGAGTTTCGTCAAGATCTAGCGACAATTACGGACGCCAGATCAAATCGGTTCTAATTGATCAGTTTGTGGACAGCGATTGCAATTGAGCTATGGGCGACAGCCAGGCGGAAGCTTAATCCGCGCAAGTAAACTTCAGACACGGTCCGTCCTAGTTTGGAGACAATAGAGCGTGGTGGAATAACCTCTCCGGAAGCGTCGCTCCAACGTGCGCCTAGCGTCCTTTTTCGAAATCCAAATAAAACGAAGGACATGGTTTTTCGATACACAGTCTTACCGCGATCCTTGTAGTGAGAGCAGCTCCGTGCTAAGTCTCCATATACAGTTTTGCCGCGATTCTTGGAACGAGAGCACCTTCGCGCTACCTTTCGTGTACAGTGGACTTTGTTGTGTTGTGCGAACACCAGTGTGTGTGATAGGCAGTAAGTCTACACGAGTGCGCCTACCTCAACCGCTGGGGGAAGTTGAAGCGAAACCTTGTTTCCGTGATTACCTTACGCCATTTATAATTTTTGAGAAACAAGGAACACCGGAAACTATGGCGGGCTAGAGGAAGAAAGGAGATGAGGGCGTTACGTCGATTCGCCCGACGTCAGAAGAAACTACGCCGATGATGCCTATCCGCCGCCATGGAGAGAGAGAGAACGTCGAACGCCGCCCTATTGATACGCCGACGACGCCTACCATCCGCCACGTTGACGCCCCGACGACGCCGACGACGCCTACCAGCCGCGACCGAGAGACGTAGAGAGAGATGTTGACGCCCCGACGATGCCGACGACGCCTACCAGCCGCGACAGAGAGATGTAGAGAGAGATGTTGACGCCCCGACGACGCCTACAACGACCGCTCGGATGCGACGCCCGAACCGCGCCATACCACGGAGATCCACCGATCCCGAGAGGAAGAGAAGCCGGGGAACTAGGTGTTTGAATCCTTTTCGCATCTTCATCGTCGCGACCAAAGGAACCTTTCGCGTGGATACTATGTGTTTTCAATCGCCCATAAAGACGCCAGGATGCACCCCGGAAGCTGAGAGGTGGTAAAGTATTCATCTGTGTGAACCTTAACACGTGACGGCCCGATTGATTTAGAGAACGCCCTTGAAATTAGACGACGTTTTGAAAACGCCCACTCAACTCGAAATTTTATATCAAACTCCCGTCGCGCTTGTCATTTGTAATGTATTCGTCTCAGGTCAATTTTTCTTATTCCTTGTGATATGTTTTTAATGGTCTTAAATTTATTGTTGTTTGTGCTCCTTTGTATTTGTTTAAAGTGCGTACTATTAGAGAAAGCGCCGCCCACTTAATTGTTTAATCTACTGGAGGTTTGTTCAATTTTTATGTGTCAATGCTAGCTATGTCAGGCCGCACGTGTGATTATTTAGTAAAAGTATTTGCCTAGTAATGTGAATTGCTCGTCGCGGCGAAGTGTTTAAGTCCCGCCTGCTAGCGAGTATAGGTTTGCGTCACTCAACGGAGGTTATTTGTTATGTTTGAACCACGTGAGGTCTTGTAAAAGGAAAACGTCCGCCCACGTGAATGTAATTGCCGTTGAGACGCCTTTGTTTATACTGGTCAAGTAATGTATTGTCACCGCGCCGACTAGTTTCTTTTTAAAAACAAAAGGTGAACTTAAGTAAGGGCTGGCTAGGATTTAAGTAGCACTGGAGCAAAAAAATCACAAATGACCTGATTAGACAAAAAGTAAGATAAAATTAATTGAGAATGCAATAATTAGGGCTTGTCGCCATAAAACCTGTACATGTCACGTATAATTTCTTGTGTCGATGACCCCATGAGGATTGAATCTGAGAGAGAATGTGAGAGTGCAAGTGTGGGGACCTGTAATGATTCCATTTTTGTTGGTTATGAATAGAATATACTTTTTATTTTCATGTTAATTTTGGGCTATATCATTTTCGTATGCATGTCGCTACCCGTGATTTTCAGGTAGGCAGCTAGCCGCTTCCCGGCTACAGGTAAAGAGGTGGTAATCTGAAAGTACATATGTCTTTGTGTTTATTCGATATGGCTTATCACTATGCACTGTCGGTCACCGGTTCCTACACACGAACTTAACCTGGACCGTAACGCTATTTCGCTTGTCCGAGGGAGATTTTGCCGCCTCTATCTAGGTAGTGGTTGCATTTGTTTTCCCGGGCAAGGGAGGGCGTAGCATACAACACTTATTACTGAATAAAATAATACAAAAATAATATAATATATTGTAACGTCATGTAACATATATCTACTTCATGTACAGTCGTGGAAAAAAGTTCTTCCCCATAAGGCTTTAATAGGAGCAAGTAATGCAGGAAGGTAGGCAACACATTCTTCGATGATCGGGTGATTTTGCCTGTCTTAACACCAAGAAATGTCTTCCACGCGAAGGTCAACATGACAGGAAAGCAAAGAGGGTCACGTGACTATTGGTTACGTGGAGTGTTGTGCTTCTCCACGTCCCCAGTTCTTGATCCACATTGCAGAAAAAGTAGAGCTGCATCAATATATGAAAATAGATTGTTTTCAACTACACGCTTAATTATGATTTTCCCAATTGTAAATCTATCAGACGTGTCTCCCGATTTAGTCGGGACAGTCTTTTACTTTGAATTCCTGTTCGTCATAGGCGTAACTTGACGGGAGCAGAAAGGGCATTTGTAACCCCCCCCCCAATCAGGTTTCTTAAAGCTGCTAAAACAGGAATTAAATACTATGATTTGACGCGTCCAAAAAAAGTATTATATTTGAAAGATTGTTCCCAAATACGACGTTTTAATACTTTAAAAGTGTCTCAGATTTGTTTATTATGTCACATCTTAGTGTGGCAAAGGTCTACTACAAAAGTGGAATTTCGTAACAGAAAAATGAACCCACTCCTTTTATTTCGTAGCCGATTTCATCTTGAAACTGAAATTAGGAATATTAGTCATTGGTAAACAATAAAAAAATGTGTTAGACCCAATTCTTTAATACCTTATCATAATCTTTATCGCAAGTTTAAATTTTGTTGTAAGTCCACTTTATGCAAAAAACAAAAAAGGTAAAGTGCTCCCCTGTGCTTAGCGCTACGCCATGAAGGCGTATAGGGGGTGTGGGGGTAACGCCCCACACTTTCTTGATCCGTTCGTGAGTAGGGGTGATGTGATCAGCATTACGCCCCTGACCGCCTTTACCCCAGGCTTTCCCCCAGGTACCCATGTCATTCGACGCTGGGTGGGCGCCGGGGCCGCTTCCAACTTTAGAAAAGTTCCCGGGCTTGAACCGGCCGGGGATCGAACCCGGGGCCTATAGCATGGTAGTCAGACGCGTTACCGACTGAGTCACCGGCACAGATAGACTAATCTGAACTGCATACAGTTTAAAGTGGGATTCGAACCACTATGATCTATCACCTGGTATCGTACCCGAGACCCCTTGATTACAAGGCCTTACCACTACGCCATCAGTGAGGCGCACACAATCTTTGTATTTCGACCTTTTAAACCTATATGTATCATATAATAGGTTGTTTAACGTTGCTATGCCTCTATGGATTCTTTAGCCAGGTTTCATAGAATATAAGCTTCTCTTCCATGTTTATGGTTTCCTGTCTGCAGTAGAAAAACTGGCAGGTTCCCATAGAGTTTCTTTCAATAGTCTTACAATGGTTGCATATCATATCACTCAAATTTGATTCATTCGTTTCGAACACAATCCCCGATGGCGCAGTGGGATCGTGGGCGCCTTGTAATTAAGGGATCCCGGGTTTGATACTCGGTGGAGGAACATAGTGGTTCGGATCCCCCTTTAAACTGTAGGTCCATTCACGATTAGCCTAACAGGACATGAAGTGGACTTAAGACACCAAATCAAGCAACCAACACAATCCCGTTATTGTCCATATTATCGAATCCAGAACCTTCGTCGCGAATAACATAAGCAGTAAGACAGTGTGAAATAACCGAATAGAAGCAGAACCTAAAACCTACAACGGATAGATTGGATTAAGTCGACGATACAGCACGCGTTCTGAAATGAAGAATAATACGAAAGTTGAAGGACCTATACGCACCCACTTTTCCTCAACTCAATGGGAAAGATATCCTTCCATAGTGCGCGTCAAATCTCCTGCATATGGCCTGGAACTGCTGAACAGCACCAGCGAATCACAGACGTGCGGCGTTGCCTAGTTCAGAACCTGTTTCACCTCGCTACAAAATCGTGTACCTGGCGCTCGGATATAAATATATTATTTCAAGTGTCAGTAGTTCAACAGATGGAAAGATAATGAATTTGCGAGTATGTACGAAAAACAAGCGTGATTGTAGCTTATACCGTTCCCTCTGTAGAAGCAATGTTATTATAAACGTATTTGCATTGTATCCTTTTTGCTCTTCCTTCGTTCCTGTTTTTAAAATAATGTTCGAGTGAAGAATAGAGAAGTAAAATTGACTTTAAGAAATGCCAGGCTCTAACAGCTCAAGCGTGTGGTGTGAATCAAGCTACCGTTTCTCGGATATGTTCGGGGGCAAAATAATGTGGATCGGGGCCTGCTCCAATGTTTCAATCACCTAGAAGCACATTAACGTACCGAAAAGAACAACAAACCTAGATGACTTTGAAAAAGACGTAGTTCGTAGAACCGTCTTTAAAGTTTACGATTGTGGCGAATTTCCTACTGCCAAAATGATAACGTACTCTTTACGGGACAAAATATCTTACAAAGGCTCTAGAACTTCCACCTTGAGAATATTGAAACAATTAGGCTTCAAGTACAGGAAAACCAACGACGGTCGTAAATTTCTGATGGAGAGAAGTGACATTGTTACGTCAAGGGTAAAATTCCTTCGTGCAATGCACGAAATTCGAGTATCTGGTGATTCAAGACCAATCTTTTACCTTGACGAGATATGGGTAAAACAGAACCACACATTAAAATGTGTTGTTAACTTGTTAACGAATAACTTGACAATGTAACACAAGAACAATGGGCCGCTTGTGTTAAACATGCACAACAATTACAGGAAAACGATTTTGTAAGGGAGATATTTTGGACCCAATTATAATACATTTGAAGGACGACACAGTGACGTTGAGGACAACGACGGCAGTTGTTGGAGTGACGAGGAGCCCCTCTCTGGCAGTCCCTCTGGCATAATCAGGCATGTTCTTTTCTCCCATTAAGTTTAATATATGTTATATTACCTAATGTTCCGTGCTCTCCGTGACAAGGCGTTTTGCTCAACCACGCTGTCTCTTTTCCGTGCGAGATTTCGACATGGCACCGCTGCAGTGCGCTGCTATTGGCTATCGCCATATGCAGGAGATTTGACGCGCAATCTAGCTGAGAAGCCTTTACGTAGGAGTGCCCTGAGGGAACGTCAAGGCCATGACGATAAAGTGTTCTACGTGTAATGACGGGACCAAAACATACGTCAGATAGCTGTGTTCCTCCTTATTTCGTACGCCATTGATAACAGGAACACGTTACTTCGCCTTTGGTAGAGCAGACGTCTGCTTGCTTGCCACCACCCTTTAGTTCAGTAACCTTCGCCCGTAGTTAGCAAGAATGAATGACTCACCAGATACTTGTTGTCTGTGAGGCTACACAAGAATAGATATTTCGTTAGTGGCTGTAAGTATTGTTTCATCTTCAGTTATATCAGTTAACATTTGAATAGTTTCCTAATGGTTACGTTAGTGATAAACATGTAAATTAGTTATCGACACATGTAAATTAGTTATCGAGAATGAACGTTTTATCTATTTGAATGGGGGGATTTTTATACAGCCTGCATGTATTATTTTTTCCTGAAACAAGAAGAAATTCGAAGACGCAAAAAGAGTTGTATAAGAGTAGTTAACAAAAGGAAAAAAGAAGAAGAAAACAAAAATGTATATGCTGAAATAAATTATGGTAGAGATCGAGTGAATAACATTTTGTCATGGGGCCTCCTCGATGGCGTAGTGATAACGTCGTCGCCTTGTAATCAGCGGATCCCGGGTTTGATACACGTGTCACGTACATAAACTGCTTTGCTTTTCTTTGAAATAAAGGATCATAGATGGCAGCATGCAAAAGGAACAACGGTTATAAAAGATGCTGCATAAATTAGTTTAGAAAGTGGGTAAGAAATGGCACCACCCAGGAGAACTTATACGATTGTAAATAGAGACAACGGAAAGAGCAGATATGATGAAATAGTGATTGTATATATTAATACTAATTATGAGGAAATAAATAAATAAATTTAACATAATAACAGGATATAAATAAGGAGAAAAGGGGAATTATCATTCAGTAATGGCATAAGTGATTAATATACAAAAGTAATGAAGTCGAATTGTAATTTCGATTTTGTGTCTATTACAGTTCCCACGAACTGAGAGTTTCGTGTGGCTTTTGGGTTGTTTTCCCCAGGTGTAGCGCCATTTCACGGCAGCACCCAAGCACATTTGGAAGCGCATACACTGTAGCTCCAAGTTAAGGTTAGCGCCGGCTAGGCGGCGATCTTTAACTAACCCCTTTCTCTTTGTTTGTTTGGGAGATCTATTTTCTTAATATTTTCGTCAATTGGATAAGATCGACAAAGAAGCCCAAAGAAGAGAAAATAAACAATATGTAGTAAATACAAGAAGTAGAATTAGTAATTACAAAAAGAAGCCTTATTAATTGCAGGAAGAAGGCACTTTAATCATTATAAGAAGGAAATGCAATATTAAACATAAGAAGAAGATGTTATATTAATTATAAGAAGAAGATGCCATATTAATTATAAGAAGAAGATGCCATATTAATTAAGAGGCTATAAGAAGAAGATGCCATCCTGGGCATACCTACCGACTGCCGGTCTCCCTCCCACACTTTCTCTCGTCACCTCTAAGCGTGGAGATCTTCAACCAGTATTGGAATAGTCGGGGGGTCAGCCCGACGTATCCCCAGCCGTTATAGTAGGTCTTCTCGACCGGATGACGCTCACTCACTCGGAGCTCCCCAATTTCCTCACGATGGTGGGTTGCCTCCGGCCCTATACGTAGGCCGAATAAATTCCGACCAGAGCCGGATTCGAACCTACGCCGTCCCGCAGCGAACGATCTCAAGACGAGTGAACGCCTTAACCCGCTCGGCTACGGAGAAGCCGAGGCTATAAGAAGAAGATGCCATATTAATTATAAGAAGAAGATGCCATATTAATTAAGAGGCTGTAAGAAGAAGATGCCATATTAATTAAGAGGCCATAAGAAGAAGAGGCCATATTGATTACAAGAAGAAGAAGCCTAAAGAAGAATAGATACAATAGAAGAATAATATTGTATAAAAGGATTTACAAAGATATTAATATTTGTATATAATTATTCAAGAATATAGTACGAGTTGTACCCTCAGTAGTGGGTTAAATCTGGTGTTTCTTTTCACATATTCTTAGCGTTAGTAACCTTGGTCTGTGCCCAGAGGTATCTCATTGTCTCTCCCCTGTGCTAAGCTGGTAGATGCTTACGCGAGGGACGTGGCACACGGTGGATACACGTAGTGGTTAGTATCCCACTTTAAACTGAAGGTCCAGTCCAGATTAGCATATCTGTGCACCAAACCAAAACTAAGAAAGAAATTGTCACAGTGTAAGAAAATTTCATGTTCAACCACATACGAAACAAAAGGGAATAATATATTTCAGGTTGGAGTTCACATCTGTAGCATCTAACCAGCACAATTATGAATCGCAACATATCGTATCAGATCCATTTTTATTATACATGTATGATAATATAAGAGAAGTAGAGGAAAGAGAAAACCAAGCGAAACACGGACGCCTTCTCCAGAATTTCAAATTTCGTTACATAAGGTTCTGGGTTGGAGTCACGAACAGGCATGACTTTCTTGTTCTTGCCCATTTATCTGCTTCATTTCATCATAATTCATCGTTATGGTTTACCTGCAGGGGAAGAATAATGACAATAATTGCCAATACAAAGCCAATGACAAACAGAACAACTCGATTACGGAGGTGCCAAGAAGAAACGAGACTTGACAGTGTCTCCGTTTCTCGGTTTGTCCAATTGAAAATTGCTCTCCCGTTCTCGGTCTCGATTAGTTAAATATAGAAATCGAAAATGTATGTGAATGAATATACATGTATTTCATATATTCCGGTTTTGTATTAGATTTCGTGAGAGATGAAATAAGTACTCTTCCATCGTATTTATTTTTATAATTTTTATTCCTTGTTCGCTGATCGCGACGATAAGGATGAGTGACCGTTACATGAAATTGATGACGAACTAGTCAAACACCCCCGACAAGGACGGTACTCAAACCCGGGAACTTTGGCGACGATATCGAATGTCAATTACTTAATGAGCTTGACCACCGAGCCTGCTTAATGTTGTTTCTGTCAGGTAATTCGTAATAACTGTCAATATCCCACATTCACTACCATTTGCTTCATAATTTATCTTATTGTTGTGATTAACCTGAATTCAAAGAATTAGTTGAAAGGCAAGAATGCAAGATTCAATGTCTCTGATGTTACTTCGTGCCGAATAATATGACGTGGTATTATGATATGAATTTATTAATCATATAATATGTCTATAGTAGTTGTATTGATCATATAACCAGGACAACAAATGATGAGCTCCTCAGATTGAATTTGTCCACACTTAAAACAATGGCAAATCGGGCATATGCCCCAATCGGCCAAGTGTGGAACCCTGTCTAATCCAAGATTTTTGTAAAAATGCCTTGAAACTACAGTGTACAAATGATGAGCCCCCTCAGATTGATTTGTTTATACTTACAAAAGTTGCATCAGCCAGATTTTTGTCCATAAACTTGTCAAAAATTGATATTTTTTTGGCTACACCAGAAATTAAGCCACCCTCACCCATACCCATACATATTTACTTCAGGTTTAAGTTCAATTGGATACCAGGTTCAAATTGTTTATCTAATATTAAAACAATGTAATATGCAGAGCCCCTTTAGAATTGCTCTGTGACTCTCTCATTTCTTACATCATAAACATATGATTTTTCACCTATGAGAATAACACTGCATATGGTGTCATCAGGTAATGCCTCATGGAATTCACAGATAATTTTAATATTTGTTCTGTCATTCACCACAACCTGTTTTCTTTTTGAAGTGTTGATTACAAACATGGGTCTCTGTGTTTTGAATTCATCTGGTGTGTAATACATGTCAGTATTGCCAGTAGCGACTCTTTTGAAAGCCGAAAATGCCTCATATAATTTAAGGAAATCATCCTTGGACATGTCTAAATTGTAATTTTCTCTAGGAAATACCTCATTTCTGCCATTTTTAAGATATATGTTCTTGATGTTGCAGTTATCAAATTTGCTTGAATTTTTTTCCTGATTGTTGTGTCTTCCAGTCTGAAACAATACCACCACAAAATCAGGCATGTCATATTGAATACTGGAGAATGAATTTGTGGCATCAAATTCATAATAAGAACCAGATGCGGGCTTCTGTACACATTGATATGTATAAAATTGTAGAGGAATCTGTGGATTTTTTATTATATCAGCTTTGTATTTAAGAGCATAACTGGCCTCGTATTCAACAACAGGGATTCTTAACTCCATAGTCTGAATAATGCACTTGCCCTCATCAGGTAGGGTATTGGGCAGAGCTTCTCCTGTAGAGTTTATTGCACTGTACCTCATCAAGGCATTATTATCATTTGCAGCTCTTCTAAATGTGATTCTTAAACCACCCTTCCACATAATTTCTTTGTAATCTGAGAAGAATCCTGGCAACAGGCGCATCGGGAACAGCACTGTGTGGTTTTTAGATAATATCTTATCACCAGCCTCAAATCCACCGATTTTGTAGTATGAAGCCTCGGTTTTGGATAATTTTAATGTGGCCAAAGCTGTGGAGGTAATGCCGGGATAATCCACTCTGTTTATAACAACGCCATGCTTTCTGATCTCAATTTCAGAGAATAGATGTGGCACAAAATTGTCTACAAGTCTTATATTTGAATTTGCCGGATAATCTGTTCCATCGAGCTTTACAACATCAAATTTGATGTATAGATCTGCTCTGTGGGGGTGTATAAATCCATCCCCTACATCAAGATCAACCTCAATCTCTGTGTTGGGTTGATTTAAATTTGCAAAGGTCCTCCTGTTTGGGGGGAATGATTGTAGCTCATAACTCTCAATATTTTCCATTTTCTTCTTGTATGTATTTTTATTTAAATATTAATCTCTATGATTGCAGTTGTTGTGGCTCCAGCAAAATCAACTAATTCTTCTTTTTCATTAGTGACCATCAATTCAATATTATCTATTCTGTTATGACACACAGGAAAATATAATGTTGGGGATGGATTGTAGATGATGGGCTCCATGAATTCAGAATTAGGTTTGAATGTTGCAATGATGCCTGTTTGTTTGTGAGTGCCTATGCCATTTGATTTGGTGATCATACCCTCAGCCACATTGCAGTGAATATTCAGAGTCTCTATGGCTAAGAATTTAGGTATATTCATAGCAGTGTGTTTGATGCCTGGTTCAAGTTTTGTGTTGTTCTCAAATCCTAACAGCTCTCCTATAGTACCCAGATCCACTGTTTCTGTGGCAGATACAATCTCTACTCTGTGAGTGACAGAATTTGGACTTAACACAATACCTCTGGGTAATTGAGCATTTAGAGTGGATAGATTATACTGCCCTGGAGTGATGACAATTTTTTCATCACCAATTGCAATTTTGTTGTTGTGGTGTGTAATATTAGGGATTAAGTACATGCCATAAAATGCCCTGAGAGCTATTGTTTTGGGATACACTATGTCATCATGCAATTTGAGTTTTAATATTGAATTTTGGCTGGTGAGATGGAATACCCCCATGATGTTTCAGGTACCACAAGGCTTTTTGAAAATCTTCAATTGATGGTTTATTTATTTGAGACATATATCTAAGAACAGATAAACACAAATATCCGCAATTAACATCTCTGAAGTTTTGAACACGGGCATTATTGTAATAAAGATTAGATGAATTTAGATATTTTATTAAATTTTCAGGTGGAACACCTCCAAATGAATCAAATACAAATGCCTCATCTTTTAAATATTTAAGATAACAAATCCAGTGAGTGCCCTGATTTTTGTACTTATCCAAATTAACAATGTCACACTCTTTGTTGAGTGGTTGTTCTGGCAAAGAATCAGACATGTACACACCTCTAAAATTTTTGATGCCCAGTGGCTTGATTAAAGCTTCAATATCTTGGTTTGTAAGCGGCTCTTGTTTTTTTAAAACTTATTCATGGCTCTCTTAACACCTTTGCCTTGTTTCTCAATGGCCAGGTTATGGCGCTTCTGCTCATCTAATTCTGCCCTATTTTTCTTGGCATCTATTACTGTTTTTGCTATGGCAGCTGATCCCCCAGCCAAGCTCCCAACAGCCCCGAGAGCAGCTAAGATGGCAGGGATGGTAAATATAAATCCCCCCACATGTGATTTTTTTCTTGATTGCTGTAATTTTTTTAATTGGGGGGTACTAAGCAACAATTTCATACCATGCCCCTTTGCAATACAAGAATTTTTTTTCTTGCGCTGCTTTTTGGTCAAAAGACTGTCAATAGTTTTAAGAGATTTGAGACCTGCATAAGGTATTTGATACATAACACCCTTGGCCCTCATTGTAGGTTTATTATATACATATTCACAACCCCCACCCCAGTTTTTGTTTGGTGCTCATAGCTATGGTGGTTCCCAATGCTGCTATTTTTTCACTCAAAGATGCATCTTTGCTTACAAATCTACCAAATGCAGCCTCTTCTAATTTCTTGTCTGCAACATGTCTCTTGTCAAGATCAGAATGTGTGTTGTATGCAATATCATGGTCTCTACAAGCAGCATCTAAGGGATTAACACCAGGATCACCTCTGTTTAATCTATGGTCCAATTTTGTACCGGGACCACAATACTGATAGCCTGGATTATGTAGTTCAAATGGCAACTTGTTTATAATGTCATTAACAAGGCCCCGACCCTCAGAAATATTCCAAAATTTGGGGGGTAGAGTATTAATAATTTTTATAAGATATCCAATCCCCTTAGTGTCATTCACTATAAAATTAGACAATTTGGTGCTTATCATGTCCATAATTCCAACCTTTTCATTGTAAAAATTGTGGTTGCCAGCATTTTCCTCCCCAGCTATCACCAATAACCTATCTACAAGTTTCCTGACATCATCAACCCAGACAAATTCTTTAGGCAGGGTGTTGTATTGTTTGATTCCACTGCCAGTCTTGATTTGTGACCATATGGGCTTGATTAAATTGTTGTATTTTGCCCCACTGCTCGACTTAACCCTTTTTTGTGTGGGATCATTGTTCTGGTATAGAGCATCTGATTTTATTAATATTTCTTTGTAATCCTCATAATCTTGATCTGTATAGCTGCCAGGTCTTTTCCTAGTCATCAATTCCCACAATCCAGGTGTGCCGAGATACTTAACAAAAGCACCTTTTTCTTCAAGTCGAGATTCTGAATATACAATTATATCATCTCCCATAAATGTTACTCTGAAATTGCCAATTCTATGTATGATGCTACCATCAAGCTCTGTGTCAGCATATAAGCCAAACACCTCATCTTTATTGTCTTTAGGTGTGGTTAAATATTTTTGAGCAAGAAGACCCAATTCAATAGGATCTTGACTAGCCTCAATTCTTCTAGGAGCAATAGGACTAGGTGTATGAATACTGGAAAGTGGGGTGAATGGATAATCTAATATGTTTCTTGCAGCTACAGGTACAAGCTCTGTGAGCAAATTTTGATTTTGCTCTGTAACAGTTTTGATATTCTTACCTAAATTATTAATAGCATCAATTACAGGCTGTTCTGTTTGTTTGTGTTTTTCATAAATTCCTCGGTTCTCTGATTTCCATCCCTTAAATCTTTTTACAAGATAATCTCTTAACTTAAGATCATCAAAGATTGGCCTTTTCATGGTTATTTATTTATGTTTCAATGTCTAGAAAATTGTTGATTTTATTTCTGTATTTACCACTATTAGGTGTTCTTGTCATATCAATTGTGACAAACCCATAACTGTCCTGGTTCCAGCACTTGCTGCAAATCTTGGAAAAATCATTGTAGCTCAGGTCCCCACCTACATATTCATCATGTATGTGTTTAAGGTTGGTATGATCCTGATGAAATACACAAATAAAATTGCTGTTGTCTCGGATCAGTTGCTTCGGAATTTTTGAAAAAGTCTGTGCCAGGTAGAAGCAATCAATGTTTTTGTGTCGGCCCTGTGTAAAGAAATTCCTAACCTTGTTTTGATTATCCAATATAATATCATCAAACACAACAACAGAATTATCGAGACATTCATGAAGTGGCTTAACATCTGGTTCAAAAGTGGCTATATCCAATCCATCATATAGCTTCATCAGCTGCTGATATTTTAATTGTTCCAAGCTCTTAGAGAAGATATACAAGTGCCTGTTTTTCCAGTCTAACCAGTTGGGTGCCAATAAAAAATTATCAACCATTAGTGTAGTTTTACCACAAGCAGATGGCCCAACAATAAGACACCTAATATTTTCAGGCAGCAATTTGCCATTTCTCTTATTCTGTTGTTCAGGTTCTGGCAGCCTTTTTATAACATCCCAGGTGCTCATATTATTATTTTGTTTGCATCGATCCAGCTGTGTTCTGGAAGTCCCAGCCATTTGACAAGTAACTTGTTGCCTTTTCTGCGGATGATTTTTTCTATGAGATATGTGTCAGGCTGTTTAGTTTTGCTGAGCTCTTGTTCATAGAACCTGCCTTTGAGAATTTCTCCTCGGTGATCCTTTATTATATATGTGTTAAGGGTCCCGGGTTTAATTTGAACCACTGTAAATAATTCAGTGCTCCAGTTTCTTGTAAAGCCTCTCTTGAATAAGTGCTTATATTTGCTGATTCTTACTTGATCCCCCACCCTGTATTTGGCCTTTCTTGTTGTTGGCTGATATCTAGGATAATAAACAGTGCTGATCAATTTTTGCTCATCAGATGAAGTTACTTCAGAGGGTTTCATGTTGATTGTGGAATGGACCGAGTTGTTATATTTATGTAGAAGTTCTGGAAGAATATTAATCCATTTATAATTACCCTGCAGTGTAAATTGTTTATACATAAGATTTTTTAAGGTTCTGTTGAATCTCTCTACAATTGAGGCTTTGAGATCACTGTAACTCGAATAATGTTTTATTGCCTGGCTTTTAATAAATTGTTGAAACACTGAATTATAAAATTCTTTGCCATTATCTGTTTGCAAATAGCGCGGGGATCTTCCACTCTGATTGATGATTGTCCTGAGGGCTTCTGTAACACATTTTCCAGTCTTGGATTTGAGTGGCACAGCCCAGGCAAATTTTGAAAATGTGTCTATTACAGTGAGTAGATACTTGTGGCCCTTGTTGATTTTGTCTAAGTTTTTCAACTGCCCACTTGCCATTTCAATCAAGTCGCTTTGCCATAAATCATCTATGCTTTTTGTGACTACTGGGAGTCTCTTAAAATTATGTCGGGCTTGTCTGTGTAATTCATCAACAATAATTTTTCTAGACATAATATGTAAACAAGAATATTGCAACTATAGGGTGTTCAGCAGCTGATACTGCAGGATTTTCTAAATATAATTTGTCTCCAATATGTATTTTAAATTCCAAAGAGCCATCATCTTCAGTATAGGCTGTTTCCAATGTATTGGGATCTGTAAAATCCTCCAATTCTACACTGGTGATTTTCACTTTGTTATCAGCATTTGTTATTGATAAGGTAGGGTAGTGGTGTGCCTGTGGCTGAAGCCAATATTTGATCTTGATTGGTCTCAATGTGCCCCCAACAAAAAATTGGTAATAAAATTGTGCAGGGGAGAGCATATATATTTTGCCACCTGGTGTAAATGGAGAATCATATTCTTTGTTGGGGATGCTGTACAATTCAAGAATTACTGAATGTTTAGGATTTTCAATTATGCCTGTTATTTCCTTTTCTGCTGTGAGCAATCTGCTTGTTACAGATTCAAGGTGCTCATTGATGGTCCTAACAACATCATCATGGCCTGGTTTTATTTTTATGTCCACAACAAGTTTTTTGTATTGTTGCACAATTTCTTGGAGCTGGGTGGCAAAAACAGACAGAGCATTTGCTTGATTGGATTCCATGGTTCCTAGCTGTTGCTTGATATTAGCTACAATTTGTTGCAAATTTTCAACAACTGCCAATTTTGAATTTTGAGCAGTAAGATCATGGACCTGTCTTCTGATATCCTCAAATAGGGCATGCAATTCATTAATATGTTGATTGGTTGGTAGAGTGGCCACTGCCTTAGTGAGATGTTTGATCTCTGCCTGGATATTCTTGATATCTTCTGATTTCAATATCCTATTCACTGCCCTCTTAATATTTTTAAGTTCCTGTGATGTAGGAAGATTTGATACTGTATTTTGCAAAAATTCAAGTGCCAATTTCACATTGTTAAATTCAGAAGCATCAGCCACATTTTGCATAGCATTTTGGAGCAGGGCTATATCTGCCTGAGAGGGTGTGGATTGTTGTAAAATTTCAAGTTTTGTTTGGATATCATCTATCAAGTGATGAAAATGAGATAGTTCAGATTCAGTGTTGAGGTTTTCAAGCTTTGTGATTTGTTGCTGGACACTGACAAGGGTATCTACAATCCCGGGCAATCTGGATTCTAGTACATTTGCCAAATCACTTTGCACTGCTGCTATTGTACCTTCAAGATGGGTTATGGAACTTTGAATTTTTCCAAAATCTTCATATGTTTCAAGTTGCAGCTTAATATTTGCAACACTCCGAGTTATTGCATTCAAAGCATCAGAAGATGGCAAATTGTTCATAAAATTTTCAAGTGTCTCAATTTTTTCTTTAACCTCGGCTATGGCATTGTTCAGAGGGTTCAGATTAGGTATTTGGAGTGACTGAATCTGTTCCTTTAGAGTGGAAATCACTAGATCAAAATCTTCTTGTGATTTTATGCTTTTGACAATTGTTTGGAGCTGTGTCTGGACATTATTTATCTGCTCTTCCAATTGCTGTTTCAATTGCTCAGAATTGGTGGCTTGGGTCTTAAATTTGGCTTGAAGAGCTGCTACAGCTTCTTCTAAATTTTGAAAATTATCCAATGTGGCCAGGTCAGTATATTTCTGAAGCAGCAATTTGAGTTCAGAATCAATTTTAAGAAGAGGGTCCATGCATTGTGATTGCAAATTTGTAATTTCTAATTGAAGACTGGCATTGAGTGTAGTTTGTAAAGCTTGTAAATCACTTCTTAATTTCTTGACTCTGACATCAAGCATCAGAATCTCATCACTGTGATCTTCATGTCTTGTATGGCCAAAAATATCATTGGGCATTTTGTTTAGTAGTTATTTATTATAGAGTATCTGATTCTTAATTCTATAAAAAGGGTATAAGCTTGTCATAAGATCCAGGGACTTCAATATATAAGCAGTCACCAGCAGAAACAGTATAAACAGTGCCAGAAATCATGTTTGAGTGCTTAATTCTATAAATATTTCTCCCTACTGAAATTTTAACATCACCCTCAGGGGTTGTAATAAATTGTAATTGCCCACCTACAGGTAATTGGTAATGATTTAAATTATTGTTAAATATGTACAATATTTTGCCTGTTTCATCATCAATATCTGTAAGTATGCTGTTCAGATGAATAATTAACAAGCCACTCAGTTTAGATATTATATCAGGAGAGGCTTGTGGTGTTGGCAGGTCCATAATACCTTGTTTTTTGAACCCAAATAAGTTCATAGGCATGTTTATTTATTTCAAATCATGCTCTGTGCTTGTGCATTGTTTGCCATTTTTCAAATCACAATGACCCCATCTTAGAGTATGTATGCCACATGACAAAATGCATCTCTTATCATCATGTGGGTCCAGAGCCACTTTTCTTACAATATTGCTAGTCAATAAGTGATCCACACTCTGGATTCTGGATTCTGATGTTTTGATTAAATTCTGGGATTTGATGCAATTTTCATAATCTTCAAATTGGAGCTCTTTTTCCACAGTTACTCTGCCAATGCCCTTGGCCTTTTTGACAACAGCACTACATGTTTTAAAACTGTACATCTTGGCACTTAACCCAGCAAATTTCACAATAACATCACCAAGTGTCTCATCTTTTAACTTGCCAGGCACTTTTTTGTTGTGGTGGTGTTGAATCTCTTTATGTTCACTGGTATCAAAATATTTAAACAATTCAGGCTGGGAAATATCTTGATAAACATCTTCTGTTTGAATATCAAGAATAAAACTATCCGTGTCCATGTACATCAATTTTATATTATCACCATAAAAAGGTTTCAAGACATCATAATACAATATTGACATATGTAATTTGGCCAATTCCAATATTGCAGCCCCTACATAAATAGGTTTATCAAACTTAATTTTTGTTTTTTTCATGTTGAAAAGTGCCATATTTTCATCATAAATTCTTCTATAATTGAAATTAGGCTTTGCAACCAATTTTTTGCTCAGGCTGGGGTCAGTAATTATTTTAACATCGGTATGTTTTCTGACATTTTCAATTGTTTTGCCATATACAGAATTGACCATCAATTTAAACAAGGCCTTATCAAATTGGCTCTTTGCAGATGTTCGAAGCTCCGTGTTTGTATTAATATATGATTTCAACCATTTTGAGTGCCTGAACCTTAAGACTTTGCCAAGTTTGGTCACTTGAACACCATGTTTCATCAGGAACTGGAGGTTTTTGTAATATATGACATAGCCCTGTTTTGGCTCCAGAGTCATCATGAGCTTCTTCTGTTTAGAGCCAGGTGAGCACTGAACCTCAGGAATTGGGGGCAGATCAGAAAATTTGTTGTGCAAATAATCAGGAATTGTCAGATCAACCTCTAAGAAGAGGCCATAATCACTGTCATCAAAGTCCTGAAGATCTTCAATATTGAAATCTTCAACCCATTCAAGCCCTGCATATGGCAGTTTTTGCATCATGGCATGACCATAGAGGCTGTTGGCATCTACATACAGTATATAATTTGATGGCGTGCTGGATCATAACCACGAATATATTTGTTATTTGCTCTGGCATATCTCTGGGAACATTGCACCATGCCTCCTCTTATACCTTGCTCCATAAACAGATACATATCTTGATCTTGGATCAGATCTAATTGCATTTTAGTATTCAAAAACATTGAAGACCATGCTAGGCCCGGGACACTGTAAAAATACACTGGGTCCAGTTTATAATTTTGCATAGAAGATTTTCTGAATGCCTGCAATATATCAGCTAAGAGGGTCACATCAAGTTTCAAATATGCCATGTGATTATCACCAAATGTCTGGCATTTTAAATTGTTCCACATCAATTGGGCATGGTGATAATCATCATCAGTGATTCCAGATCCTCTGATTTTGCTGTAAAACTCTTCTTGTGGTGGCAAAGAACATTCATCAAATTTAGAAAAATCTGTAACATAGTCATATGGATATACACCCTTCCGCCTAATTAATTTCAGGTCCTGATTTGGAAACAAAGCACGTGTGATTTTGAATTGATCATCAGATAATTGAGTGGCCAGTGTAGCCAGGCTAGCAGATAAAATTCTGTAAGAATCAAGAAATCTTATGTGAATAGGAACACCATTAACTTTAATTATTTTGCTAATAGATATATATTTCTCATCATTTTCAGCTAAAATATTTAAATTCTGCTTCTCAAACCCCTCGTACCTGATCAAATGATGAAAATCATAATTGGATGCTCCATGGCAAAATATGGGGACAAATTTTGGTCTCTTGATCTTAATATTACAGCTATTACACAGGGCCATTAAGAATTTTCCATCTGTATGAGAATGGTGTTTCACCTTGATATTTGTATCTGAAAATTCAGAATCACATACCGGGCATTTTTCTGCATTGTTGAAATCTTCAATCTGTTTCTCTGTTAAAGGCAACATGGGTTTTGATTTTAATAAGATGTTAGATGCTATGTCACGGCACTCATTTTCTATTCTATGTGCAAATATTTTGATGGCATCTGCTCCCATGTATGAATATTCTTTACTAACAACACCATCCTGTACAACCACATAATAAAAGCTGGAAGGTTCATGTAGCTGGTATGGTGTAATTGAAGATTCTTCAGGATCTGGATTGCAGAATGCAAGATGTTTGAGGATTGATTCAAAATCACAGACAATATATACTGGGTGTTCCAACAAGGCTTCAAACTTTTTGAATTTGCAATTTTCACTTGGATTAGGCATCACCATATGAACAGGTTTATGATTGCCACAGTATTTCAGATGCTCAATTAACTTGTTTTTGGCAATTTCTGCATTTTCTTCCCGAACCCTATTTACCATTTTTTGACCATCAAATACACATAAACATCTTCTGCACAACTTAAATATTCTATTAGATTTGTCTAGTTGTGTTCTCACTAAAGCTTCAAGATTATGTATCAGAGTGTAATGATATTTGCCATCCTCTTCAATTAAGAGCAAATCAATCGGAATAGCAGATTCATCATCAATTGTACTGATTCTGAGAGGTTCTATCGAACAATTGCCAGTGGAACAAATAAATACATTAATAGATAATTGTTTGCCATTGATATGCCTGGCCTTTTTTTCAAATTTATCAATATTCTGAACAGACATTGGATATTCCAAACCCTCCATTGCATCGTCAAAAAAATGTACATGTTGTTTGTAATAACTTATTCTTTCAGGATGCCTTAAAACTGGAAACAAAGCAGCTAAAATACACCACAAAAAACATTTCTCATCATTATTTTCAATATTAACCACGGCTGTTTTGTTTTTAATATTGGCAGGTAATGGCAAATATGTAGATCCTTGTAATGGGCTGAATTCAGAAATATTAACATATAACTTGTGTGGAGAGCCGCATAGGCTCCATCCAGACTCTTTTGCCGCAAATTCAGAGTGTTTAATATTCAATTGATCTATTAAACTGCTTATTATTGTGTCTGAATTTGCATTTGAATATACCGGTACAGTTTCTGTTTTGTGGGGCTGTGTAAATTTTGTGCCATTTGGCTTCTTATATTGTGTATACAATTTGAGGGACAGCTTATAAGAGCCATTTTGTGTATTTAGAATTGCCTGCAGATCAGGATTTACACTGCTCAAAAAATTGTTAATACCGCATCTTGGCTCTGATACAAACCGATAATCCCTAAGTTGGGCATTAAAACTGCTATGGATGGGTTCATAGCATGGCTGCTTTGCTGCTCTGGCATTAACAGGTGCTTCATGCTTCCTTTTCAGACCAGATGTGGATGGTTGTGGGGGCAATATTAATGACTGTACAGAACAAGAGTCCACATGTCTATTGAAATATGCCTTGCTAAATATTTTATTGCATTTGGGGCATATTTTAATGGGAGTTTTGCATTTGTCTGGGTTACAATTCCTTTGGTGTCTGGCCCAATTGGGGCTGGATATATTCTTATTACACTGATTGCAATATTTTTGATTCGGCATTTTTTTGTTATTAGTTTATTATATATATTTTCTGGGCTTCAATTCAAAACTCTATGCTGGATAAAAATATCAGTTGGGTTCAGCACTGTGCTTTGTGTGTGTGTGTATGTGTGTATGTGTGTATGTGTGTTAATATTTTTGGCTTTGGTATTTATATAAAATTTCCTGGGTTTTAAATCTAATCTCTATGCTTATCTTATGACAGGTTGTAAAGCCAATAGCCCACAAGTGGGAAAAAAGAATAAATATTCATTCACACTGACCTTCCGCAAATACCTGCACGAACATGCATGTCTAGAATGGCAATAACCTTGTTATGTATTGATTTTTGTATAACAAGCTGGGACAGATATAATCCTGACCCTAAATAAGAGTGGATTACAACAAACAAGCTAGATGTAACAAATATCAGGCAAAATATTGTTCAATATATATTTAATATTCATATTAAATCAAACAGGCCTGTAAGTATGAGAAGCACTGTAACAACACATCTGTTCTCCTCAACCACTCTCACAATACTGGCTGATGCAATACTCGGGAATTTCTGTAAGTACTGGCGCTGAGGAGAACATGCAAACCAAAAAATCAATACTACCGTCTCGGGAATTGCACACATTGCCACGGAGCAATTCTAGAGGGGCTCTGCATATTACATTGTTTTAATATTAGATAAACAATTTGAACCTGGTATCCAATTGAACTTAAACCTGAAGTAAATATGTATGGGTATGGGTGAGGGTGGCTTAATTTCTGGTGTAGCCAAAAAAATATCAATTTTTGACAAGTTTATGGACAAAAATCTGGCTGATGCAACTTTTGTAAGTATAAACAAATCAATCTGAGGGGGCTCATCATTTGTACACTGTAGTTTCAAGGCATTTTTACAAAAATCTTGGATTAGACAGGGTTCCACACTTGGCCGATTGGGGCATATGCCCGATTTGCCATTGTTTTAAGTGTGGACAAATTCAATCTGAGGAGCTCATCATTTGTTGTCCTGGTTATATCATCAATACAACTACTGTCTATTCATTCCATTGATTGATCCCAATTGAGCACACAAAATATGGTATAATGTCCACTCCATGGAGGAGTGGTTAGCACTTCGCGCTACGATGCCATGGGTCCCTGGTTAGAATCTCGACTTGGGCATGGGTGTCCTTGGTAAGTGTCCCTTCATCAATTTCATCATAGCATCATTCATCTTCATCGTCGCTATTTGCCAAAAGTGAAAGAATAGCAAATCTAAATAACAAACATCCAATCAAATCGAACATCTCCACCGATTTAATTCTATACGGTACCAAATTCCCACTTTATTACTGCATCTTACGTCATTTTACAGCATCTCAATTGTTTTCCGATTCGAAAACATTTGGAATGTTGTTTTGTGCCATTGATTGTGCATTGTTTCGTTGTTTGGTTTGTTTAATTAACGTTACATTAATTAATTTTAGACCAATCGTGACAGGGGGAAGCAAGAGCACAAAGGAAGCGAAAAAGACAAGGGAGAGACCACGGCTTTCGTTAAAGATAGCATCCCGTGAATACAACTGAAGTGACTGAAGAATATTATGAATAAAATTTATATCGCTTTTTCCTTTTATTTCTGTTTCAGTTATTTTACTTCGCTTTTCTTCTACCACTCGCGTTAATCGTGTCTGTGAGGAAGAATTATAAGCTCGTGAAATGGACGATGGTACAAAAAAATATATGCCTCTCCCACGGTTCGAAACTGTCAGTACAAAATATTGTATTATTTTTAAAATTTACGGGCAAATATGGTTTGTCACGTAGCAATTTTCACTTATCTCTTTCTCAAGGGGTTCCATTGCCTCTCCGATGGCGTAGTGGTAACGTCTTCGCCATGTAATGAAAGGCTTCCGAATTCAATACCAAATACAGAGGCATTTGGTTCGGACCCCACTTTAATCTGTAGGTCCAGTGCATGAACTGGACTTAAACAATTAATTAACGTGTGGCATGTGGTCTGTGATGAGAACCATAATTTCAGCGAACCTTCTTGACAATGACTCTAATATCACTCGAAAGAATAGTATTTCTTTACGAGTAGCTCTTGTCAAGAAACCAGTTCCTGAAATTTTCTTCTGGAGGCCTCGTAGCACCCAGCTGTTTGTTGTGGCTGGGGCACGAGTCATGTGACTCATGCTATCAAAGCTCAATCCTTCCCGAGAACTCAGAATCACCAGGCAAACTTAAGCGAATATTTTGTTATTTGGGTTGCATAAACAACAGGCTTTAAGACGTTACGAAATTCTACGTCCCGTGGCCCAGGTAATTTTTTCTCTGACTGTACAATATCAGTTATTTTAACATTTATTTCCTCACATGTCATAACATCCATAACTTAATGGTGTTCATTGCTGTCAAACGTAACTCAAGCTACATGAGTCATGGACTGAAATAAAAGGAATAGGAAGAACCGACAGCGATACGAACACCTAGCCTCTGGGGTGAGCAATCTCCCAAACAATAAATTCAAATAATTAAAGGTCCTCAACCTATTGCGATCTGTCCCTGGCGGTTCGTCTTGCTGCATGGGTCAAACATACTATAGATTCCGGGAGTCCGGAATCCGGATCACAGTGCATACATAAAACAAGAAAAAGAATGTGAAAATAAATAAAATAAACATAACTAAATAAAAATGACCCAATTATATTAAAATATAACTATGTGCTGATATCTGTGAAGATCACTAACAATAGTACTGTAATGTGTAATTTGTAACTTCTAATTTACATATAATAATGAAATCACTGTATTGGGAATCATGTATATGTATGTGTCTTATATATTTTGTTTTCTGTTTTTTTTCTTTCTCTTCTTATATTTGTTTATATATATATATATATATATATATATATATATATATATATGTACTGTAGTAAAGGATAATTTAAATAAAGGTAGTGTGCAACAATAATGGGTGAACCGTAATACGAGCAACTGCCGTCCCAGTTTATATCAGAGTCACTGTGACATGCGCAATGTGCATACCCTCGAATGTATGCGGGTGGAGGTTAGGATACATTCGGGGGTTCCCCCATTATTGTTATTGTTCATTGCTGTTTCTAATAGTCTTGAAATGTGTATGTATGCCTCAACATTTAAGGAAGTTGAAACAACTTTTTTGAAATTGAAGACAAACTGTTAATAACATCCCACAGTGATGTTAAAATATGTTTAATCCAATCATGAAAACTCTGCCCCTTTAATCTTGCCCTTAGCATCTGCAATCTACTTTTGAAAAGAAATATCAGGTTTTAGTGCGTAATGAATTCAAAGATAGTCAAAGACATCTGGAGGAGGTAGCAGAGCAAGAAGAGACTATTGTTATTCTCTGGAAAATGAATGTCAGCCTAAAATTATGTATAATTTCACACTTGTAATTTAATTTCAAGTAAGGGTGGTACAGATCTTTGCAGCAATGTAATGACTTTAAACAGATAGAATTCTGCAAATGCCTATAAGATATGATATCGATTATGGGCAATTCCATTCTGACGGATGTGACATTCAGACAAATTAACATTTATTCTTTAATTATTTTTTTGCATTTTCAAATTTGTAACTCCATCAATTCATGTAATTTCATTTTCCTTGATGAAAGTTGTTTAATTTCAGAATAATCCTCCTCCATCTCAACTTTTAACTAGAGAAATTTAATCTTTTGTAATTGTAAAAAATGCGACACTTCTGAGATTTGACTTTAGGACAAAACAAACTTTACTCGAAACTTAAATGCTTTTAGTTTCTAAAAATATTAGTACATCCTTTATTATATAAAATTTTTGTCTGTGATGGGTGTGACACCATGCACATTATTTACTTTGAAGGATTATGGAACAACGCAAAGGCTATGAAAATGATCATAAATATATTCTTCAAACTAAGGTTCAATACGTTGTTGACTTAACTTTGGGAGATTGTCAGCATGATGGGAAAATAGTGCGCAGCTTTCCCTGACGAATTTTGTTGGTGTATGTATGTATGGTTGTTAATGTCACCCATGATTTACAATGTCCCAGTCTCTGTCACACTTTCCCAACCAACTTGTAAGTAAAAATTGACTTCTAATATTGCATAGCTTAGTGCAAGTTATTTGTATAAAAATAATACTCAGCACTTTCTCATTTGTATAGTGTCATTGTTTTCTAGGTACCTTCAAGTGGTATCAGAAAACACTTTCGAAATTTTACTTACTTTCCCATCTTCCATGGAATTTAGTCTGCACATAACATTCTTTAACCACCTTCACAAGAATATATGTAAGAATGTTCTTGTTCTGTTACAGCTAAAGAGATACATAATAAGCAATTCCAAACACATCTTTCATCCATGACAGCTGACAAAGGACTGGTGAGCTGCTGCATGTTATGACTGAATGTGATGATGTAAACACTATCACATATAATTTACTTTACACACTATCATTTACAGCATAGTTTTGAAAGTTGTCGTAATGGGATAAAGTAATTTTTAAAACTGATATTCACTCACTTTTTCATGGTTAGACAATCATTGGCAACAAGTATAGACCAACTTCAATTTGCCAACCAATACAACCAACCTTTCCCATGTAAAAACTAGGGTTGGCTCAATTCTATTAATTATTATTATTATTATTGTTAAGCCTAGTAAATGTGCATAAAAGACAAAATATAGAACATCTGTAACAACAGTGTCCATTTTAGTTTAGGAATATAAGTACAGTTGTGAAATAACTGTCTAGCTAACTGTCCCTGCAGGTATCAGTAGCACCATAAAAGCTGTTAGATGATGTCCCTATTTGAGGGGAAAATAACAGCATTGGTGTTTCTGTACACACACACAGACACACACACACACACACACACACACACACACACTTTTCTTACTTTGCTTCTAATTTTTCGTCATCATTCTCAATTTACCGAGTACAGTATGGTGTTCCGATAATGTAAATGCCCCCTTAAGGACGAAGCATGTGGCCACAATTCAATGTCAGTTCTCATTGAGGCTCGTACCAGCGAACAGCCTCAACGGTGTATGCTATGTTGAAAATTCAAGCACATTATATTGAAAACCTCATATTTCCAAAAACATTCCCCTCTTTCCATTTTTCGCCATCTGCACTAATAACGCAGTTCTCCTATGGTGTCAAGACTTTTCAAACACCTTGTACATATACAGATTGTCAAAAATTGAACTATTTTTATTTCATTGGCTTAGTCTGACACTATTTTCGATATTACTGTTGCGTTCTGGCACATCCAAAACATAGGTTTGATCCAAGACATGATCAAATAGCTGAAAGGATTATTTTTAGACATTTCGCGGCCATATTGGCCGCCATATCTAATATTATTTGATAAAGTGGCTCTTTGTAATTTCTTATTATCATAATACAGTTAAAAACTGCAAATTAGGTGAAAATAAAATGTCATTAATGATAAAAAAACTGCAACAAACTAACATGTTTCAGGTCTAGAATCTTCGTCATGACCGCCATTTTGATAACGCCATTACAGACAAACGAGGGCTTAAAAACTTAGAGTCTGGGGCATTTTAGGTTTAGGAATTAATGTAATGTCCGCCCCCCAAAGGTGACGTTCTCCGCCGGAAGTGAAATATCTTCCGAAGTTCCGACCGCACTAACTTGCAGATCTCTCGCTACGCCTCCCCAGCTATAGATCTCCAGTATTTTCTGAACATGAGCACAACGAAGAATATTAGGAGCAAACATCTGGATCAGTTTCTGCACGTTTACCACGAAAGTATCAAGAGATTCCTCAAGGTTTTGGGATCCAACCAGCACATCTCCTTCAGCACTATAGAACAAGAGTTTAACGACTATAAGATATATGGATTGTTCTCAGCAGTGTGGATCTTACCACATGTGCTTGCACTAAAGCTGTACCAAGTGTGGAAGAATTAACTGAACAAGATGTCACGAAACTGGGGAAATATAATAGATGGAACTCAGCCATCACGTCGGACTATGAAGAAAGAATAGTGGACATTCTCATTGATAACATATCCTCTGGAGTAATATATGAACGAACGCCGAGTGTAAGAAACGATAAGAAATTTTCTCTCAAGACGGATTAATCAGCGTTTGTGTGATGAACGGCTGGCTGGTGTTAGCAATGAGGAGAAACTTATTTTTGTCATTTTTTTAATTTCAGTTAATTTGCATCGCTTTTCTACCTCGTGAGTTAATAGCGACGATGACGATGAATGATAAACTATGGAGAGACACAATGATAATGTTCAGAGTTCGAACCTGTTACCTCTAGCTTCGTAGCGCGTACCGCTGTTCACTCCACACCGGAGACCGGCAGAAACTTCTAATCGAGGAGGCAAGGGAAATTATATAAATAGGGTTTTTCTGACAGCTGCGTCTCTTATTTTTGCATGTTTTACTGGATGTGATTAGTCTCAATGGCAAATGTATTTTGATGTGATATTAATGCAAACAATTTTCGCGTGATGACATCTTATTTAACAACCATAATGTGAAATAATGACAAGAAGGAACAGGGAGTTTCAAAATTTAGGTAAGAATTGCGTACGTATAAAGCAACTCGCGTACTTTGACCTTCGGCCACGTTGTGGACTCAATCACGTTATAGTGTTCGTGAATGATCTTAATGACCTTGAAAATGTCAGCATGTTAGTAGAATGGCAGGAGAATAAAACCATGACACAGCAGAATTCGACACGTCCGGTGTTAGGTTACGAACGGTGACATCCGTGTATGAGCGGATAGAACGCTGAGTCAGCAGAAAGTTGACGTGGCTGTTAACCTTGAACACTTGCTTCGTAAGAGACACAGACGGTGAGCCAGGAAGTCAACAGTTTTGCGAAGGAAAATTGTCGGAATTTCATCGGGGCCTAAGGAACGGCGCAATGGCATAGAGGTGAGGAGAGATTTGACTTCTTGAAGGGAGGTTTTAATCAAAGAGAGTGTGTGGGAACTAACAGACTTTACATGAGGAAGAGGTTTGGAAACTGTCTCTGAGGAGAAATTTTCATTAAAAAAATTGTTAAAAAGTTGTGCTCTCTCGTCTCCCACAGCGGTGTCAGAATTATTTGCAATTTCCATAGGCACACGAGGGTTTTGATTTCTTGAATTTAATAATGAGTAGAACTTTTTAGGTTCAGCAACACACTCGGCTGTTATGTTATTTACATATTCAGTATACTTGGTTTTGAGTAAATATTTTGAATGTCTCCGAATATCACTAAACGTTTTGTGGGTATGTTCATTCGTGTACTGCTTCCACAAGTTCCAGGCCGAATTTTTGTTTTTCAATGTAAGGATAAGTTCGTTGTCGAACCAAATTGGATATTTTGCAGAACGCACTTTCTTGGTAGGCACAAAATCCTTCATTACAGCATGGAGGACTTCCAGGAACATCTCCACGGCGTCGTTGACCTCTTCCTCTTCCAGCAGAAACCAGGGATAGGCATCGAGTGCTCGCCGGACGTCGTTCTAGGTTTTTTTTTCGCCACGGCGGCGAGGACCGTTCTGGAGATGGAGTTTTTTGACCTTCTCAGCAGAGGGGAGGTGCACTGCGACATCGAGAGAGGCATGGTCCGAGGGCAGCAAATTCCTTTCAGGTGTTATTTCTAGATTACACAGCGTTGCCAGCACGTAGTCTAAATTGATTTCTCCACGCGTTTTGTGCATGTTATGCTGTCATCCTTGTTTCAAAGTACTTCTCAAAACCAGGAGTGATTCATCTGTGTGATCTGTGAGAAATAATGTACCTTCACAATGAAGACATGAATCAAACAAGATATATAGTTGGATGTCTTGTACTTGTATAAACGAATTCAATAGCGACACTAAATCGGAAAAGCAATATTTTACGTCTCTTGTCTTTCACATTTTTCAACGTAAATGAAAAATAATTGTTTTCCGTCATTCCCCTCAAATTCCTACCTCTTCTGCTCTGATGCTCATATTTTGAAATTCGAAAAGTCTAGCATAATTCAATTACAGTATCTTCCGGGGTGAAAATAAACTGGCTTTAAGTTCACCAGTATCCTGTTTTAAGATAACACACTAAATATATATTGCACAAAACTTGAAACCTAACTTACGGTGAAGGCAATTCTAGTTATATCTAACATACTATCAATTACGCAGAACGTGACCCTTGCCATAAATCCCAAGAATTAATGATAAAAACAACGTGGGTTATCAGTACTCAAGACCATTGATGAATTGTTAGTACTTGACATACACGTTGAACTTACCTGTTATCGCTCATGCATTGTTAGTAGATAATATTTTCTGCTTGAAAACTGTGTATCTAAACAAACAAGTCTTTTAAGTTCTACAGATAATAACATGATATAACGAACGCACTTACAAGTAACATTTTCTGATTTTTGGTAACGGTAACTCTAGCTCAGTTACTTCTGTTAACAAACGACGAAAACAACAGAAACTCTTCTTTACGTTTTCGAATGGAAGAAAACTCGCATTTAGGAAAAAAAATACCTCTGAATTTTCATATTTAGAATATGGGGTTCTTTACTGAATAATTTAACAAAATTAATTCAAATTTAGATAATTATCAGTGGAAAAGGGACAGCCTTATTGTAATTCATTGCAATTGATATCATCTCGCTCCCCGTTGCTTAGACTTACTTCATGATAAATAAAAGTCATTGATTTGGTTTGATTTGGTGTTTTAAGTCCACTTTATGCGCAGTAAGGCTAATCGGGACTGGACCTACAGTTTAAAGTGGAATCCGAACCACTTGTGCCTCCACCGGGTATCGAACCCGGGACCCCTTGATTACAAGGCAATGACGCTACCACTGCGCCATGGGGGAGGCCCCATAAAAGTCATTGAATACAACACCGAACGATGATAACACCTGTTTAATAGTGTAAAACTAACACATAATATATCACAATAAAAACGTATTCATGTATACATTTACTCCATGTTCATCCGTCCATATAACAAAGTCCTGTAGTCATGGTAACCCATACATACTATAAAGTTGGTTATCTTTTCTTTATAATTTACATCTATCATCTTTCTCCCGGACTAAAAAAAAGAAAACAAGAAAATCAAAAATTTGAACACACCACTGACATATTTTATTGCATAGATATCTATCGGGAGGTTTCCGATATCGAGTAGACCTCCTAAGTGTTCTGGGTGTAGCTGTACCATCGTTGAACGGAGCAGAAGTAATGTTCCTACCTTCTGCCTGGACAACAGGCAGAGATTGTTGCTGAACATCTGGGGAAGATAAACCATCACTCCAGCTTATGTCTTCTTTGGAAGAGTTGTCCCATCTGCGACGCATCCATCGAATGTGCACCAATTTCTGAGTACCATCCAACATCTGAATTTCGTAGAGACAAGTAGCACTATTCTGCGGTGTAGCACTCCCGGTGAAAAGGCAGGTCTCATATATATAGGGGATTGTACCCAGACTAAATCATCTTCTCTATACTCTTCTTCTGGTCGCCTTCCCGGCTTCCGAGCCTTCAGAAATGGAGCTTTGTCACTTCCTATAATGTCTCCGCAACTATCCTCTATTGTCCACCAAGTTCTAGGTGTAAAAGCTAATACAGAAGCTGAAGGAAGAGTTCTTTCTTCACCTAATCTTGAATTACGTTACAGCAGCAACAGTTCCGAAATGTTTATATCAAGCTGCAAGGGCGTTAAGTGAGGATGTTGCTGAAGTAAAGATGATCCTCGACCGTTCGGACGTATCTCTCTGCCAACCCATTACTTGGACTGTGGTATGGCGGACTAGTCAATGTTTTAGGTAAGCCAATTACCGAACAAGACTGTAATATCCACCTTATAATTGGTGGAAGATCGAAGAATGAATGTTACGAGAGAACTTGTTTAGTGTTCTCTAGATTACAAGCATACAATGTGAAAGCTAATTTGGAGAAATGTACCTTTATTTCTTAACATGTTGAATATTTGGGATATTTAATAAGTGGTAAACGAATCAGAGCATAGAAGCTTTAGTATGCTGTCCAGAACCAAAATAATATGTGACCCAAGTTTTATGCGCGCAGTCGTTTAGGATGGAAAACTGTGGAAGATTTGCCATGAAGTGGTTACAGGTGTATTCATGTATTACTTACTAATTTGCAGGATTTACATCGCTTAAGTACGGGTACTGATTAAGTCACAATGACATTATTTGTCTTTACAACATATGGTACAACGATTGTTGATATTCATGTGAGTAGCTATTTTTATTAAATCTCATTATGTCGACTCCTATAACATTTGTTGAGTATCGGTCTGAAACAGAGGATATCGATGATTGCTTACTTCGTTTTGAACAATTATGTGTTGTTCAAAAGTTACATAAGGAGTACAAAGTGCCTTCATTGATTTCTGTGTTTGGAGCTGCAACGTTTAAAGTATTGAAAAATCTGCTGGCTCCTGAACAAGTACAGTTACAGCCTTATTCAGTACTGAAACATAAGTTGATGTCTCATTTTAAGCCTAAGACTAAGTATGTCGAAAGATTTAAATTTAGGCGATGTGTGCAAGAAATTGGTGAATCAGTAGCAGATTTCATGGTTAGGCTTAAGCAACAGGCTCTAAAATGTATGTACGAGCAATATTTAGAAGAAGCTTTAGTTGAACAGTTCACAGTGGAAATTCGTTCCGAGTCTACTAGAAAGAAGTTATCTGACGTTTCATTGACGTTTAGTAAAAGCCAGGATATTGCTTTGCAAAGGGAAGCATTACAAAAGGAAGCTAGAATGTTTGTCCGCAATGAAATTACGAACGACGTTTCTTATGTTAGCAGGACAGTCGGGAAACATATGTAAATAAAATGGGTCAGGCAACAGGCCGACTTCAGTTCCATTTCGTAACTAATCTGACGGGGCAAGTTCCTCATCCAAAGTACTCTCCTCACCGGAGTATAGTAAACAGTTTCACCCTTGTACTAAATGTACAAGGAGTCACGGAATAGGTTCATATGTGTACATATTGTGGGATAGAAGGTCACTGGCATCAACGTTGTAGCAAGAAACAGCGATTCAAAGATTCTACGGTGAATAAGTCTCAACCATTAAAAAAGGATAATGCTTGTAATCATAACTCGTTATTATACAAAACGCAAAGCAACATAGATGTCTTATTGTTATATCATTAAGGTCCGGTTAGACCGAGTCCTAACAATCCTAACTCATCTTCCAACACAATACGTGTAGTTACAGCAAAGCCTTATTTGGTAAAATTGAACATTAATGGCTGTATTATACAATGTGAAGTGGATACAGGATCGGCTCTTACGCTTTTTAATTTAGATTATATAGTATGTGTTATAGCCTCAGTAAAGTATATTTGAAGTCAAAACTAATTGCTTATGTTTTGTTGATGCAACAAAAAGTATCACCCGCTGGAAATTTTGGGTGGGGAAGTTTTGAGGCCAAGATTGTTGGTGAGGGGACATTCTCCCCTTTCCCCCTAGGATTTTGAACCTTGGTGTAAAGCAAACTCTGCATACATCAAAACCAGATTTGGTAGCCGCATTATGTAATGACAGATTGCACGATGGCCTTTTGTCCTTGAGCTCCATCAGAGATGTTATGAGGTTAGAAACCATCTCGTTTCTCTGTACCAATCACGATGAAGCTGATTCCTCGTGCTCCATTGTGCATGATCACACAACGCAATTTGCAGACGCGAGCACCGACTGTCGTGGAGAGACTACGCAGGCAACTTTAAAATCGCAGTAAGTAAATCTCGCAATTGTAGTACCCTCACCTAATAGTGGAAACGAACGGGAAAAAAGGCTTAACCCGAAAATAATTGCAACACAAATGTTTTTTGATCCAGCTTGTGCGGAATGGTATACTGAATAATATATTAAAAATCCGTCTTCCAAATGTTTGGGGAAAATCCGCCATCTTGGAAAATGGCTGCAAAAATTCAACTTAAAAATTTTAGAAAAATAATATCTCGAAAACGGTACATTGTACACAAGAAGTAAAGATAACCAAAATGAAAGAACAGAAAATTTGCTAAATTATGGTTTTTGTTTGATAGAGCTACCATCAATCGTAATTGAATTAGAAAGATTCAAATATTTTCCTTAATTTTTTGAATTGGCGTAAAAGATGGTTTCTGACACAAAGAACAGCAAATATGTAAGAAACTATGTCATTTGAGTCCTAAAGTCCCTGAACTAAATTCATAGCTTATGATTTCCTCTAGAGATTGTTTTTTTTATTTCGTGCCTTTAGAGTCAGGGGGTTGAGGAGATATGTAGTTTTATGCAGAGTCATGTGTTTCCCGAAATTTACGTGTTCAATTTCCTATATTGGTTGATTGATTGATTGATTTGATTTTTTTACTTCACTTTTGTGCTACTTGTGGCTAATTTGCGAAGATAGGAATTGGTGATATGATACAATTGATGAATGGATACTTACAAACATCCATGCCCAGGTCGGGATTCGAATCAAAAACCCCTGGCATCGTAGCGCGATTACGTATTATATTGTTGAAAACGTAATGCATTGTTTTATACAGTGTTTCGTTCATGTGGAGTTTGTTACTTACATGTTGTTTTTGTTGTTTAAAAATGTATGCACACACTGGCAGCGATTAGGTGTCTTAACTGTTCCGGCGGAGGGAGGGGGTGGGGGCAAGGACAGTTTACTTTCTACTGAATGCAATTAGAGAGAAGCGTATTGAAAATGGAATAGGGCAGATGTTTTTAGGGTCAAATTCACTGGTAGACAAGGCTTAGCATTATGAGACCATAGTGCGGGGACAAGTGTGTATGGGGGGACTGCTCCCAATGCCGCCCGTCCCTAATCGCCGCTACTGTCAATACACTGAACCAATATGATATGGTAAAATACTGTTCTAAACTGGTCACATTGCCTTAGAGTCAATTGCAGAAATTTTCGTAGATACCTGATGCTAGCATGTTAAATTGCACCATTTCCTCTACATACAGACGTGCACTTGAAGCACAGGTGTTGCTCCTGATGCAGCAAAAGGAGAACATTGGCGTAACTGATTGAAGATTTAAACCCCATTCCCCAATACGCTCGGATTTAATGAAATTCCGACGAAAATCGAGCATCCTAATGTATTGCAGCCACAGAACAGCAGTAGGCTATCCTGTTATCTTTCAGAGTTGAACCAAATGTAGACAGAGATTTTTCAGCACCTCAGACCTTGAACTTACATTTGCGTCTACTTCTGAATTGAGCTGACCAACGATTTATTGAACATATCTCAGAAGTATGTTCATTTACAATGCACTTTGCTTTTTTAAGTAGCGTGATGAGTGCTGTATAAACAATGAAATGAGCCCTTGTGCCTCTGGCTAAGGCTTTTTGGGGTTGATTTGATTCGTTTTAATTTATATTACGTCTTTTTCTGCCACTTTTGGGTAATTGCGAAGACGAGGACTGATGATGATAATAAGGTGATATTGATGAAGGGACATTATGGACAACACGAGCCCCACAGAGGATTATACTGACTGTGAATCCAGACCCCAGAGCTTCGCTAGTCTTAAAAATGCAGTCTAAAGTGTACTGCTTGGAAGTGAGTTGCTTTTCATGTGATCATAGGTTTAACAGTATTACATCCGTAAATGATCACAAGGATTTGTTGAAGACATGAATCTGCCAATAGATAAACACATCTCAGGAAAGTCATCTTGACATGAAGACCACCCAGCCTTAGTATGGGCTTCTTCAGAGGACTATCCGAGTTCTCATTGGCTACGATACAGAGAGCTTTCAGAAATATTGGTTGATCAAATGTGATGATGTTTGTGTGATTTACCTCTTTGATTGCCCACAAATACAGTGCACTGTGGATTCAAGGCAAATCTGGAAGTAAAGAAATCGCTAGTTTCCCTGGTTTCTCGTTTATTTGCCGCAGGACCAGCAACAGAAGGACTCTTGTTGTGTCGTCCATATATGTTTGTGATTGTCCATTCAGACATTCGTGATTGGCGCAGTGGTAGCGTTGTCGCCTTATAATCATGGGATCCCGGGTTCTATACCTGGTGGAGGCACATTGATCAGTGGTTCGGATCCCACTTTAAACTGTAGGACCAGTCCCGTTTAGCCTTACTGTGCATAAAGTGGACTTAAATACCAACTCAATCAATTATTCTCGTGATTAGCCAAAAGTGGCAGGAAAACAACCTAATATAAACTAAAACAAATCAAATAAATCCGAAAAATCCATAGCCAGAGGCACAACGGGCCATTTCATAGTTTATGCAGCACTTTTCACGGTACTTGAATAAGCAAATGAGCATATTTCTGAGATACGTTCAATAAATCGTTGGCCAGTTCAATTCAGAAATAGACTCTAATGTAAGTTCAAGATTTGAGTTGCTGAAAAATCTCTATCTACATTTGGTTCAACTCTTAAAAATAACAGGATACTGCTGTTCTATGGCTGCAATAGTTTAGGATGCTCGATATTCGTCGGAATTTCATTAAATCCGAGCGTATTGGGAAGTGGGGTTCAAATCTTCAATCAGTTACGCCAATGTTCTCCTTTTGTTGCTTCAGGGGCAACACCTGTGCTACAATGCACGTCTGCATAAACCACTGCATAAAACAATGTATTACGCTCTCAACAATACGCGCTACGACGATTCGAATCCCGACCTGGGCATGGATGTTTGTGAGTGTCCATTCATCAATTTCATCATATCATCACTCGTTCCCATCTTCGCAAATTAGCCAAAAGTGGCACAAAAGTGAAGTAAAAAAAATCAAATCAATCATTCAATCACCCAATATAGGAAATTGAACACGTAAATTTAGGGAAACACATGACTCTGCATAAAGCTACATGTCTCCTCAACCCCTGACTCTAAAGGCACGAAATAAAAAATAATCTCTAGAGGAAATCATAAGCTATGAATTTGGTTCAGTGACTTTAGGACGCAAATTACATAGTTTCTTACATATTTGCTGTTCTTTGTGTCAGAAACCATCTTTTACGCTAATTCAAAAAATTAAGGAAAATATTTGAATCTTTCTACTTCAATCACGATTTATGGTAGCTATATCAAATAAAAACCATAATTTAGCAAATTTTCTTTTCTTTCATTTTGGTTATCTTCACTTCTTGTGTACAATGTACCGTTTTCGAGATATTAATTTTTTAAAATTTTTAAGTTGAATTTTTGCAGCCATTTTCCAAGATGGCGGGCCCGACCCTGTGGCCGAGTGGTTAGCACATCGCGCTGCGACGCCAAGGGTCCCGGGTTCGAATCCCGGTCGGGCTTGGTTGTTTGTGAATGTCCATTCATCAATTTCATCATTTCATCACTCATCCCCATCTTCGCAAATTAGCCAAGAGGCACAAAACGCGAAGTAAAATAAACTAAATCAATCAATCAAAAACCAAGATGGCGGATGTTCCCCAAACATTTGGATGACGGATTTTTAATATATTATTCACTATACCATTCCGCACAATCTGGCACAAAACATTTGTGTTGCAATTATTTTCGGGTGAAACCGTATATTTCCTCTACTAACCTTAGCTCTACGGCCGTTATGGGTGTAATAACTCCATCGAATCTGTAACGATTGAAAAATTTTGGCAAATCTTTTTAATATTTAATAGCCCTCGTATAAATTCATTTGGAGTTTTAATCTTTTGAATGTACAATTTTTTTTATCTTTGTTAACATTGTAACGCAGTTTCGGCCCAACGAGAAAGAACGCAAAGCAAGTAGAAGCTTGCGTTGTTTTTCTTCCTTAACAACAATGAGTTCTTTTCGTTCGGCGCTGCGTGGGTTTGTAAATAAGTTTAGCTTGCATTGTGTTTCTGGATATGTCTTTTGGAAAGGGTAATTGTTAGATGCTAAAAATAACTTTTCAGTTTGTCGAAATCTTTTGTTGAGAAATAGGATTGCGCAATCTCGCAAGTATAAATATCAGCCTTCTCGCTGGCAAAAAAAAATCAGTATAGCAGTAGATTCCGGAATCGTTAGGTGATTAAATCGCTTGTCGAGGTCCAGGGCTGGGAGAACACAGGCATTGTGAGGGGAGTGGCTGGTCAGCTCTCCCTTCTACAATGTCCTGCGTTTTCCGTAAGCTACCTTTCTGGATTTGTGCTGGTCAGCATGATCCTTAAAGGGGACTTAGGCAGGCTTGTAAATAATTTGATTTATACATAATTAATCTTAATTATTTAAAATTTTGTTTCATAAATTCTATCGAAGTTGGCACTGGTCAGTGTGACTCCGGTATAAATTCAAATTATACATCCTTCTCGTCGACTTATTTGTTTTAATTCTTAAATCATTTTGAATTCTCCTGGTCAGGAGGTTCATTTAAATAAATTTGTTTCTTTGATACTTAAATCCGAGAGCATACCTCTGGTCAGAGGATGTATCTTAAATCTAATAATTTATATAGTTTCACGTCCGTTTCTAAAGTCTGAGTATCCGGAACGTTTATTGGTTTTTCTTATTTTGGTTTTATGTTAGATATAATTTTGAAACAGTTATAATAGGTGACCGGTCGAGTAAATGTTTTTATAGAAATTCGTTTTATGTAAAAGTCTATTGTTTTGCTTTTGCAATGTAAGTAGCCAAAGAGGGTAGACAGTGTCCCCTGTTATGTTATGGAATTCAAAGCGAACATTTGTAGTTTGTGGCCGAGAGATGGCTTTGGTAATTGGGTAGAGACAGGCTCCCCTTATCTTTAGTTATGAATGTTATTGGAGGTTGGCCCCGAAGAGGGTAGTATACCTCGAGAGTTCTAAAGAACATAATACTGAAGTGAAAATATGACAGAAGCACAAATAGATATTTACGGATAAGAAGTTTATGTAATTTTCTTTTGGTTTTGGTTAATGGAAATTGTCGATCATTGCTGTTAATTTGTCACCTGTTTATTGAAACCAAGTTAAGCTGGGATATGGACGATATATATATATAAGAGGGAGCTCTCTGGATTGTATTTTATGAGAAAGCAAGTTTCAGTCTATGTTTTTTCGGAAGTTATTTGAACAGAAATTAAATTTTGGCATTGTAAATTTTTCTCGATCTGAAGATTGTATACTTTCTTTTATCCTAACATATATATGGATTAGTAAATAAATTTATAATCGTTATTTGGTATTTCTTTGTAGTAAGTTTGCCTAATAAGTATAAATTAACTGACTTCCTTTTGGTTGGAGAGGTGTCCCGCCGTTACTGGTCAGTGAGGCGGAGGCCTTATCAATCCAAAGGACGCCAGAATTGATTATGCTGATTTCAATCGCGAATCGTATGCGTATCCTCACTGGTCAGTGGGATGCGGGTGCGATTGCGGTGGAGTTCAAGCATGAGAAAGGACTAATATAATTTGAAGTCTTGGTTATGTAAGTGTAAATTTAACTTTTGATTATATTATTATCTTGAAACAGACCCTTACCCGAACTTTGGGATGCGGGGTCTCATGCCCCGCAGGAACTGAGCGTAGTCGTGGCATTTATATATTTATAACAGAAAGATATTTGGTAGGCAGCGACGCCCGGTCTTTGTCTGTCGAGGGGATCGAGTCGGTGCGTCGTGTGCTAGGCAACGTGGGCTAACCGCCTACTTGTTGCAAGTGGCGCCCAACGTGGGGCCAACAAGTTGTGTGTTGCAAGTGGCAACGGGCGGACGCCCTTCACTTGTTGCAAATCAAAAGTGTACTGCTAAGGCACGCAGCATAATGGGTCTGATGCGAGAAGCTCGTCTTGTTCTCGGTTCTCGTCCCAGCAGCTCGTAGCGATGGGTAGGCAGGGGGGTGAAGGGAGGGGAGTGAAGCTTAGAGCACCATGCACAGAGGGCGCTTTGTAAAGCTCTCTCTTATTTTTCTTAAAGTAAAGTAAGAATATGTAACGGAGAAATTAGAGCAACATCTCTTGCGCTATTAAATCTGATTCACAAATTGTCATATTTTATCCATTTTGACATTGCCTGTCACAAGTGCCTCTTGTGAAAGGCATTTCAGCAAGCTAATAATAATAATAATAATAAACAACATCAGCCAAGTTAAGGGCCTCCCCGAGGGTGTATACTCCGTCCTAGCTAACTGTGGCGCAGGCAAACGAAATCAAGTCTCTGCGCAAGTAGTGACGCGAGAAGGCTCCACCAATGAACTCTTAAGAGTAACGGAATTCCGTGGAGAATGAGAAAGCGACTGAAGTTACCAGCCTTCTTCCCCTCAGCGTCTATTACTTCTCTCTGGCCAATAGATTTCCCTCGCTTCTCTGACGCTATGCGCGGCCTTGCTCCACAGCTACCTGGGGCAGGGTATAGTGGTAATGTCATCACCTTGTAATCTAGATACCCGGTGGAGGTAAAGAGTGGTTCGAATCCCATTGTAAACTGTAGGTCCAGTCCCACTAGATTAGCCTATCCGTGCATAAACTCGACTTAAAACAAAAACTCAAACAAACATATTAAAGTAAGATACTCAAAATTCACCGTAATGTAGTAAAATACGCTAGAAATGTTCGGTGAAATATATGTTTTACTTACGCTTTCATATTTTCCTGTATCTTGAGAGGCGCCCTTGCCGTAGTGTCTGCGGGGTCGTTAGTTAGGCCTACTGCCTTATTGTCATCTACAGTTTCGAAATTATACAGGGTGGACCAAAAGTCAGGTTACAAAGAGCAAAATGAAAGTTACAGTATGTGTTCAATATGATCACCGGCGGCTTGATAGCATGCTTCAATTCGATTATCTCAGTTCCGTAATACGTATTTTAGTATGGTGGGAGTGATTTGTGAAATGGCTTCTGTGATCCTTTCCTTGAGGTGCTACATGTTGTTAATCTTCTCGGCCTACACCATGGCCTGGCCTTTACGTGACCCACAGATAATTACCCAGGGATGTTAGGCCCGGTGACCGTGCTGGCCATTCAACAGGACCTCGACGACCTATCCACCTTCCTGGGAACTGTTCGTTCAAACACGTACGAGTAACGATAGAGTAATGCGGTGGGGCACCGTCATGTTGGAACATGTCGGGAGAGCTCCCTTGTTCATTGAGGATGCTCGGGAAAACACTCTCTTGAAACACTTCCTTGTACCCTTCAGCATTGAGATTACCTTCGATGAAAAAGGTTGTTCCTGATATGCAACACCAAACCATCAACTTTCCTGCCCCTTGCATTTTGCACGGACCAATCCAATTGGTGTTTGTATCAATCCAATACCGCAAATTTTGCTTATTGACTTCGTCATTAATGAAAAAAATTGGCTTCATCACTGAAATTCCGCAGCTGTATCTCTGTAGCTACGCTCGATCGCCAGTAAAACCACTTCCACTCTTTCGTCTTTCGTTAACATGTTAGAAACCTGCAAAAAAAGAGAAAAGACTACATTTTACCTATGTAGCCTGACATTTGATCCACCCTGTATATTGAAAAACGAAAAATATTATAAATAGAAAGTGAAAATATATTTTTTGCTTACTGAAGTCAATATTTATAATGCATCTACAAAAATTTCGTGTGTTTGAAGGAGTCGCATGCTAAGGTAATTTTGATTTAGGGATAATTTAAAAACGCACGTATATGATAGACTGTCCCTTATTTTTCGACTTCGAAATTTTTGAACTCATAGCCTCCCCACTAATATTATTCCATTTGCCCTAACGCTGCGGAGTCGAATTTCTTGCAAATCGAAGAATGTAATCTGTGTCAATTTGACCTTGACAATGCGGCGGCGAGCAGAGGAAAAATATCAACAAGAATTGTCTCAAGGTTAATGTCATACTTTTAAGTTTCGAAATGTATATCAAATTAATATACAAAGACTGGGACATAAGTCATGGCAATAACATTTTTTACTCAAACTTAAATGGTGCTACTGCAATATGACCGTATTATGTGAACATGTCACTAGATGGCAGTGTGACGAATGGTTATCGTAAAGAGGGCAGTGGTAATTTATTGTTGAGTTAACCGCCATGACCCGACGTGATCATCGTGCGCATATCAAAATAGTCATTCTTCGGGGCTATTTCACTTTTTGTGAAAAACGGAGGGCATGACCATACATTTTTTACATTTTCTACAGTGGAGGGGAAATCTTTTCAAAGTCCGTACTTCAACATTAAGAACAACTGAAGACAAACAAGGAATGCATCTCAGTTTTAATTTCAAAATAATGGCTCTCAACAGTTAGGTCTGCACATTGTAATAGTTAAACAATTCCACCTTTGATACCCTGGGGGACCTCTCGTATGGTGTGATGGTAACGTCGTCTTGCAATGAAGGGGTCCAGTTTTCTATACGCGCTGAGAGCACATAGTGGTTCGAATCCCATTTTAAACTATGGAACCTGTTCATACAACAAAATACCCGCTGGAAACACACCTAAGAAATTCGCATTCTTCTTCAACTGTAGGTGCCATTACAATTAGGCCTAGTGCCTAAAACGTTTTAACATTTTATTTTCAATGTTGACAGCAACAAGAGCTAATGTATGGGGCATGACAATGGGGCCAGCCCATTGAATATGTCATTAACAAAAAGTCTCGACGAATAAAAGATAGTATTTACTTTCATAACATTATGCAGAGAACTGCACTAGGTTCAAGTTGCGAACTGGCCAAATAACTAATCGCAGTACACACGAACGACCCCCCTGAGATTTCTGGAAATAGTTAATGAAATTCGAACTAGAAATAAGTATAAATAAACTGTAGGAACTTGCTTACTTCCTACATGGAGGAATCGCCTCTGTCTTCACCAGTAGATATTGCATGCATGTGTATCGGCGCGAAACTTGAGTGCAACATTTACAGGCGTCCCTTTAGTTGCAATATCAAGAGTAGTTACGAGACCATTAACCGTTATCATTGCCACGATTAACGGAGAGATAGTAAATGACGTAAAAATTATTGAACTAAAGTTATGCTTCGTAGAAATTCTTTAATTGATTCAAAATAGTAATATGTTTACCCAATTACATAAGATTCTATTTTATTCCAGGTTCCCTCGTAGCAACATGGTTCAAACCTCCCACTTCTGGATCAACAAGGAATATATCCAGGACATTCTGAGAAAAGGTGAACTGGACCCATGTCTGGAAGTCAAAAACTGCAATGTGTATATTGGAACCAAAACGGGCGACAACTACGCAACCATAGTCTTCAGAGCATCTGTGGAGGCGGATACGATGAATGGGCCCAAACATTACAAACTTATTCTGAAGTGTCTACCAGAAAGCGAATTTGGTCAGAAAATGATAAAGGATTCAGGAGCGTTCGATAGAGAAGTGTCCATGTACGAGGATGTATTTCCAGAGTTCCTTAATTTTGAGAAAGTCAAGAGCGTTGCCTCTTCTCTTTTAACGTCAGTCCCACATTGCTACTTCACACAAACCAAGGCTGGGAAGGAACTGGTTGTTCTGGAAGATTTGTCTCCGTTTGGATTCAAGATGGCCGACAGGAGGAAAGGGGTTGATTTGCTCCATTGTAAGATCGTCATGAGAGAGTTGGGGAAGTTCCATTCTTTGTCCTTTGCCTTGAAGAACGAAAATCCAAAAGCTTTCGAGATAAATGTGAAATGCATGAAAGACATTCTGTACTGTCAAGAACTCAGAGAAATTTGCGGTGCTGTAACATTGACAGGAATGAATTGTGTTCTATTGTTGGTTAAGAGACTAAGTCATCTAAGTAGGTTTATTCATAAAATTGAGACCTTGAGAACCACAGTTTTGAACATAATGAACGATTTATGCCAACCCAAAGATCCAATCGCAGTACTGAACCACGGTGATTGTTGGGTCAACAATATTTTGTTTCGGTACGAGGACGAAGGGGATTCCCAGGTGCCTAAGGAAGTGAAGTTTCTGGACTTCCAACTATCACGTTATGGGTCTCCGGTTCTTGACATTCTCTACTTCCTTTTCCTCAGCGCCTCCAAGAATATACGTGATAAGCATTTAGAGGATCTACTTCGTGTCTACTACCAGAGTTTTTCTGAATCCTTAAAGATGCTTGGAGGTGATCTTGGGAAGTTCACGTACGAAGCCCTAAGGCAAGAAACGAAAGAGAAATACATGTTCGGGATCATCACCGGTTTCACCATACTTCCCTTCATTACTGCCGAACCGGATAAAGTCCCAGATATGAATACGACATCACAGGAAGCTTTCTTTAATGAGAAAGATAATCCATTTTACTCACGGCCTGAGGAAAACAAAGTATTAGTGTCACGCATAGAAGAAGTGCTGGATGAAATGGAAGAGAAAGGGTATATGGATGGGTAATGACATTCCATTTCTGCGAACATTTGCAAGATTAACGTAGCAGTTGCTCTACGTTTAATCTATGCTTATGATCTATGTTAAATACAGTTACAGTTTCATTAAGAGAAGCTACTTAACGAGCTCTTAATGAGTTATTTCAGCAATCCAAGGTCTGAATGCAGTTTAAGGTAATCTCTTCACACTTTAACATTTCGAATGATAAAGATATGTATCTGTCGATTTTTGCTTTACACTGCATTTAAAACGAGTTAATGTTTATACAGCAGTCAGCTCACGAGAAGAACCCCAAACGAGGGGAGACGGCGTGGGGGGGGGACAGGGGAAGGCCGGTCTATTTGCAGATCTTAGGGGTAGCAGGAAGTCTCCCACTGCCGTCAATGTCCTTGTGGAAGTGCGTGTGTGTGGGTGTTGAATTGTGATTTTTTTTAGTTTTCTTGTGGTTTTCATGGTGTTGTGAGAGTTTTGGCATGTATAAGGAGGAAATATGCTACTGTGCATAGTGAAGCGCGTGAAATTGTCAGCAAAGTAATTGATTTCTGCGATCGTGAATCGGAGGAGAAGCAATATTTGGTGCCAATTACACAGAGCACCAATTCAATTCCTGCTATGTACGTACATAAGTGAAAAAAGTGTGCCGACCTGTCGTAAATGTTTGTGTCATACGTCAAAAAATTGATTTCCCGTGGAAGGAGGATTCTTTGTGTTATTTAATGAGAAGGATCGGGCTTTCATGTACCCGAAAAGAAATAATTAAAAACTGAAACAGCCAAATTACAATTACAGTCAATGAAAAAAAATCGATGACCATAAGTACTAGTTGTTACTATCTTTTCCCAAGCTGTTGCATCGATTAAAATCCTTAAATAATCAAGCTAACTTATTGAGGGTCACATGAACCATCAGTTTCTTTATCCTGTATATAACAGGCTCCTGCTAAAATGAAATACAATGTTTTTTTTAAAAGCATTCACAGCGCATGCACGATCAACAAACCGAGGCGACACGATATACGTTATTGCCAAAACAGCCCAGTCGGAGCGACCAGTGCAGCTTATCGTGACACTTTGGTAAGAAAGGTTGCATTTATTTTGAAGGTTCGTTTCCAAGTGACATGCGTGGCTTGGCGTGTGTAGCGTGTGTCTCCGGTCTGAAAACTTCCATAAAGAAAATAAAGTTGAAGAACAGGTTAAATGGTTGAATGACAATCTTCATACCAAAGATTCTGGGTACGAATCCTGTGCATCGTTGAACGTAATCCACTATCATTTATCTTCAACATTGCGATTCACCACAACATTCAGAAAACAAGATAAAAAAACACGTAAATATCAAATATAGAACGTGTTTATAACATACACGACTATTATTCACATCACAGGAAATGCTCGTTACAGATACACTGTTGTTTTAATTGATGGTCATCATTGGTTAACAAGATGTGGATCTCAAGAGAGAGAGAGGATTTTAAGAATTCTTTCAGCGTTTCTATATTTCATCAGTTTATCGGACGACAGTTTAAAGAAATATAATTTTCTGAAACTTTCCTGGCGACAAATGACGAAGATATTTTTAGGGATATTCCCGTTTCCTGTTTTGTCTATTTCCCATTTCGTCTAATTTAAGCTGAAAGGAAAATATTTAAAATTAGGGAAATTTAGGGAAACGTGTGTCAGACAGTCTCTGTTATGGATGATGATCAACGTAAGCACAACAAATTTAGAACACATCATTAATATGAACAGAGCGTTAAAGATGACGTTTATGTATACAGAAAGTAATCATACAATATGTTCTTGTTAAGTTATTTTTATAGTCTGCTTTATGCACAGAAGGCTAATCGGGACTACCATCGGATTAAAAATTATGGATACACGAGTTTGGACTCTAATTAAAAATTAACCAGTAGATCTACTTAAAAACGAGTTACATCAAATTTATTCAATTCTGCGTTAAGCTATGATAACAATTTTTTTAAATATGCCTTCGATTCTATAAATAAAAAAAACTTGTGATCTGATCGTGATCTTTAGAACTTCAAAGAAAACAGTTGTTCGGGAAACATAAAAAACCGACACTTTCTTGTTCTCAAAACGATAAAAAATCGAAGGCACAGTCCAAGAAACAATTGGTTACCATAGCTTAACGCAGACTTGAATAAGCTAAATTTTCATGTACTCTTTTTTACGTAGATCTACTGATTAATTTTTAAATACAGTCCAAACTCGGGTAACCATAATTTCTAATCCCATAGTAGACCTACACTTTAAAGTGGAATCCCAACCACTATGTGCCTCCACCGGGTATCGAACCCGGGATCCCTTGATTAAAAGGCGATTCGAAATCGAAACTTCCGTTATCGAGAACCTGAATCGACCACTCCACTCGCTCGCACAACGGAGCAAGTGAACTTTCAATTATTTGCCATTGTTCACTAATCAGGCGTGTTGGACCCGAACTTATCAACAGAATGAGTGGCATTCGAGTGATGTATTTATAGTTGAAAATTAAATCGTCATACGGATTGTAAAGGTAAGAATGTTCCTGTCCTTCAGCTGCTATCAGGTGTTGTTAAGAGACAGGACAATCTAGTAAATGCTAGTCATCCTCCACTTATGCAAGACAAGCGCTTTTCAAGCTTCCTCGAGTCATTCTCAATTCTGAGAGCGTCGCTAACGGCCACGGAGATCTCCAAAAGAGAACTGGTAAGCAAGTGAGTTCAGTTTTTGACGCAGAATTTTCATAAATTTGTAATTCCTACCAGTTTTGGTTATTTTATGTTGTTTTGCAACCTGTTAGGTTTATCACGAACGTGGGCGCCCGCAGGTATGATCAATGACAAGAAAGTGCTTACTTGTTATTCCCTTCTCGATTCTATTCCCTCTGTGTGTACATCTTTGTTTCTCCCTCTATCTTTGCGTCTGGTTCTCCGTCTCTCTATCTCTCCCGTCTCTGTCTGTTTCTATTTCAGTCTCCTTCCTTGTCTTTATTTCTGTCTCTCCCCCTTCGTCACTTTCTCTCTCTCTCTCTCTCTCTCTCTCTTTTTCTGTCTTTCATTCCCCTCTCTATTTCTGTCTCCCATTTCCTTCTCTGCCTCTTTCTCTTCTTCCCTCTCTGTCTCTCTCTGTCTCCCGTCTCCTTCTCCCCCCCTCTCTCCGTCTACATATCTCTCTATTTCTCTCCTCTCTCCTCTCTCTCTCTCTCTCTCTGTCTATATTTATTTTTCATTCTCTATCTCCTTATGTATTTTACCCTCTCAATCTCTCTTTCTCTTTTCCCTCTATGTCTCTCTCTATTTCTGTCTCCCTCTCCTGTCCCCCTCTTTCTCCGTCACCATATCCCTCTGTTTCTGTTTCACTGACTTTGCCCCCCAGTTTTGACACCTTGCCTCCCCTCCCCTAGTTTTGGATCCCAATCTAAAGATTCCGCACCAGTGACGTCACTGGAAGAATAAGAGAGGGATTCCATTCCACAGCCTCTAAACAGACAGGAAAAATTTTGGTAATTTAACGAACTTTTATACCCAAATAAAGTTAATATTGGGAGTACAACAACTCGAGACCCGCACAAATTAATCTAACAATAGTTAGAACTGACTTATAACCTCTGGAAATGCGCAGTCTCTCTCTCTCTCTCTCTCTCTCTCTCTCTCTCATACACACACAATCACCCGTACGCACGCATTTGCCCTACAAAATCGTAGCATTTTACTAAATTAATAACACAAATCTGTATTATTAAATTTCAGTAAATGCCTGTTCATGTTTGAATTTGTTGAACGGAATACAACAGATACATAAACCAATTTACATTATTCATTATGAGACAAATAAAAAAGCAATAACGTTCGTAATGAACATACAATTTACAGAACCATCAAAACATATTTATGATCCCGGGTTCAATCCCCGGTGGAGGCACATAGTGGTTGGGATTCCACTTTAAACTGTAGGTCTACTATGGGATTAGAAATTATGGTTACCCGAGTTTGGACTGTATTTAAAAATTAATCAGTAGATCTACGTAAAAAAGAGTACATGAATATTTAGTTTATTCAATTCTGCGTTAAGAAAGCAATAACCTTCGTAATGAACATACAATTTACAGAACCATGAAAACATATTTATGAATTTATGCTTTGCATTTACAATATCCACATTTGTTCTTCCACGTATTGAATGCTTTCTCTTGTATGCTTCGAACGGAATATGCTCAGTGTCCTTTCAGAGATTCTATTGTAGAATCAGTTGCATAGATAATAGTAGGCAAATTGTCCATCACTACTTGCATTCTTTTTTCTGCTTCGTTCAATGTTTCTTGAAGAGAACTGAATTGTATTTATCTTGAAGTAGAAATTGTTATATTCTCATTGGTGCTTTTGTTTCAAACCCTGAACCCCACATTGTGAGAAACAAAATTATTGAACACGATGATGGACAATTTAACTCCCATTATCTTTGCCATTGGCTGTACAGTTAATGCTTCCTCCTGATAGATGATTTCTTCAATAGAAATAGTGGGCAAATTGCCAATCACCATTTTCATGCACTTCTACGTATTTTCTACATATGATGATCATGAATTGAAATAAAAACGTCAATCGGTAGAGGACAACATTTGCTTCGCATCAAAATAATTCTATTCCTTAAAACAACACAGGATGTAGAATAAAAAATTAAAATAGTGGTGGACAAATACGTATATTTGCAGTTAGCTGTACATGGTTATTAGTATTAATTAATAAGTTTTACCTTGTAGGGTACATATAACACATATAACAATGCCAAAATTATGTAATACTTGTATTTTCCCCTCAAACATTGTTCCTGACTGCAGTCCCTTCCACATTGGGATTTCGAATAATTGTAGGCGTTTATGGGTGAAGGGCAGGACTGCGTTGAGGCAAGCAGCTTCCACAAAGCCGAAAGGTCAGCTTGCTTCCGCTAATGTGCAGACAAGTTCCACATTGCCTGTGTAAGATAAGTGTAGCGCCCAGGAACTGAGCTCTTGTCCAGGGTCAAGGGCATTTTGATTAAAAGCAATGGAAAACTTGATCTGAAAACAGGATATGCATTTTGTGTTGCGTCTAAGGTCTCCGGAAAACCAACTTGAACTTGAATATTTATTTACTTATGATAGAATCCAACCGGTCGAGTCCAATTATAGTGCTCTGAATTACAAGTATTAATATGGGCATAATAAATTCAATTAAAAAATAATGAATTAGTTTCAGTAATGGCATTTTTTAATGTTTGCCCAGTGCCATAGCAAAAATGCCAAGAGCAGGGTGGATATTTCTTTTTATTTAAAAAAATACATTTAAAATTGCTTGTATTGTTTTGACACCATACATGTTTCTATAGAAAGGCTTTCTCTAGTAAAATATTTGAACAGTTTGATTAATGCAAATAAAAAGTTATATGTAAATATACATTTTTCTGTTTCTGATACTGTATATGTGAACTTTGTTGAGTGTGTTATTGAAACTATAATGATTTCAGTAACTATAATAACTATAACAATAAAAATTTCAGTAACATTTCTTCCAGTGAAACATTCTGGTACTCATGTACTCTACAAATAACTGTAACTTAAAATATTTTTTTATATTCTTTGTAGCTGAATTTTGGGAATTTATTTAATGATAGTTTGAAAAATATCAGCTGCCATGTTAATTTACAGTTTAATGATAATGGCACTATTTACCGTTTAACATGATTAGTATGATTAACATGATTAGTATTTTGTATATCAATTTTATATCAAGAAAAATTTAAGTGTGTTTATAGTTTACATACAAGGCCACGAGGGCCGGCTGTTTCAAGATATCGAAAGTTTTTTAGAGGGCAGAGCTACGTATATTTTCACCTCATCAGTCCATATATGTTGTTGTTTTTCCTTTCCTATAGCCTAATAAACACCATTAAATGATTACGAGATTAATATATTTTCACCAAAAGTGATTCCGATATCTACAAAATCCTTATGTTCATTATTCTATAATTTACTTATTTTTTACAAAAACAAATCACCTGATTTACATGAATCCACCTTGGCCAAGAGTCTTTATTTTACTTGCAATTGTGTTAGAAGTGTTGGATGCTCTCCACACCGAAGCTCAGCTATACTAAATTCAATGAGAAATGAAGGTGCTTAAAGTTAAAAAATATTTAATCTTCGTTTCAGGCTACTCCTTTCACTGAAAATGGCCCAAACGTCCCATTTTTGGATCAACAAGGACTTCTTGGAGGATGTTCTGAGGAATGGAGACCACGACCCCCAGCTGCAGGTGGAAGAGTGTAAGGTGTACCGTGGCACCAATGCAGGTGATAATTATGCCACCGTGGTCTACAGGGCAACCGCCAAAGCGAAAACCAAGCGTGGGGTAAAGGAATACAAGTTGGTGGTGAAGTGCGTCCCGGAAAGCGAACTGAGGCAAAAGATGATTCAAGAGTCGGGGCTGTTCGAGAGGGAAGTGTCGATGTACACGGAAGTGTTTCCAGAGTTTCAAAGACTCGAGAAGAGGCGGTCCGTGTCACTGTTAAAATCCGTTCCTCGTTGTCTCTTCACCGAGGTCGCTGTGGGGAAAGAAGCCATTGTTTTGGAAGACTTGGCTCCTTTCGAGTTCAAAATGGCCGACAGAATGAAAGGCGTCGATGTTCTGCATTGTCAGTTGGTGATGAAGGAGCTAGGAAAGTTCCATTCGTTGTCCCTCGCGATGAAGAAGTACAACCGTGAAGCATTCGACAAGTTGGTGAGACCGAAGAAGGACCTCCTATACGATATAAACAACAAAGAGAAGGCCGCCCCTTTCACGGAAGGTGCCATGCTCTCTGCTTTGACGATCATTAAAAGCCACCCTGACTGCAGCAGGTTCGTCCCTACGATTGAAAAACTGAAGGACGAGTGCTTCGACCTAATGAATGGATTTTGCCAACCCAATGAGCCCATCGCCGTGCTGAACCACGGTGATTGTTGGATCAACAATCTATTGTTTCGCTACGTGGAGGAGGGAGGCCTTCAGGTGCCTAAGGAAGTGAAGTTTCTTGATTTCCAAATATCCCGCTATGCATCTCCTGTCCTCGACATCCTCTACTTTCTGTTCTTGGGTACCTCCAAGCAACTGCGTGATAAGCACCTGGAGGATCTTCTCCTTGTGTACTACCAGAGCTTTACAGAATCTATGAAGTTGCTTGGCGTAGACCCTGGACCATTCACATACATGGCCCTGAAGCGAGAACTCAACGAAAAATACATGTTTGGAATCTTAACCACCATAAGCATAATCCCTTTCATAGTTGCAGAGAAGAACAATGTGCCCGATTTGGATTCCATGACAGAAGAGGACTTTTTTAACGCAGAGAAGAATCCGATGTATTCGGCTAATGAAGGAAATGAGGTTTTAGTGTCACGCTTAAAGGAGGTGTTGCTTGATATGGAAGCTAAGGGTTACATGAATAAATAATGTGCATCCTTATCAACATTGAAGATTGCACACGACTACAAATGAGTTGAAGGTACTGGTACACCACTTTTACGCCTTTGAACCAAGGAAATTCGAGCAGCTGTTGACTTATGGATGGAAGGTACTTATTGAGAATATTGATCCAATGCTGCCATTGTCACCAGTGAGAGCTGGTGGAGAGCCAAGGAAAACGAGGAACGATGGTGAAGATTCGATTGACATTGGCAACGATAAATATAGGCTGTATATAAAGCTTGTTTTAGTGAAAATAAATGTTTGGGTATGGTAATGCTGCAGAGATAGTTGTTCAGAGGAGCGAAAAGTGCCTCAAATAATTTTGGTTTCGCCATCAGTAAATATAGCATATCTTTCGGACACAAGACGCATTTTTCCCTTTGAAAAAATCCGTCTAAAATTGAGCTGCATCTTATTGTCCGAAGGTCCATCAATACTGTTTCCGCAGCCTCAAATCACTTGCTCTGTGTTCAGTTATCAAGCTTTTAAGGCTACAGTAAATTTCTGTGCAATGCTACTAATACAAAAGAGATTTTCTTACAGTGTTGCATATAAGTAAGTGAAAATGAAGAGTAATGGCGATTCCTTTACTGGTAAGTTACCGGTAGTTGAGAATAAAGTGTTGTATTTTTTAATTCTGAATTCTCAGCTCAAAATTAAGAGTACGTCATATGGTCCGAAAAATATACACAATACAAACCATACACACGTGTGGATATAATCAGCGCTTGAAATGGAACGTGTTCAATGTATGTGTGTGTGGATAGGGATGTCAATCCTTGGTCCAGGAGCAGGAAGCTTTTATCGTGACAATGAGACATTTTGGAGATAATTTGCGCAACTTTTCCCGCCTGGGTAATAGCTACTTTCACCTGTATCCTTCCATTCCTAGCACTGTGGATTAATTCACTATAACTACGAACCCTCAACTAAGTACATTGACAGATAGAATTCGAATAGCTGGATTATATTCAGGACAACATTGTCCACGGATGAAAATATGTGCGCTTTTGCGATTTTTTTCCTGCTCATGAATGAATCACGTGGCACATTCAGCTCTTTCTTCACCATTAACATATTTTATAGTAAGTTAATACAACTTGGTCTTTTCTTTAGGGAGATGTAGTTGATCGTTGTCGGGATTGAGTGGTTGATTGAAATTTTAAGTTCGAACATCAAATCATTTTTGTTTCTCAATGTACGACCTCGGGTCCGCGTAAATACTATCAGGATAAATTGGTTATACCAGGAGAGGTATTTCAATTGGTGGAGGCTCATAGCGGTTCGGATCCCACTTGAAACTGTAGGTCCAGTCCCGATTAGCCTTACTGTGCATAAAGTGAACTTAAAACACCAACTCAATCAATCAATCAATCAAAGGTATTTCAATTCTACCGTGGTGCTAATTTACAACAATAACGTTTATAGACGTACTGAATTTTTATTAGACAAAGTGGTAGAAACCCGAAGTAAAATAAATCGATTCATTCATTCATTTTTGCCTTATACTTTTGATTCAAAATTCCTGCAGGTGGGTTTGGAAGGGATAGAATTGATACACAATTACTTTCCGAATGAAAGAAATCACTAAAAAGAATCTTTGATATTGTTGACTTGCCCTATGTAGTTGTTACCATAATATGTTTCAAAGCAAATGGTCCAGAGTCCTGATCCTGAGTACGGTAGGAGTTGTTTGCAGTTGATATTTCATGTTTCGTCATGATAGTTGTGATTAAACGTGTGAGACAAATAGTGAAATTAACAAAATCATCTACCAGAAAGTTTATGTAATATTTGGACAACCCTAGGTCCCTTTCCAATTAGAATCAAAGCAAATGTCTGTGGTGGCGACAACTGAAAATGGGTGAAAAATGTTACACAATCTCAACAGAATGTCTGTTTATCCTTATCTCAAAGCTAACAAAATGAATTATTTCCTCGCTGAATAATGTGTTATCTTCACTAAGTAGGCCATCCTGTTTATTTATTCTTACTTTCTGTTGCAGACTTACATACAAAGCAGAAAGCAGTTACTTTACGTAACGCAATCTATCTCACTTGCAATACCTTGAGTGTACTTGAACCTTCGTAGTGTTGTGCTTCGAGATAGTGCCATGGAGAGGATAACTAAAGAATTCCTCCAAAGAGTCTTCCCCGACTGTAAGATTAATAATCACAAGGTGAGTGACGCCGTAGCTCCTGGGGACAATTTCATGTCCCTCACATACCGAGTTGAAGTCGAACTGAATTGTCCCGATAAAGGAATTACGCAGAGGCATCTGATCGTGAAGCTGCAGCCCAACAACGCGGTCCGGAGGGAGAGATTTGGAACCGGAACAGCCTTCTGCAACGAGGTTCTTGTCTACAAACGCATCCTGCCAGCCTTCGTGTCCTTCGCTAAGGGCAAGGGCATCGAGTGCCCGTTGTCCTCATTACCCAAATGCTTAGGAGGATTGGCGGATGGTAGCGTCAACGACTTCCTGGTACTGGAAGACCTCGCACCCTTGGGGTTCAAGATGCTGGAGAAGAGAAAGGGTCTTGGCTTCAGGGAGTGCGAGTTGGTGATGAAAGCTCTCGGGGAATTCCACGCCTTCTCCCTCGCAATGAAGCAGGAAAACTCAGAAGGTTTCCTGGCTCTCAGGAGGAACCTAGACGAAGTCCTGTTCAGACCCGGAAGAGGGACTAACATGTCATCAACATTTGCATATGGCGTAGACTTAGCTATACAAGCTTTCAAGAGTAAAAATCCAGACACAGTACTAACGGAAAGAATAGCCAAACTGAAGATCGAGTCTTTCTCCAAAGTTCTTGAATTGATCCAACCAAGGGAGCCAATGTCAGTAATAACTCACGGAGACTGCTGGGTTAACAACCTCTTAGTTTCGCACAACACGGAGGGAGAAGTGAGGGAAGTAAAGTTGATTGACCTGCAGATATCTCGGTACGCATCTCCGTCGATTGATCTCCAGTATTTCTTCTGCACCAGCACCACCAAGAGTATTCGAGAGAATCATCTGAAACATCTTCTCAAAGTATACCATGGAAGCCTCACAGATACTCTCGAAGTTCTAGGATCAAAGCAAGACATTCCTTTCAGCGATATTGAGAAGGACTTCAGCGACCACAGCTTGTATGGTCTGTACATGGCAATGGTGGTCTTGCCGCATGTACTCGTTGATAGCCAATCCATGCCAAATTTGGAGGGAATGACTGAGGATGATCTTTCCAGGCGAAGACGAAGAGAAGAATTTCGTGCAGCTTTGACTACTGAATATGAAGAAAGAATATCGGATCTTCTAACTGAATACATCTCAGTTGGGATTATTTAAACAACCGATAACTTAAGTCTGCTTAAAAAGTATAGTGTTTGGCCAGGTCTCAATGTTGCAAGTGTTGTTGTTATTAGTCTGCAGTATTAATATGGCTTTGTTTTACTTCGATTTGGCGGATACAAACTTTCTCAAGATGAAAAATTGTGCAAACTCACTCACAAACTAAGTGAGTGATAATGAATTGAACTCATAAGCAGGACTGACATTTTCAAATATTGTATAACATATCCTGGTACTAATGTGAACTGTTGAAGGTAATAATGTAATCAATCTGCATATGTAATATTATATAACAAGTTTCTTGCAACGGAAATTATAAACATTATTTGTGTGGTGTTGTAAAAAAAGCAAATAATAGAAAGCGTGAACTATTCCATGGTAATTTTTTGCTTTAACCAAGAAAGTTGTAGAATTTATAGAAGTTTAAATCAAGGGTCTGCCCAAAAACGCAATTTCTTTTCTGGGCAACTAGGCATGTAGAATATGAACTGTTACTGTCGGATTTAAAATAATGGACACTAGAGTTTGGACTCAAATTAACAATTTACCAGAAGAATTACATAAAACCGAGTTATATCAAATTTTAACTTATTCAATTCTGCGTTCATCTATGGTAAGGTAATCAAATTTTCTTTCAAATATGCAGTTTATTTTTTATCGTCGTGAAAACAAAAAACGTGCCGTTTTTCTAAGTCTTGCAAACGATCACTCTCAGTCTCTTTGTTAGTCTAAAAATAAAAAAAATGTCTTTTGGTCCGATCGTAATCAAATTTTAATACGGTGCAGGCAGAAAGGTTTTAAACACAATTCTTAATTTTCGGATATTTAAAATCGGTCAAAAGACCGTTCTTATCAACTTTGTGGAAAAACTTTTCTTAGTATTGGGTAATCCTACAAATACAATATGTGCCTTGTTTTGAAATTCTTTGCATCTGTTTTTAAAGTACATTATAATTGTCAATTGACATTGCGAAACCGATTTCATACAGATGTTTATTCCACGGAATAAAGATGTAAGTGTAACGTGGCAACACTGCACACAGTGATGTCCGTTGAACAGTGGAAACGGCAGGCTGTCATTGCGAGTCGGTGCGTATTTGGCGAAGTGTTAAATGTTTCACACACTGCAAATGTATAATCTATTTCAATGTCATTTGTGCATAACGATATGTTTTTTTTTTTGCCTATTTTTGTTTTTTTTACTGTATTTTCATTTACAACGTGCCACACTGCTTTGCTCTTGTTATTTGAAGATGCCATCTTATTTACATAATATTGTTATTTGGCATTTCATATTTCTATTTAATAGTAATTTATGTAAAGTCTATTTATTGTTTCATTGATGGAAGTGCGTTGATATTTGCTTATTAGGCATATTTTTATTTTACTATATTGTTTTAGCTATCTCGTTATACATTTCTTTTTTTTTTTGCCATTTTTAGCTTGCACTTTCCTTTTAGTGAAATCTGTGTTCAGTATATTGTAGAGTGTATTTGTAAAAATTGTTAACGTTTGATCATTGTCTATTTCACTTACATATATTTGGCTCCAAGATTCTTTTTCTATTAAGGATTTAAATTTCTTTATATTTCGTTGACTATAGATCCTATTTTCATAAATGATAGATTGTTTGATAACACGCTTATAGTTTTTAGAGCAGGATTTGGCATGCGTGGTAAGAGAGACAGTTTATGATGTTTTATGGGATCCAGTGGCGGAGTGTGACCTTTCCAACAGTGTAAGCCTATCATGATGAAGGTTATTTCCCGTTGTGCTTATTTTTGGGCTGACATGGTTAGTGATTTATCCACACTCATCGACCCCCCCCCCCCATTTTTACAGAACACTTCCCTGGAATTTTTCACCAAATTAAAAATTCTGCCTAAATCCCTGGGAATGGTGTTTTCTTTGCTAGGCTGTGTATCTCCTACATTTCAACTGATAATTAAGTCATCTTATTCCTATCACAATGAGTAACGTAACGATAAAAAATATGCAAAGTTAGATAAAATGAATAATAATAATAATAATCATAATAATAACTAAAACAGAAAAGTGCTGAATAATTTTTACACCCGCATAACCAAGTATCAGCTTCGTACCCTGAATCACAAAATCGGCGCACTTTATTTTTCGTTTCTGTTACTGTGCCTGCTAGAGAAGGAAGGGGTGGGCCTACCTACATCCACAAGTTTCTTCTTGGCAGCAAAATCCTTGCTGGATAACAAGTTTTCCACCCCACCGCACAATCACACTCATTTTATTCCATAATGCACTTCACTATCACACCACAGCACAGGGCCGACAGTCCGCTTTCAATAGATGGAATTCGCAAAAGCAATATTCGACAACAAGAACGGGGAAACAAAAAGAAACCAGATCCAAAATCGATCACTGCTTTGAGCAGTGATCTTTCGGACTGTGATGGGAATATCGGATATAAATAAATCCCTCTATTGCCTTAAAATTCCCTATATTTAGTAAAAAAAAAAATACAATATTAATTATAAAAGAAATGATCACTAATTTTAGGGACATATCCAGAAATTTCTATCAAAGGACATGTAAGTGCTTTCTTAGGATAATGTAAAAGCAAATCCAGCACCTAAAAGATCATAAACAGGCTTTTCGAACGCTGTTCGAAGAGTGTTTTGAACCACGGACTACGTAATTAATAATATTTGGTTCACATTTGATATGAGATTTGTAAAATTGGTTCAATCTTCAGCTTTCATTAACATATTTATTTATTTATTAATTTTTCCACTTTTTAGCTCAATTATTACCAGCTGAGTTCATACATAAACGGAAAACAGAGATCTTAATATTTCTGATGTTTATGCCCTCCTACAAGCTAAAAACAGAAACAAGAATTTAGCACATCAATGTGTATCTAGTTTTCCCGTTTCCCGCTCATATTTAGGTTTCTCGTTTTTGCCCTTCCTGTTAGATTTTTGCTTCAGAATTCCCTGTTCCTGGAAAAAAAAACCCTCCTTCAAGCACCACCGGCTCAAATTTCCTTTGCAGTCAACCATTCATACCCGACAACGCTGGAGCCCCTCCTCCTCTTGCAGGAACTGTGTCTCGCTGGCGCGTATTCAGTGAAGCCAATCCAAGCATGATGGTGCTAAATCTCGCACAAGTTTAAAAAGTCGTTTGTATGTTGGGGATATAAATAAAACAAGAGGGACACTTTTCGTTGTGGTTGAATTTTCTCAAACTTTTCACGTATAACGTCGAACCCATGCCGTTGGTTGAAACATTCGAATTTATATTTATGTTTTTGTTATAAATTAATATTAATAATATGAAAATCACAAAACAATTTAGTAGTATGTAGCATAATTTCGGAGTTTAAACGACACCATGGATGTCCAGAAGGGGCAAGGCAAGGAGACACTTCCTGAAAAATGAATGTCAACCATTTTCACATATACAATTTCATTTCAGTCACATCAAATTGTTAATTATTGTAAGGGCGTTGCAGAAAAATGTTAACTTCAACTTGAATTAGTATATTTTAAGAAGGGAAATATACCTAGTTTACCCCAACCCTTGAAAAAAAAAATGCTTTGCTTAATCCGCCCTGGTGGAAAGAAATACTGCGGACGTCCATGAACAACACTTTTTCTAAACATGAGGTTTGCAACTCTGCTGTAAGCCTGTGGTCGTAGGTTTACAAACCTAGGGTTTGGCCATGTTTGGCCCGCTCTTCTCGATCCAGATACGGTAGGCACTGCTCCTTCCTGGTCAGAAATTTGTAAGTCAACATTCAGACGGCTTACAACTTTCCGCAAGCAGAAGGCGGGAGTTCCCATGGTGCTGAAGTGTTGCAATCTAACAAACAGGATCTCGAAGACTGGTATCGGTCCGAGTTGAACTTTGAAGTTTTTAGGAATTTTGCCATATAATTACATACATTTTACTAGAACTAATAAAGTGTAAGCCCGGCTTACACGGCTTACATGGACGCTCCGCGCCTGATGAGATCTCATAATGAGAATATTGTCAATTGCAGTTTCGGAACTAGTTTTTATTCTAGTAGGCTTTTTAATTATGTAGTTAATACGTATTATAAGATAACGGTAGTGCCAATATAAGATTCCGCTTAGGGCAGTGATCTTGTTTCCTTGACTTCGTCGTTATCTGTTGTCATTCAAACGAGTATCCTTTGCTTCTGGTTGACCGATTGCCTCCTCTTGAGCGAAAGGTCAACTTGGATGATAACAGGGAAAGACATCGTACGGCTTTCATTCTGACCTAGATCTCATGGAGAGAATAACGGAAGATTTCCTGCAGAGAATTCTCAGCGACGAATCGCCCAGCTGTAAGATCGCCCAGTATAAAGTGAGCGATGCCGTGGCTCGCGGAGAGAATTTCATGTCTCTCACCTTCCGAGTGGATGTGGAACTGGCTTCCTGTGACAATGAAGAAACGAAGAAGCATCTGATCGTGAAGTTGCAGCCGAACAACGCAGTCATGAGGGAGAGGTTTATGACCGGAAGAGCCTTTTGCAAGGAGGTGTTGGTGTACAAACACATCCTTCCAGCCTTCGTGACCTTTGCTAAGGGAAAACGTGTCGAGAACCCTTTGTCCTTCTTCCCCAAGTGCATCGGAGGGATGGCGGATGGCAGCGTCAACGACTTCCTGGTGCTGGAAGACCTGAAGCCTTTGGGGTTCAAGATGGCCGAGAAGGGGAAGGGTCTTGGCTTGAGTGAGTGCGAGTTGGTGATGAA